>NW_016107499.1:2656421-2706530 GCF_001604975.1 Cebus imitator | reverse complement strand
TGCTTATACTTTTTTTTTTTTTTTTTTTTTGAGACGATGCCTCACTCTATCAACCAGGCTGGAGTGCAGTGATGTCATCCTGGCTCACTGCAACCTCCAACTCCCTGGTTCAAGCAATTCTCCTGCCTCAGCCTCCCAAGTAGCTGAGACTACAGGCACACGCCATCACACCAGGCTAATTTTAGTATTTTTAGTAGAGATGGAGCTTTACCATGTTGGCAAAATTGGTCTCAAATTCCTGACCTCAAGCAATCCAACTGCCTCGGCCTCCCAGAGTGCTGGGATTACAGCCGTGAGCCACTGGCCACGACCTGGTTTCTATTTTATATAATGCTTAACAATCCGCTTTAGGTTACAATGGTGGAAGTAATATAAAGGAGAATTTCTAACAGCTTTATTGAGATATTATTTTTATACCACGCAATTAACCAAATTAGAGTGTACAATTCTATTATTTTATTGCATTTATATAACTATGTAACCATCACCACAACTAGTTTTAGAATATTTTCATTCACTTCAAATAAAAAAAACTATAGATAAAACACATTTTATTTAGCTGCTCATTTGATGAATATTTGGCTCATTTCTTCTTTTTTGGCTATTATGAATAATTATAATTGTGAATAGCTGCTGTTAACATTAATGTAAAAGTATCTGTATGGACATATGCTTTCATTTCTCCTGGCACTATTTCAAGACTGGAACCGTTGAGTAATATGGTAAATTTATCTTTATCATTTTGAGGAACAACCAAATATTTTTCAAAAATGGTTGAATCATTTTTTTTCTACCAGTAACGTAAGAGTTCAAAATTCTCCACATTCTAGCCATCATTTATTACTGTTCATCTTTTTTATTACAACCTTCCAAGTACATAAGACAGAGTATCTCGTGTAGTTTGGTGTGCAATTTCTTAATGATAATGCTATCTGGTGTCTTTTCATGTGTTATTTGCATATCTTCTTTGGGGAAATGTTGTATTTAATCATTTCTCACTTTTTTTCTTATTGCAATGTATATTATAAAAGACTAATAATTCAACGGTAATTTTAATTGATCTACAAGTCATAAATGCCATCTTTTAACAAAACATTATATTTTACATAAATTAACAGGAGTTTCAAAATAAAATTAGTTATTGTACCTATTTTTCTAGTACTTTTCATTATCTCTAATCACTGAAAGTTCAATTTATCGATCTGGTACTTCATGTTGAATGGATTATGTACATGATAATTTTCTTTAGTTGATTAGTCACTTTTAAATTGACACAGAATAATTGTAAATATTCATGAGGCACATTATGATATTTTGATACATGTGTACAATGTATAATAATCAACTCTGGGTAATTAGCATATCAATCATCTCAAACATTTATTATTTCTTTTTATTGGGGACATTTAAAATCCTATCTTCTAGCTATGAAGAAATATACAAAAAATCCTTAACTACAGTCACCCTACAGTGCCATAGGACACTATAATTTACTCCGTAAAGCTGTCATTTTGTATTTATTATCCCATCTCTCTGATGATAATAATGATATTTGTATAAGTGCAATGAATAAAAGCATAATTTAAAATAAATATTTTAGAAATGAAGGATTTTTTTGATTTTAGAAATGAAGGATTTCTTAAATAATACAAAATCAGACAAAGTCAAATATAGTAATATATTTGCCCAGAATTATATATTTTTATCACCGAATTACATGTTTTATTTAATTGTTTAAATTAAAATATGTGGTTTAGTACTATCTATATTCAATTAAATAGAAAACTCATGAAGTAATTTATTTGAAAATCAATAATGTGGTATGCATGATTATTTTGAGATATGATGCAGAACCAATCTATGTATAAAGATCATTACTTCTATTTCTGATTGTAAATGTACACTTCATGTCTCAATTTCTAACTGAAATTTGCCTCATCCACCTCCCTTCCCAGTATCTAGCAACCACTATCCTACTGTTTACTTTTGATGATTTTTTTTTTTTTGGTAAGCACTGTATATGAATAACAATATATGGTATTTGTCTTTCTGTGCCTGATTTATTTCACTTAACATAATGCCTTCCAGACTCCTGAATGTTGTTACAAATGATAGGATTTTATTCTTTTTAATGCCCCAATAGTATTCCATTGCATATATATACTACAAATTCTTTATAATTCATCCACTGATGAACACATAGATTGATCCCATTTCTTGGCTATTATGACAAGTTTTGCAACAAACATGGAAATTCACATATTTCTCTGACATACTGATTTCATTTCCTGTGGATGTATATTCATTAGTGGAATTGCCTGCTGCCATCCATGTAAGATATGACTTGCTCCTTTTTGCCTTCTGCCATGATTGTGAGGCTTACCCCAGTCACATTGAACTGTAAGTCCATTAAACCTCTTCCTTTTTTAAATTGCTGAGTGTCAGGTATATCTTTTTCAGAGTGAAAACAGGCTAATACACATCCCAAAATGCATTGTTGCAAGCATTGCTACATATATATTTATATGTCTTTGAAACATAAGAGAATAGGAACATATGTATAGAGTTGTTACATTAATTTTCTCTTTTAGCATTCCCAGGTATCTGAACTCTGTGGATCAAATTTCCATTTTTTGTCATTTTCTCACTTTACTAAAACATTGCTTCAATCCAACTCCTTTGTGCTGTTATGCTCAAATATATTAAATTTCTATGTGATATAGACATAATATCATTTTACCATGGTTTATGCATTTTTTGAAATCAGTGAAGAGAAAAAGCAGAAAAAAGTCTAACTATACTACTTTATATTCTAGCCAGCATTTAGTATGTCCTACACAATTGCTTTTTCTGATGTTCTATTTCAGGTGAACAATATCACTGCTTTAGGTCACTTGAATTTTGCCTGAAAAGCTTTATGACGTATTTGCTAATAATAAATTGTATCAACCTTTGTTTGTCTGGGAATATCACAATTTCAACTTCATTTTGATTAATTTTGCTAAATATTCTTGCTTGGCTTTTTTTTTCTTTCTTGAGCACTCTGAATGTATTATTCCACTGCCTTCTGGCCTCTATTGTTTCTTTTAAGAAATCAGTGATTTTTCTTCCTAGTGTTCATTTATATAAAATATGTCATTTTTCTCTTACTGTTTTTGTGACTGTGTGTTAGAATTTGGCATTCAATATTTTTACTATGATGTGTCTCCATGTTGATCTCTTTATGCTTATCCCACATGGAGCTCACTGTGCTTCTTTGAATGTATAAATTAATGTTTTTTTATCAGATTTTGAAAGTTTTAATGTATTATTTTCTGCTCTCCTTTCTTTTTCTTCTATTGCATGTGTGCTGGTATGTTAACAGTGCACTACATTTTTTTGAGGTTCTGTGCATTTTTCTTATTATCTTTCTCTCCATCTTTCATATTGCATAATCCCCATCAATCCATCTTCAAACTGACTGTTTCTTCTGCCATCTCATAACTAGTGTAAAACACCTCTAGTACGATGTTACTAGAGTTGTCATCAGACATAAAACCATAAAAATCCAAGAAGAAAGCCTAGGCAAAACCATTCAGGACATATACATAGGCAAGGACTTCATGACTAAAACACCAAAAGCACTGGTAACAAAAGCCAAAATAGACAAATGGGACCTAATTAAACTCCAGAGCTTCTGTACAGCAAAAGGAACAATCATTAGAGTGAAACGACAAATTTTTGCAATCTTCCCATCTGACAAAGGGCTAATATCCAGAATCTACAAAGAACTAAAACATATTTACAAGATAAAAACAAACAAACCCATCCAAAAGTTGGTGAAGGATAAGAACACTTTTCAAAAGAAGACATATATGAGGCCAACAAACTTATGAAAAAATGTCTTTTGCCTTAAACAGAATCTCTGCAAAACTGCTCCAGAACGTGGGTAGTGACAGCAGCTGCTTCTTATAGAGCAACAGCCATCCTTTATATCTAGCGGTGGCAATAGATTGGTCTTCTCAGCTTGTCTCTCTGGTGCAGAAACTCTGTCTGTGAGTGATCTAGCTGAAAGGTGTTCAGGGCCTACTATGTCTCTCTTATCAGAGTTGTGAAGAAAAGCTTCCTTCCCACTAGCAGTATCTGGGGAGGAGGAAAGCCATACTTGTCTCAGCACGTTTGTCTCATAGAGGCCATAGTAAACAAGGAGGCTGGGTAGATGAGAAATACTGGCAGCCTACTCCTCCTGAAGAAATACCATCCTACTAAACCAAGATCTAGAGAGAGCCACAAAAGATTACTGTTCTTACCAAGATTTAGAGGACTCTATGGAATAAATGTTTCTTCTTTTGATAAATTTCCTTAGCTAAACTAGTTATTTTTAAAATAATTTTCTTCAGTTACCGTTTTTGAAGAGGGCCTTCAAAGATTCTCCCACATCATTCTGTAAGTGCTTCTCTGAGATAATTCTTTAATGCATATGGCATGTCAAAAGAAGAAATATTCTACATGAAATAGAAGTCAAAGTAACACCAATAGCTCATGAAATGTACAAATCATGCTGCAAATACTGGAGCAGCTATCTTTATAGCTAACCTTTAATAATTTCTGACCATAAGAGGCATTTTCACTAGAAATGGTATTAGTGGTTTCTTTTTTAAATATAAACTATATTTTATGTTTCTAATCACTTTCTGGATATAAATTATTATTGTATAAAATTGTTATGTGTAATTGTATAGTATAGTTAATATGCAATTTTCCTTTAAAACTTTTTCAATGATATCATAATACCTTAGAACAGTATTATTCAATATAACTTTGTGCAATGTAACATTGTGTCTTCACTGTCCAACATGGTATACATTAAGTACAAATACTCATTGGGTACGTGGAGAAGTAGTTGGTAAAATTGAGAAAATTAATTTTAATTTCTTAAAATTCTAATTTACCAGCCACGTATGGCTAGTGGGTAAAGTATCAGATATTATAGCCTGAGACCATGCAAGAGAACATAACTTCAGGTATAAGGATATTTGGAGAACTCTGGATGCTCTACAATTCTGTAATTATATAGCTCCACAAAGTGTCATGGTTGTTGGTTATTATCACCTTACATTGACAAATCAGGGAAGGTCTGTAAACTACTTTAATGTGCTTTCTTTCAGTCATGGAAAAAGAGAAGTGATGAACTACGAGCTCAACTGCAGCATTCAACTGTGAAGATTAAAATGCTTTGTGACTTTTTAGAAGAAATATTATTTTTATATATTCACTATTATAATTACATAGTTAATAATATGCATGATAAAATATTAAAGACATTAAGGTGGTATTAATACTATTGATACTCTAATAAATTCAGTTAGTACTGTCTAATCGTATTCAATTTTTTTTCTAATAATCTTTGTCTCAGACAATTAACAATTTACAGCTTTGAGGTTCTGATGCTTTAGAGGTTCGGTTTATACAAATTCTTAATAGACTGTGGTCTCTTAAATAAAAGATACTATGTATTATGCAGAAATTCATTCCCTCAATGCCCAGAATCATGCTTTGTTCAAAACAAACATTTGATAAATTGTATTTCTCAGTTTATTAATGCAAATATATACTCTTAATAAACAAGTATATTTAGCAACCATAAATTTGATATATGAAGTATATTGAGTGCTTAGGAAAAACAAGTATCTTTTCTTAGATTCCATTAGAAACAGACCATTTGCAATATTTTTTAAAATGTATTTTCCCTTCAAGGTAGTAACAGCATCCACAGTAAGAACTCAGATCCTCTTATGGTATCCTGTACAACAACGATGAGAAGGGTATAATGGTAGCCTTGGTGAAAAGAAATACTATGAGCATTCCCCAGCAAGTGCTTTCCTCAGCAGGATGGCCACACAATTATGAGAAAATATGATAAGCTTACAGTTATGGTACAGTTTATCTGGAACTTCCTGTTATTGACAGTGTGTGCTAAACAACTATCTTTGTCAGGCAAACGTGATTATTACAAACTGAATAAAAGGAGGGGAAAGACAGTAAAAATGAAGTGGGCATACTGAGTCTGTATCTTCCTATAACTTTTCTCAATATCAACTAACACCCTTTAGTGTTTAATACTGAATCTCTCAATATGATAATAAAACAAAGATAAATTATATAGTATAGCAACACTACCTACATGATGTCTGTTTTTGTTTATTTCAAAAACAGAAAAAGTTCCTAATGCCATTGTGTACAACTATTGCTTTATAGTATTTTATCACAGTAAAATAATTTGTTCGGCATGGCAGGATAATTAGGGACTATACTTTTCTCTTACGTTCAACGTGTATTTATAAAAGTTTAGAGTGAAATTGGTATCAGTTGCTCTGTGGCAGAGTTCTAAAAGCTAGATGAGTGGAGGTCATAAATATTTTCAAGGTTATAGGAGAGTCAGCCCGTTCCTGTTAGAAAAATCACAAGGCTGTGAACCCAAAGACAGAGGATAACTCTTGTATACTTTGGAAAGGAGGAAAGCTTGAGCCATATAAATGAAGGTAGGAGTTGGATCAAAAAGGGTGTTATGGTGCTCTTTAAGTCACTTGAACTTCACACGAATGGCAATGGGAGCTATTAAACAAATTTACACAAGATACTTGCATGCTTATATTTGTGCTGTAGGAAGATCAGTGTGTCAGTTTGAAACTGGGCCAACTGTTCCACAGAACTGATGTTTACAGTTTGTTAAATGAACATAGAAATTGATTTTCCCAGTCTTAAAACATAAGAATCTTACAACTGCGTCAACCATCAGGAAATCAACCAACAGGCCTCCCAGACAGTATCAAGAAAGTGAAACTTAACAGATCACTTCATCTATACAATGAGATGCCTGATCCCTCACCTATCGTGACTGCCTAACTCATCTCCTGCTTCCGATGGACCAACTTCTCGTCCATCCTCCTCCCTAATTCCTGTGCTCTCACACAGAGTTACATTTCTTCTTTGCTATTATATGTAAATCCCAAATTTTAGTCTGTTTAGGAGACAAATTTGAAACTGATCTGTTCTCCTTGGTTACAGCATTCAAATAAATCCTTCCCTGACCATAATTTCTATTGCATTAGATTGACTTTCTGTGCTGTGAGCAATGGGAACTAGACCAAAATCCTGGTGTTTCAGCAACAAATTGTGTAACATCTGTTGAGATAGGTAATTCTGTTTGAGGAAGAAAAGTTTTTGGCAGAAGAAACTTTTATATTAAAACTTGTGGTTATTAATATTTAACCTGAAATAATTAAATAGTGATTTGGATATAATGCTCAGAATTGTATCAACATTAATTCACATTTTGGTTTGTAGATTGATGGTTATCTTTTCCAATATATTTATTTATTTATTTAATGAATATGTGTGTGTGTGTGTGTGTGTGTGTCTGTGTGTGTGTGTGTATAATACAAATAACCAAAATGTATTTTGCAGATTTTCTTGTTTTAAAATTGTGCTTCTCAATTTTTTTGTATATTTTATATTAATTAATGTATTTTTGACACAGTCTCACTCTGTGTCAGCCCTGGCTGGAGTGCAGTGGCATGATCTGGGCTCACTGCAAACTAACCCTCCCAGGTTCAAGTGATTCTCCTACCTTAGCCCCCCTGACTGATAACATCACAGCGACTAGCAACATCTATTTCTCACCCCGAGTTTTGCAATAAGAAGAAAAATATTTAAAAAGAACCAATATTATGCAAATAAAGTAATTGTTTGCTAATATCATCATAGTCACATGTAGACTAAAAAAATTAGGCCGGGCATGGTGGCTTACACCTGTAGCCCCAGCACTTTGGGAGCCGAGTTAGGTGGATCACTTGAACCCAAGAGTTAGAGACCAGTCTGGGGAACACAGCAAGACTCCATTTCTCAAAAAATACAAAAATTAGCTAGCTATGGTTGTGTAGACCTGTAGTCCCAGCTACTTGAGAGGCTGAAGTGTCATGTCCAGGTGGAACATGAAGAACCTCTTCATCCTTCTTCTTGCCTAGTTCACTCCATCCGCATAACGTAGCCCATCAGCAGGGAACCCAGACTTCCTTGACCCAGATGGTGGCTGTCCCTATGTGAGGGCATTTTCAGGAGCCCTTGGCGAAGTGGCCTTTGTTAGAATGGCCAGAGAGTACCTCCCCACTGGTTCTCTATTGACGTAGCAGCCTCGCTTTGTTTTGTGTGGGTATTGGTTCAACAGAACAAAACAAATCTTTAATTTTGTGCATGAATATTGTACCACAAATAGCTCTTTTCATGCCTCATCCCCTAAAGAAGCTGTGTCACTTGCCAAGACTCATTCCTTAACATGTGCTCCAACATAGCCTTTAATTTTAGAAAACAGACCTTTGAGAAAATAAACCTGTATATACCATACACCAATATTTTTATTATAAATAATAAAGTAAAAATAATAAAATGTTTATAATTTATTGATTGCATATTACTTACACCATTATTTCTCTATAATTGACCTAGGTCAACTTTCTAACAACTGTAGGTTGACTAAGGTCAACTTTAGAGAAGGTCAGTCTTATGTTTTGACTTTCAGAAAAACATGTTTTCATTTAATTCAGTTTTATTGATAACACATTTTAGTTATTGATCATATTTATTTGTTTTATTGCAAAGAAAATCATCTTTACAATTTAATTATATCTTATTTTCCAAATAATATTGTTTTTTCTATAAATTTATCTTTTACACTATAGATAGCAAATATAATTGTTTGTACAAAATCAAATGTTGTAAAAGATTTAATCCTAATGACCTTATGAGCTGCTAAGAATTATACATTAAAAAATTGTTACAGTATCCCTTCTATTGAAGACTCTTTTATGTTTTTTTTTTTTTTTTTTTTTTTTTTTTTTTTTTCTGTTTTTTTTTTTTTTTTTTTTCATTTCCAGGCAGGATCTCACTCTGTAGCTCAGGCTGGAGTACAATGGTATGATCATAGCTCACTGCAGCCTAATCTCCTGGGCTCAAGTGATCTTCCCACCTCAGCCTCTCAAGTAGCTGGGACTACAGGTCTACACAACCATAGCTGGCTAATTTTTGTATTTTTTGAAGAAATGGAGTCTTGCGATGTTCCCCAGACTGGTCTCGAACTCCTGGGTTGAAGTGATCCACCTAACGCAGCTCCCAAAGTGCTGGGGTTACAGGTATAAGCCACCATGCCCGGCCTAATTTTTTTAGTCTACATGTGACTATGATGATATTAGCAAACAATTACATTGTTTGCATAATAATAATTGTGGAGGAAGCAATAAGTAATACAAGACATAAAATAGAGAATGTCTAAGAAAGACAGCATATTTCCATTAATTAGAATTACACTAACACCATGATGTAATGAGTTCTGCTAACTTTCTTAGTTCGTTATCATAATATTGTAACTTCTTTTCTTATCTTTATAATTTAAGCCCTTCTGTTAATTTTAATTTTGACTGTCATCTATTGACTTTACTGTAAGTCTAGAAATACACACACACACACACACACACACACACACATTTATTTTCAAACTGTAATAACCTAGAATTATGTCTTAGATTAGTTAATAAACATGAAGAAATGAATCTGATAAGAAGTAAAATACGATTGTTTAAAAATGTTACTCAAATATCTAGCATCTCTGTTTTTATTCTTAAGGTGTTACCTTAATATATGCTATTATTAAAAGTAAATGCATTTATCACTCCCTTGAAGAAACATAATGTTATAATACAGATATACTTAGAATATAAAATAGATATTTGTTATTATCTAAAATAAATATATTGTGCCAATTTATTTTTTTACTAGTTTGTATTTGTTGATGTTCTTTAAAACAATGAGATGTCAAACTCTGTTCGGGGATTACTTCTAGCAACAGTTTTAGCTGTGTTATTCTGTTAGGACTCCCTTGGAAGTCGGAACTCTGTTTCTTCCTAATTCCCCCATGGAGTCTATGGCACACGAGGTGAGCCCTATAATCTGATATAAAGCAATACTGCAAAAATGATGTTTACCTGCATACATTTTTTATGGCCATTCGGATGTTTTGATTCTGCAGAAAACCCTTTTCCCTTTTACCCTGGGACCTTTCTTCATCACGGTTAAACAAAGGCTTGCTCACTAGCACAGATGAGATAAAAGGATTTGTTGGACCTCCATTACATCAGGTGGGTGATGACAGATCCCCAACTATTTCCAGAAAAAAAACTTCAGACTGGCCACAGGTGATTCCCTTACCCTGCTAAATGGCTCAGCAGACATTATGTTTCCCACAGCAGCAATCTCTAACTTATTATTTAGCTCCGTGACAGAAAAACAAGTAAAAGCTCACAGATTTTTAAAATATGAACAGACACAAAGAAAAGGGAATTCACGTAGTTCTCTTGAATCTTCAAAAAGTGTTTCAACAAGCACATTAAACTATGTTCTTAAGTTGGCTTCATCAGCTATATCATACAAATAGGGATAGGGTAATGATAGGTAGACAGATACATATATATATATATATATATGTGTGTGTGTATAAATAGATAGATATAGACAATAGATGGATGGATGGATGGATAGACAGACAGACAGACAGACAGACAGATAGATAGATACAAAGTAATATATATCCGAGCAGACACAGTGTTAGGAACATACATTTTTAAACTTTATTACAACATTAATTTGTCTACTCCACGCATACCACTGTTGCTGAAGCAACATTCTATAAAAAAGAGAATACATTTTGTTTGGTTTGGTTTTTTGAGACAGAATCTCACTCCCTTGCTCAGGCTGTCATGCAGTGTCAAGGTCTCACCTCACTGCAACCTCCACCTCTCAGGTTCAAGCAATTCTCTTGCCTCAGCCTTGCAAGTAGCTGGGACTACAGGTATGCACCACCAGGCTTGACTAATTTTGTATTTTTAGTAGAGATAGGTTTTCACCATGTTGGCCAGGCTGGTCTCCAACTCCTGACCTTAAGTGATCTGTCTGCCTCAGCCTCCCAAAGTGCTGGGATTACAGGCATGAGCCACCATGCCCAGCCTGTTCAGCTTTTAAAATGTTTTTAGTCAGTAATTTTTATTTGTTTTGCTCATCGCTGTACCTCCAGAAACTAGAAAATTCC
This sequence comes from Cebus imitator, assembly GCF_001604975.1. Classification (NCBI taxonomy): domain Eukaryota; kingdom Metazoa; phylum Chordata; class Mammalia; order Primates; family Cebidae; genus Cebus; species Cebus imitator. Next base: position 2,695,414 of record NW_016107499.1, on the reverse strand, counting down.
CCTGGCAAATAGCAATATCCACTAAATATTTGCTATTTGAGTGATTTATATATAAAGACAAATTGCATTTTTTTCTATTTACCAAAAAGATTTAGTGATTTTTAGAAATGTTTTTTATTTCTGTTTTGTTAGATTTTATTTAAGTTTCAGTGGTACACGTGCAGGTTTGTTACACAGGTAAATTGCATATCACAGGAGTTTACTGTACACATCATTTCATCATCCAGAAAATAAGCACAATATATGATAGGTAGTTTTTTTCAATCCTCTCCCCATTCCCATTCACCACCTTGAAGTACGCTCTGCTGTCTTTTATGCCCTTGTTTGTGTCCATGTGTTCTCAATGTTTGTTTAGCACCCACTAAGTGAGAAAACATGGTATTTGGTTTTCTTTTCGTGCATTAGTTAGTTCACTTGTAATAATGGCCTCCAGCTCCATCCCTGTTGTTGCAAAAGACATGTTTATTCTTTGTTATGGCTGTGTTGTATTCCACAGTGCATGTGTACATTTTCTTTATCCATTATACCATTAATGGGCATAGAGGTTGATTCTATGTCTTTTACGTTGCGAACAGTGCTGTAAGTAACATATACATGTATGTGATTGTATGATAGAATGATTTATATCCCTTTGGAAATATACCTAGTAGTGAGGTTGCTGGGTCTAAGTAGTTTCCAAATTCTTATATTGCTTATAGCAATATAAAATTTTTGGTCTCAATTTCTATCCATTAGAAGACTAATTCTAGTGGTAATAATCAAGTAAAAATTTTGTTCTCAATTTTCGTTCATTAGAAGATTATTTCTAAGTGGTGATATATAATCAAGTAAATTTGAGAAACACAGTTTGAGAACATTTTAATATATTTCTTTATTACAGGAATTATCTGAGCTCTTCAATTGCCAACACATATATATTGTTATTCACACAGATTCATGGTATTTCCAAATATACTGGAGGCTTGAATTAAAACAAAGCTTCCTTTTGTTGTTTTAATGAAACTATTTAATATTTTAATGAAACCATATGCATTCGTTTTGTAATTTTAGAAAATATTTTATAAAGTATTGGAAAAATGATATAAAGCACTGTTAAGAGAATCGTCCTCTGTGCCTTAACTTTGCCAAAGCTACAGCCACAGATATTATGCCAAGTCAAGCAAGATGTTCACTCCATATCTAGATGCCAGAAAGAATATAGGCTACTATAAAGAACCAGTGGAAAAAAATCTTCAGTATAATGACAAAAAATAAATCCGATGTTTCTCCTTAAAAAGCACATTAATATATTCTATCATGTCTCATTTTCGAAGATGGCAGGAAAAATTGTATCATAGGTTACCTAAACACAAGGCACATATTGTGATGATAATACCAAGGAAAATGATATATAATGATGAAAAGACATTTTAGAAGTTTTTTATTTATTAAAGCATTCATTCAATTCATCCATTCATCCTTTCAATTATTTATCTAATATTTATTTATTAATAAATTTATTTGGGTTATCTCTTATTGCTCAGACTTCTGCTATGATATATATATATATATATATAAAATCATTATATATATATGACATCGGCATATATATATATATCATATATATGTATGTATATATATTATGTATGTGTATGTGTGTGTGTGTGTGTGTGTATACATATATATATAATTATATATATAATTAAAAACCAGAAAGGTTTGTTCACCCAGGCTGGAGTATAGTGGCACCATCACAACTGAATATCCTGGCCTCAGTAATCCTCCCACCTCAGCCTTCCAAGTAGCTGGGACTACAGGTATGCACCATGATACCCAGTTAATTTTTTGTGCTTTTGGAGAGATGGGGTTTTGTCATGTTGCCCAGGTTGTTCTCACTCCTGTGCTCAAGCGATTTACCTGCCTTGCCTCCCAAAGTTCTGGAACAACAGTATCCTAGCCACATTGGCAGCTAATTAGAAGGTACTCATCAAGACTGAGTGTGGGTCTGCCTCTCACAGTCCATTGACTCAAATGTTAATCTCCTTTGGCTACAACCTCACAGACATAACCAGGAACAATAGTTTGCATCCTTCAATCCAATCAAGTTGACCCTCAATATTAAGCATTGTAGTCACAGAGGGAGGCTATTGGCCTTGCTCACAGACTAAAGCTTTATTCACTCTTATCAGCCAGATGCCATTACTGGGGCTGTTTGCTAACATATTTTCTGGGATCTGGGGAAGCCTTCACAATTCCTTCTCAAACTAAACCTCACAGAGTTGATTTTTATGTGCTATATTGCTATTTCCAAGTGACTGAGGCTTGGTAGATTAGAAAGCATCTAATCTACCGTCTTGGAAAAATTAATTTTTTACTATTTTATTTTGTTAATAATTTAATTATCAGCTTCTTTGTTTTAAAAGAGTATCTTTTATATAACAACATTTTGGTCCTTTTAATTACAATTAAGGCATCATGTTAACTAAGTATAGCAGTAAAATAGTAATCTAAAGTTTCATCTTACTTTTCTCAAATTTTTTATTTGAATTCAATATTATGGAGCAAAAGTTATTAAATTATTTTATCATTATAAAGTTTCATTAGAAAAATATTTTAAGCCATCCAATACATTCAAAAGCAAAAAGTTAGTATAAACATGTCAACAATTAAATAGTGGAACTCATACAGGTTTGCTTCTGGTTTATACAACATACTGGGAAAAAATTAAACATATGCTGTGCTTTCATAAACAAAACAATTCTGGAAAATATTGCCACTTTAGGAGAGAACACAAATACTCAAAGGCTTTAAATGTCATGTTTGAAAGCAGGTATTATAAACATTAACCAACTTAAGAAGAGAATTATGTACATAGATTGAATTATGTATAAACAAAATACTTAGAATTATAGAAAAAGGGATGTTATTAAAGATTCCAATTTTGACCACTGCACATTAACATAATTATACAGATGTTCTCTACAAGTTTATTTTGAATAATTTTTTAAAATACTAAATATTTATATACAGCCAAAAGCTATGGGGTAAATTTTAATTCTCCACATTTTAAAATTTTATCTGCACTCTTTAAGGTTGCCTTTATGAAAATAAAATGCATGAAAATGGGAGTGGTACAACATAGGAAGACTTGTCATTTTCTTTGTTCTTTTATTTACATTATGATGTTTCTATAGTAGAAGAATCAAAAATGGAAGTTTTTCTTCAGGCTTTATCAGATTTTTTTTTTTTAAAAAGGACGTATTTCTTCGTTTGAAAGAATATGATGGTATAAATTTCTCACTTGCAACTAGATGTGAATTAATAGTAAGAAATCTGTGTCTATAATAATTTTAAAGTACAACACTAGAATAATAATTAAGATATCACTTGAAACATTAGCACCTCTGTCTATGAGTATTTCAGTCTGAATGCATCTGATCTCATCAACATTAGCACATTTTTGTTTAGACATCTTTATCTAATATTTATTCTGGTGTGTTCTAGAATTCCAAAAGATCTGAATAGGTTTTCCACAGCCAGAAAGTAAAATTACTCATTTGGTAATATATGAGAGAAGTATATTTTAAAGATGTACATAGAAACAACTTTTTCTAAGACTCTGAGATTTCTCATAGAAATAAAGATTTATCTTTCTTTAAAATGATTTGTCCATGTCATAGCCCCCAAACATCTTAGAAAAGTCTAGCATAAAGCAAGATGAAAATAAGTGAATTATAAATTAAAAAGTAAAAGGATAAGGCACCGTATTAGTTCATTCTCAAAAAGTTATAAAGAACTACCTAATAGTGGGTAATTTATAAGGAAAAGGTGTTTAAGTGAATCACAATTCTGCATGGTTGGGGATGCCTAAGGAAACATACAATCATGGTGGAGAGGAAGAGGCATGTCTTACATGACAGCAGGCAAGTGAGAGCAAGTGCAAACACAGGAAAAACTACCATTTATAAAACCATTATATCTTGGGAAAATTCACTTACTATCACGAGAACAGTATTGGGAAACTTGTCTCCTCCCACCAGGTCTCTTCCTAAACACTTGAGCATTACAATTCAAGTTGAATTTTGGGTGGGGAAACAAAGAATAACCATATCATTCCACTCCTGGCCCCTCCCAACCTCTTGTCCTCACATTTCAAAATCAATCATGCCTTCCCAAAAGTCCCCCAATGTCAACTAGTTTCAGCATTAATTTCAAAGTGCAAGTCCAGTGACTCACCTGAGACAAGGCAACTTCCTTTCACCTATGAGTCTGTAAAATTACAAACAATTTAGTTACTTCCAAGATACAATGATAGAACAGAAATTGGATAAATTGTGAATTGGTAGGTGAATGAATAAACTCTAGTACCTATAGACAACGGCATATCATTCAGCGCTAAAAGTAAATAAGCTATCAAACCATGAAAAGACATGGAAGAACTTTAATACATATTTACTAAGTGAAGGCAGCCAATCTGAAAAAGGCTGAATGCTGTATTATTTCAACTAAATGGCGTTCTGGAAAAGACAAAACTACAAAGATAGTAAAAAAAGATCAATGGTTGCCAGGAGTTGTGGCAAAGGGGTTAGGAGGAGCACAGACTACTGTTATAATATGTAAAACATTCTATGTGATAATATATGTATTCTATGTAATAATAATATGTATTATCATTCACTTCTCCAAACCCATAGAGTGTGCAACACCAAGAATGAACCATAATGTAAACTGTGAACTTTGGGTGATAATGATGTGTCAACGTAGGTTCTTCAATTACAACAAATGTGCCACTAGGTGAGGGGTGTTATTAATGAGGGAAGGTGCACATGAGGAACACAGGGTAAATGGGATATCTCTGTACCGTTCAATCTTTGTTTTCAATAAAACTGCTCTATGAAAATAAAGTTTAAAAATACTTTTAAAAAGAAATTAGCATTTATCTGTTGAATTTTTATCATTCCACATTACTTTCATGCTGTCATTTGAGCTTTATTTCACTTCCCAAGTTAAGATAATTATAAATACATCTCCAAAAAAAATCCAAAGATACCATAGCCGACAAACATGGAAAATAACGTATACTTCAAATGTAAGGTCATCACATGTATAAAACACTTAATGCTGATTATAATTATAGTTTGAACTCTGGACAAGCATTTAAATGGCATATTTTAATTCACTCATGTCAAAAGGACAATGCATCAATTTAAAACATAAAACTGAAAGAGGTAGCTGGCTTAGCCAAATGCTTAACCTTTTAGGAAATGTGTTAGATAACTATTTAGCAGAGCCACATTTTGCATTAGAATAGAAAACAGCATAAAATGTATATACTAGGTCAAAAATTTGAAATTTTATTATCGGTATCTTTATTGTAATTGTACAGCAAGCATTGTAATACATAACTGAATAACGCTTCTATCCACAGTATTAATGTCCTGATTTCTTTAATAACTAAGTGGATAATAGCTGGAAATAAGTTTAGAATACAAACACAAAAGTTATGAGATCGGAAGGCTTGAGAAACTATTATGCATTGAGAAAATTAAAATAAAAATTTAAAAATTCTCCACAGAGGTTAAAAATCCAAAATAAACAAAATGTTTGCTTTGGTAACTTAGAGAGAGAAAAATATTTACTTTAATCAGAATACATTGATAATCAGTATGAAGAAACCATTATGCAGTGGATAATTTAGCAAGAGGATTTCAAATGCCTCAATTTATATGTTAAAGAAAATTGCATCTGTTTTTCCCAAAATTGTTTTGATTTGCTCCTTTTTTACATATATGACTTCTACTGTTTTTTGGTAGATGTTGTTTGAAAACAGTTTTCTTGGTCATATGTTTGAAAATCTGGTTAAGTAATGTTAAATAATTCCCCCAAATCTTTACACAATTAATGATTCAAAGATGGGATAACATATACTGTATATAATACACTTTGCAAAATCAACTGCTACAATAATTTTTACAGAAATTCTACCTGAAATAGTAATAAAAATGCCTGTTTGGGGAAGATATGGACAATCCTGATTTTTATGGCAGCCTAAGATATATGTATTGTAATATTTTAAATTTTTATATATGTCATCCAAAGTCTAGTGTATTTATATCATTATTATTTCTCTAACTATTGATAAATATGAGAAAATATCTATCCAAGAGTAATAGTAGATGTTTGTATTGAAAGACTACTACTCATTACTGTAGAATAAAGTAATGTTATTTACATATGGCTAATTCTCATTATTTGCAGCAGTTATGGTTTATAAAATCACTACAAACACTGAATTTTGGAATACTGATCTATTGCGTCTTGAGAAAGTACAAGATTAGACCCCTGTGAGCCTCTGGTCTCATTTTGTCAAACAAAATGCTATTTGCATTAGGATATGTTTGATTGCCAATATATTTTAAAACAAGCCAGTCTCATGAGTGTGGAAAACCTGCTGTTCTACATATTTTTCCCATATAGCACTTAGCAGGTATTTTAAAATTCCTCCACAGCCTACTTATCTGAACCTGCAAGTTTAACTTTTTTTTTTTTTTTTTTTGGTGCCCTATTACCTTTTCAGATATGTAAGCCAGTCAGCTTTCAAGAAGTGTTTAACATTTTTTTTGTAACTCCAGCTCTCATTACTATTAATGTCTTTGGCTTTTGGTCTTACTATACTTAAAAATATATATATCAACTCACAAACCCACAAATGTAGCCATTTCTTCATTTTTTACATAGCTTCAACACACACTATAGATGTGACTTCAGACTTTACAGAACAGCCTGATATACAGATTGAAAACGTTTCCTTTTCATGAATGTTTTCTATTGTCAATTCATAATATTGAACTGAAGGACAGTGTAAGTCATCCCTGAACAAATGTTATCTAACAAACTTTTATTTTCCATAAGACATCTCAAAGTATTCTTATGTGATATCTTAGGAACATAAGACAGATATTCAACACCATGCTGGATGGTCATTGTGAAGCGTGAAATAAAAAGAACAATGTGAAAAGTGGAAAACTAAAAGAACCACAAAGAATCACTTGTATACAGCATGGTAGTTGAAACAGAAGTCAGAGTGCCACATTGTTCTACCTGAACTATGAATATTCATATTAAGTAACTCAAATTTTTGGCAGCTCTATGAATGTCTGTGAATAATTTTGAAGTGCCCTAATTATTAATATTAGGATTAGAATTAACTTGCAGCAAGTAGGAAGATTTACAAATACAGTATACATCAATAATGAGTATCAACTCTTCAAAATATATGCCTATCAATTAAATCTTACTCTGATCAGAATTACCCATTGGAAGGCAAGAACTGAGTCATAATCAATCTCTTAAAAATATTTCATCAAAAATGGAGACATTTTCTTTGTGTTATAAATTTCTTATATATGGTCATAACAGACTCAACTACTATTTGGAGAAAGTACTTGTCAATAGTTCTAGTTGTGCCTGAAGTTATTAATAAAAATACTCTACAATTGTTTTGGCTCAGATTGTTTAGTATTTTACTTAATTACTTAGTGGATAAAAAAGCATTTAATACACTATTTTTAAAAATTTAGGTAGAATTTCTGAAATTAAGAAATGGACTGCCAAATAGGTTTTTATTTGAGAAATAAATGCATCTTTAAAATTAAACCACGTAGAAGCAAATGGGATCACGTATTTTAAAAAACTAAAGGTGGCTGGGCGCAGTGACTCACACCTGTAATCCCAGCACTTTGGGATGCCGAGGCAGGTGGACCATGAGGTCGGCAGATCGAGACCATGCTGGCCAAAATGGTGAAACCCCGTTTCTACTAAAATGCGAAATATTAGCCAGGCATGGTGATGCGTGCCTGTAGTGCCAGCTACTTGGGAGGCTGAGGCAGGGGAATCACTTGAACCTGAGAGGCGGAGATTGCAATGAGCTGAGATCCTGCCACTGCAATCCAGCCTGGTGACAGAGGGAAAATCCTTCCCCCCCCCAAAAAAAAAAAAAAATTAAAGGCACGTACACATGGAAAAAAAAAAAAAAAACCTTAAAATTAGCTAGCAACAATTGCTACTCAGACAGTCATCCTTTGGATGACCTGTGAAATAAAGTGTATTATAACTGAAATAATAAGAGACATAAAACCAAGATTTAAAAACTATATGGATAACTAAAATTGTGGTAGAAAAATATGAAACAAACAAGAATTGTAAAATGCATATTTAATGTGAAAAATAACTAGACACTATGAAAAACAATATAGGAGTTCCTCAAAAATTAGAAATAGAACTGCTATATGATCTACCAACCCTACTTCTGGATGTTTATCCAAATTAATTGAAAACAGAATCTCAAAGAGATATTTGCACTCCCATATTTACTATAACATTATTCATAATAGCCAATATATGGCATTAATGTAAGTGTCCATCGACGGATGAATGGTTAAAAAAAAATGTTGCACACACACACACAATAGGATATCATTCAGCCGTATAAAAGAAGAAAATCATGACATTTGTAACAATATCAATAAACTGGAGGACATTATGCTAAGTGAAATAAACCAACCTCAAGAAGACAAATACCACATGATCTCACTTGTCTGTGGAATCTAACAATGTCACACCCATAGAAGCAGAGGATAGAATGACGGTGATCAAAGATTGTGGAATGGAGAAAATGGATAGATGTTGGTCAAAGGATACAATTCAGTTACATGATGAATATGTTCTGAGGATTTAATGTAAAACATGGTGTCTATAGTTAACGAAACTCTATTGTAACCTGAAATTTGCTGAGAGTAGATCTTTAGTGTCTCCACAACACAGGAACAAAATACTAACTATGTGAGATGATGAATGTGTTAATAGGCTTGATTGTGATAATCACTTCGCAACATACACGTACATGAAATTATTATAAAATGCACCTTAAATATATGCAAATGTGTTTGTCAATTACACATCTGTAAAGGTGAGGAGATGGAAGAAAATACAAACCAAAATTAAAAAAAAAAAAAAGAAATCAGAGTCGGGCATGTGGCTCATGCCTGATATCACAGCACTTTGGGCACCTGAGACGGGTGGATCACCTGAGGTCAGGAGTTCGGGATCAGGCTGACCAATATGGTGAAACCCCATCTCTACTAAAAATACGAAAATTAGCCAGGGTATGGTGCCAGGGTGCCTAAATCTCAGCAGGTCAGGAGTCTGAGGCAGGAGAATTGCTGGAATCTGGGAGGCAGAGGTTGCAGTGAGCCAACATTGTTCCATTGCACTCAAACCTTGGCGACAACAGCCAGACTCCATCAGAAGAGAGAGAGAAAGGAGAGGGGAAGGGAGAGGAGAGGGAGGAGAAAGGAGGGAGAAGAGAGTCAAGGTGGGGAAAGGAGAGAAGAAGAGGGGAGAGGAGGGAAGGGAAGGGGAGGGGAATCTGTAGAGTTAGAGAAATAAATTGAGTCAAGGTCCAATTTATACAATTACCCTTCTATCATTTACTGGTATATGAGTCACAGGTGAAACTTATCAATGTAAACAGACACATATGAACATATCCAATTATGAGATACATATTATCTGAAGTCTTTTAACCTATCTATGCCTGAGAATCCATCTTTGTAGAGTTCAAAGTCTCCAATGACTTCAAGAGCAATCTTTGTTGATCAACATCCTTTTCCCCAAACAAGCCCACTCTAACATCAATATTAGAGTGGAATGGGGTATTTGCCTCTTTGCTTAATATTATTTTGTATCATATTTAATAAACTGAGAGCATCTTTATATCAGTTCATTTTATAAATTATTATTCTATTAAACTACTCTGTATTATTTCTATAAAATAAAAACAAAATTATTTCAAAACACATCTCATGTTTTAAAACCTTTATAATTTTTACGGTCCAATTTTCAAAGAATATTGAGATAGCTGGACAAAAGGATCTAACCTATTCTATAAATCTATTCCTTGCCAATTTATTTTTCAAAGCAAGTGCATTTCATAAACTTAAATAACCTTAGGAACAGAAGGAACTTTAAGTATAAACTAGATCACCTCCCTCATTTTATTAATTAGGACATTGAAGTTAGAGAGGGTGAAAATATAAGTTAATAGTCAATAGATTATATTAATTATTAAGTTTTATCATAATTTATCACACTAGAAATTAATAAGTTTAAAATAAAGTCAAAGTTAAAAGATTGGCATAATCTAGGCAAATTTAAATCAGCTGAAAATCAGGAAGAAATATTAAGTTAATATTTAAAGATTACTCCAATAATTTTATTATGAAGATATATTATATACCCTTATACACAGTCCCAAATTGAATTGAATATGCAATTGTTTTCTGACATAAAATAGGTAATAAGTAATTTAAGTTTTTAAGGCAACCATAACCTATTTTTGGTGAGACATTCAATTTCAGTTTAATCAAAAATATACTTATAAATTAGACAGTTTTTAAGATAGCATATGGCATTTTGCGATTCAGGATCTAATACTTATCTCTTTCCAGGCTTTTAGATTTTCTTTGTCAATTAAATAAGAAGCCTTTTAGATTACATTTATAAATCCTTATGTCTATAGTTAAAGGCTCTTCTTTTCTTAAGGTGTCACAAGAATCCCTCATGAGTTTGACATCTATTGATCTCATCTACTTAATGGTTTTCTTTCCAGTATAAATCTATGTCCTGGTCTTTTTTCAAAATGGTAATGACTCTCTCAATTTTCTTTTACCTTGAATAGAATTGACTATGACATTTTAACATTCAAGCTAAACAGGAATATAATTAGAAATCATTTTTGTTACTCTAAAGTAAGTTAGCCCAATTTTTTATAGGTATAACTACACAAACTTTTCAGGAAGTACAACCAAATATTTGAGAAAGGATAAATATACATTTAGTATGGACTTAGGAGTGCAACAATGATAATATATATTTATATCCCGTGAGTCTCTACTTGAACCCACAACCTCTTCTATAAAAATTCCTGAACTTAAATCTCATTCATATAAAGTTCCAATATTTCATTCTGGATTAAAAAGGAAGAAGAAATCGAATTATAACGAATGCTGATACCACTATTTGGTAGCTAGACCAAAACATCTTCCTATCCAACTTTGAGATTTCAAAACCAGATAGAGGATTTAGGAGACTGGGAGAAATTTCTTCAGTTATTAGAACAGGAGTTATCCCAAGATGAGTGGGGAGAAGCTAAGAAGCAATTAATTAAAAATAAAGAGAAAACCTAAGAATTATCTTTGTTTTTTGTTTTAATATTTGTAAAATAAAAAAAAATAACATACAGGGAAGACTAACAAAGATAGAGGGCCTACCAGGCTTATCCAACCAACATTGCAAGCTTTTTTACCAATATCATCATAATGCTAATGGTTAATGGTGCATAGCTAACCAGCGAAGGGATCTGTTTTGTGCTGTCTTGTTTCTGTAGGAGAAAGTTATTGCAAAGAAATGCTTTACAGATGTTGGAAATGTTAATTATATTGAATGTAGTAATGGTTTTATGATGTATCCATATATAAGGATTTATCAAATTGTATACTAAAATAACTGCAGTTTGTTGTATGTCAATAACCGTCAATAAAGCTGTTAAAAAGAGACAAAAATGTGCTTTGTAAATAAAATAAGTGGAAGGATATGTATCTGTCTCACTGGTTGCTTCCATAACCCTTGACCTCTTCTGTTCCTTTTTAACCCTACTACTTAAGAAAATGGCTTATTTTACTATCCCTTCCTATACAGGTTGTCCTTTATCTTTCTTTTCCAGAGTCAATATATATCCTTCTACTTTTCCAATGCCTCAAATTACAAAATTGTTGCTAAAAAGAAAAAAGAAAGAAAGAAGATATGGGAGAAAAATGAAAATCAAAATCCTAGGGTTTAATATTTTAACTATTATCGCCATTACTCATGTCTCTACCCTTCCTTGAACATATATTCTTTAAGATGGGATTGATTGCCTGGGCATAAAACACACAGAGTATGGAACAAAACCAGTACTTCACAAAACTAAAAAACTAATGGGAATACATTTAAAATAAGACAATATACAGTCATATAGTAAATTTATAGCTTTCATATTTTAATTTCAACAAATAAAAGTTTGCTTTTCAGACTATGTAAATGCTATCTTACAAGACCAATTTTTACAAAATGATTCTAAAAGTATAAATTGTGCAATTCAAAATTTTATAACAAAATAAATCAAAGTAATTGCTGTAATTTAACAATACCATAGCAATAAATAAATTGTCTTTGCAGACAAACATAAGGACACAAAAATCAATGTTTTCTGATTGAAACTTTATTCTATGTCCTCCAAAATAAATAACTACATTAATATTTGGGGAGATATTTATCAAATGTAAGTGTCAGATACACCTGAAGGATATCTACCTCTTTTAAAATAATTTGATAATAGATCATGCAATTCAAATTTAAGCTTTATAGTGGAACTTCCATGCAAAGCATTAAAATTGATATTTTGACAACATAAAATCCTATCCACATTTTATAGTCGCTTAATAAAAATTTGAGAACCTGTCAAGGCCAAGATTTTGCATTTGTTAGGGAGATATATGTCTTAATAGAACTCCCTTTCACCTTCATCTTAGTTTTACATGTATGCCTGATACTTCATCTGAATGCAAAGTTCTGCAGAGCAAATCTTGCATTAAGTCTCATTTCCTAAATCTTGATGATGTGCTAATTGCTGTAACAAGTAATAATAAGATAATGCCTTAAAAACTGTATATTTACATTTTAAAATTAAAGAATTAAACAAAATTAATACTGAGTTACCTTTAGATGTCTTTTAACTCATTATGCTAATTGTATATCTTCCGTTTGTTAAAAAGCTGTAATAACCAAATAAAACATAAATAATTGACCCTAGAACAACACAGGTTTCAACTCCATAGTTCCAATTACACGTAAATTTTCTTCTATCTCTGCCACCCCTGACACAGTAAGACCAACCTCTTATCTTCCTTTTCCTTATCAGCCTTCTAAATGTGAGGATGATGGGGATGGAGATCTTTATGGTGGTCCATTTCTATTTAATGATTAGTAAGTATATTTTTTCTTCCTTATGATTTCCTTAATTACATTTTCCCTTCTTAGCTTATTTTATTGTAAGAGTATCGTATATATTACAGTAAATCCTTGAACAATATGGGTTTGAACTGTGTAGGTCCACTTATACCTGGAGTTTTTTGAATAAATATATTTGAAAAGTTTCTGAAGATTTAGAAAAATTTGAAAAACTTAAAGCATGTAACCTAAAAATATTGAAACAAGAAAAATGTAGTTATTAATCCATAAAATATATGTAGATTCTAGTCAATTTAATGATTTGTTACAATGAAACATACATGTGTCTATCATTAAAAGTTAAAATTTATCAAAACATATGCACATAAACACTCTCAGACTGTACTTGGCAGCATTCTCAGACAGGAGAAATTTAAACAGAGGTAAAAACTCTGTATTAAATTATAACTGCATAAAGGTAACTCTAGCATGTGTTGTGCTACTGTAATATTTTGTAACTACTTCCTGTTGCTATGGTGGTGAACTCAAGTGTTTCAATCATCTGCTTAAAATGCTGTGTGAATCTCACCATCTCCATGTGAGCAGTTCATGCCCTCAGTAAATTGGGTATGGCAGTAAAATGTGATCTCTCACAGTTTCAAGTTTTTCCACTGTTTTTAGTATAATACCATAAACCTTGAATAACACCATGGGACAAAATGTCATTAATGATTCTAGAAGTGATCTCAAAACACACAGAAAAAGTTGAATTGTTTTATGTGTACTGTAGACTGAGTTCTGCAGCTGAAGTTGCCCACCATTTCATATAGAAGATACATTTTGTAAATAGATGAAATAACCCTACATTATTGATAAGTACAAAACAGTGCAGCAAATATATTTTCTCTCCTTAATGATTTTCCCAATAATATTTTCTTTTCCTTAGCTTAATTTACTATAAGAATACAGCATATAATGTAAATAACATCCAAATATGTGTTATCAACTATGTTATTAGTAAGGCTTCTGATTAACAATAGGTCATTAGCAGTTAAGTTTTGAAGGCATCAGAAGTTACACATAAATTTTCTACCATGTGGCAGGTTGGCACCCCAACTCCTATATTGTTCAAAAGTTAACTGTAATTAGATTTGTGTTTAGAATCGTGCCAACTCATGTATTAGCCTGTTTACACACTGTTACGAAGACTGAACCTGAGACTAGGTAATTTATGAAGAAAAGAGGTTTAACTGATTCACAGTTGTACATGGCTTGGGAGACCTCAAGAAACTTACAATCCTGGTGAAAGGCAAAGGGGAAGCCAGGCACATCTTACATGGCAGCAGGAGAGAGAAAGAAAAACAGAGGAAAGAGGTGTGCCACACCTTTAAACCATCAGATCTCATGAGAGCTCACTCACTATCACATGCAGAGCATGGAGAAAACCACCCCCATGATCCAATCACTTCCCAGCAGATCCCTCCCTTTGCACATAGGGATTACAATTTGAGATGAGATTTGGTGGGGACACAGAGCCAAATCATATCAACATACTCATAGCTTTTTAATCCACTCGAGTTTTTAAACACTAAGTTCCCTTATGTGGTTTTATGGATAATATCACAGGGAATAAAATGTAGATGCAACATTTTTCTGACTACCCCGTTAATTAAAATATTAAAGATTAGAGGAGACTTTTTGAGTATAATCAATCAGATTGTTCTAAAGAAACATAAATTTTGTATTTTGATGGAGTTAAAAATCCTTCAGATTGACTGCCCTTTGTCATCAGCCCTCAATATACATTCACACACATCCTAGGTAAAAGTCAAATAATAAGGGTAAGTAAAGTTATATAAGAGAAGGCTACATTGTGTGGTTTCTGGTATCCATGTACTCCCTATCTCCTAGAAATGCTTAGCTCAAAGAGATGTTCAGTAAATATTTGTTGAGTGAGTAAATGAAGGGCTTGCTGTGAGTGGTGGTTTTGATAATGCACTGCTAAGGTGTTTAATTGATTAATTATATGTGTAAATTATTCTTTTTCAAAGAAACAAGTGATAGCATATCCAGCTTCTTATGTTAAGTGATATTAATAGATTTCAATTCATACTATTCCTGAAATACTTTAATTGGTCCTTAATAGTCTGCAAAGCTTTACTCTACAAAATGATGGTGATTAGCTATAGAAAAGCTGAAAAGCACTGTTATATCGAGGATTTCCAGAACTAGTGCTTTTGTGCCAATATGAAATTTTCCCATATAAAATCATAGAACAATAAACATTTGTTTCATTAATGTATGTTTAATGAGCTAATTAGTTATTATATTTCACAGTAATTTTAACCAACATGTATGTTTTCTAAAATTAAGGCAAAGGATATGGAATAAAATACTCTCTAGACCCATGTTTTAAAATCTTAGTCTCATTTGAGTCCAAAAAAATTATAGATCCAGCTTCATGTATTTCACTTATTTGCAGCATTTTAAAAATATTTGTGCTATGATATGATTAAAAATAAATACTGGAAATTCATTCTTCTGCCCTATTTTTATAATACATATTTGTTAAAGCCTGGATCACTATTGCTATGTATTACCATGCTTTGAGTAAAAAAATATGTTCCAAGATACTGTAATATCTACTGTAAAAATATATATGCCTTTAAGAACAGGTGACATTTAATGAGGTGCTTGTTCAACTGGATTATTCATGAACATTACCATCAGATGCTGTTATTTAGTGTCTTCTGATATTGAAATTGTGAATTGGTGATATTTTAATAGGCTATCAACATCTAACAATCAGATATAACTATTGTAATGTGTACTCAAACACATTAGTCTGAAATACCTCTTTCCCTAGTTAGGTGCTGCCCTCTAAAGATGATCTCAAATCATTTCCACTGGAAATCCATTTTAAAAACATGTTTGTGTTTCTATATATAACACATTATTTTCTACTTTAAATATAGTCTCATAATTATAAAAACTTTAAATGTTTTAAACTTCTAAATGAATAAAAGTTGATTTATTACTTTAAATGTTTTACTAATGATTTTGTTATTAGCAAACTTAGAATATTTTCTTTGATTGAATATAAGGTATTAAACAAAGGTCTTTTTTGAGAAAAAGAATAAATTGAGTGAATCACTAATAGTGTGATATACAGAAATTAATATGGAGTTTTTATTATATAAGATAGATATGTGATATATTTAAATTATAAAAATTGTATTTTGATATATTTTCTGACAAATATTTTTGGAAAATACATCAAATAATTAAATAATTTTGGTATCACAATGAATATATAATATATGTTCATTGTTTAAAAAATTTGTTTACAAAATGTTTACAGTTTTACCAAGATTGAGCAACATAGTGTTGAGTAAAAATCAAATGAGCTAATTTCACAAAAGGATTTTATTTCAGTAATAAAATGAATTATTTAAAAGCAAATTATTTAAAGGCTATGAATTATTTAAAGGTAAATAATTTCATTTTCTGATTTTTGAAATGCAAACTTACAGAACAATACTTAATTTAATCACGTAGGAGCATATTTAATTCAGTTATAACTCTCTCTTTTAAGGTCTGAGATTAATTTTGGATCATTTTGATTAAGATAACTTTTTAATGTAAATATAGATTCAATTTCAAGAAAATTAATTTGATAATTTTGTAACTTTCCAATAAATATTGTGAAAAAGCTAATCTTTTAACTGATTATGAGAGATTTCAACTATTCAATAAATTTTATCCATAAAATGTATAACAAAGAAACATAGATTTAGGAGACTGGTTGATTATTTCCATAAACCTCTACTATAATATTACAGAAAGATAAATTTAATTAATTAGCAGAAAACAATATAAGATAATGTATTTGCAGATCCATAGTGAAATGTGTGTTGCTTATAGAAAAATCTATGAAATTAACATGGATTTTTTACTAATTTAATGAATTATTTGTTCAACTTTATGATATGTGGAGTATTTTACATTTGTTAGTAATAATGTCATTTTAAGCGTTTATGACACTCATTAAGGAAAAGAGAATTGAGTGACCAAAATCCACATTCAGGCTACTAAACAAATTTGATTATGTTTTCTCGAATCGTCTTAAATTATTAATCTCATCTACCCAAATAAACTGAAAAAATTATATTTAGAACTTGGTAAAATACAGAGAAACAGTTCCTAAATATGTACAAATTTAAATGTAAACCTTTTTTTGTTGTTGTTTTTGTTTGTTTTATGAGACAGGCTTGCTTTGTTGCCCAGACTGGAGTACATCGGTGCTATCTTGGCACACAGTAACCTCCGCCTCCTGGGTTCAGATGATTCTCATGTCTCAGTCTCCCAAGTAGCTGTCACTAGTGCACCACAACTAGCTAATTGTTGCATTTTTAGTATGGATGGGTTTTGCCATATCGGCCAGGCTAGTCTCAAACTCTTGGCCTCAAGTGATTTGCCCACCTCAGCCTCTCGAAGTGCTGGGATTACAGGCATGAGCCACCCCCACTGGCCTAAATGTAAACTCTTTAAACTTAAATTTTATCATTCTTTTATTTGTGTATAAAGGTGAAAATGGTAATTCTGGCAAAGGTAAAAATTTAATGAATTTGGACTTCATGTCAACATTGAGAAATACGAGTTAAATAAAAATTTATTCAGGGTCCAAACAAAATTTTTAAGAGGAATAAAAAAATTGTAAATTTGTTAATTTATTATAAAATACTGCTTTCCTCTATTTTTATTATCATTATGCAACCCAGTAATGTCCCTATTTTTCCCCCTCCCTCTCACTATCTTCCTCTCTTTCTATTTTCTTTACTGTATACACAAAACACCACACTTGGAAAACTGAATACTCTCCATGAAGCTTAATGCAGCTTTTTTGATCATTCCATGTCCATTTACAGCTGTACATTGACAAACCAAATGTGTATTTATTTGCCAGTCTCAAAACCAACTAATTTTGAAATTCTGCAGTCTTTCTGGTCTTCAGATGTCTCTGGTGAAAATACATGCCAGAAATTTGAAATACATCATTATTTTCTAGAAATAAATAAATAAACAGAAACTAATCTTTTGTAGAAATAAACACAAAAACAGAGAAAACAAAAAGATTAGCTTTTTTAAATTATGTCTTTCAAAGTTAAAATAGATATTTGTGTTCCAAAAATATTTACAATATAATGAAATCATTTTAAATTAATATTTATAATAGGTAAACAGAATATTTAATAAATTTCAACAATTTCACTGACCTATTATAAAACATATATACTGAATATTTTACTAATTTAATACAATTTAGTATGCCTACATATGACAGCATATATTTTAACCTGTGTGTTATTACGTAAAATATATGCTTTAATGTACATTTGTATATAAATATAGATAATGTACAGCATACATTTGCTCAACACCATGTAAGTCATAACAAACCAAGAATACATTACTCATTTTATTTTCCCAATGTTTCCCAATATCCTCATTTTTTTAGACACAAGGACTAATACAAAAAATGTCTCAGTGACATGTTCACATTTATCAAATGTTAAAAATATATATTTAAAAAAGAAAATCCCATTTGTTTTATTCAAATTCTCCACAGAGAAAATAATGAGTTATTTCTCTCACATTATTGTTACAAGCATATTTTAGAATATATAATTTTTATCCATTATATAAAATCAGCAATTCCAAAAATATTTAATTTTTATACAAGCCGGACTCTATAATTGTACTTCTGGTATGCCTGAATGATATAGTCCAATTTCTGTTTTAATTAAAATCCTTATCTAAGAAACATATTTTTAGGAAAATAAAGTAAGGTTATTCTTCCCAATCTCAGTCAGCTCATAATAGATTGGTTCTAAATTCTAAGTAGGCAGAGAGCTAAAAACAAACTCAAGATTGATTCAGCTGTAGAACTAACTGCAAGATAAAAATAAGAAAATAATACTAATTTTTCTAAAGCTTAGCAAAAGGTCATAGGACTTTTGCACATTCCTGAATACTGATCAATTTTTATCTATTTGTGAAAAGACAATTTAAAAAGCAGAAATGTAATAACATTACTTGGACTACTGAAATTATTTTACAGATAAACAATATGACCTATGGATTGCTTTAAATTTCAAATTTCTATAAATTCCTCATGCTTATTTAAAATTTGATGTTATATATTTTAATCATAATACTCAATGGAAACAGTCTCAAAAACCTCCAATGAATAATGAAGAACTAATAATATTATTATTTCACAATAGATAAAAGTGACTAGGTAGTGATAATCACGAGATTTAGTTCACATGAATATATTAAAGTATCCATTTATTCAAATGACAGGTATATTTGTCTATAAGGTCTAGAATGTAAGTAGAGAGATGTTAAAAAAAATACAAAACATGAAAACTATGTTCTCATAGACTTTACATACCAGTGGGGAGACAAAGACTTTGTACTAATTAAGACTTGTATTATGTTAGATGATGATATAAAATATGAATAAAAATTTTAAAAGCAGACAGTAATAGACAGTACAAGGGTGACTGTAATTTTAAATAACATAGTCAAGGAAATCCTCACTGAGAACATAAAATGAAAAGCAAACAGGCAAACAAACAAACAAAAAAACAGACCATGAGAAAATATTATAAAACTTATAGAAATTTCTTATAGCTCGATACAAAGATAAACAGTACAATCAAATACAGGCACATGACATAAAGGGACATCTCATAAATGAACTTACACAAATGGCTAATAAGGGCATGAAAAATACCCAATATCATTAGTCAACAGGGAAAGAGAATTCAACATGACAGTAAGATGCCATTTTACACCCACTAGAATGGCTATACTACACACAGAAAAAAATATCATATGGATATGGAGAAAAAGAAATCCTTATCCATCGCTGGTAGAAACGTAAAATGATGCAGCCGCTTTCTGTAACATTTGGTTTCTTAAAGAGTTAAACATAAAACTGCCATACAACCCAGCAGTTCCAATTCTAGGTATAAATCTAAGAGGGAATAAAAAAGCATATGTCCATACAACATGTACACAGATGTTCATAGGAGTATTATTTATAGTAGCCAAAAGGTGAAAAGAACCTTAGTGTTCACCAATTGTTGAGTTAACAGAAAAAAGTGTGATATATGCATGCAATGGAGTACTATTTAGGAAAATGGATGAGCTACCGATGAATAATATTTCATGGAAGAACATCAAAAATTGTATGCAAAGTGAAAAACGTAAGGCATTATAGCCTGTATGGTGCAATCTTATTTTATATGAAATACCCAGAAAAGGCAGAAGTATAGATATAGAAAGTAGATTAGTGGTTTCCTGGGGCTGTGTTGGGAATAGGGAGTAATTCTCCATGGGAATGAGGGATACCAATTGGGGGCATCTTATTGGGGGATAAAAATGTTCTAAAAGTCATTTATGATGATGAGTTTTGCCATTTAGTCACAGTGAACTGCACACTTGAAACAAATGAATTTCATTATGTAAACTGTATTAGGAAAGTTGTGTTTTAAAAAAGACTGAGGATTTTCCAGCATAGAAATATAGAGCTGCCTTGTACAATATAGTACCCTTTAGACATGCTACTATTTAAATTAAACACAATTAATTAGTTTTCTCAATGACCTTAGCACATTTCAAATGTTCAATAGCCATATGTGACTAGAGGCTATGCTATAAAAAACACAAATATAGGACATTTTTATGACTGAGGTAACTTTTATTAGCTAATGCTGATGGGGAGACCAATGGGATAAGGATGAAGTAAGCTAGTGATGAGATTCAAAATATAATCTGAATACCGAATATGTGATGCATTGCTTGTAGATATGAGATGAGATGGGTGTCAAGCAGAACTCAAAGTTTTGGCTTAAGGTAAAGAGTTGCTATAAACTGAAATTGTGAAGACAAATTGAAGATAAGACAGTAGGTTATGAAGTTGTCTTTAGTCATATAAATTTTACAATACCTATTAGATATCCAAAATATAAAGATCAATTAGGTATATAAATAATGTCTAGAGTTTATGGATGATATCAGAACTGAATACAAAGGCATTCAGTTTTAAGCAATTTGGAAGATTAGAAGTAACTGACAGTATAGCCTGACAAGGGGAAATCAATGAGAAAGAAAGAACTTTAGAAGGTCCAGGATTCTAGAAACCAATAAAATACACATATCAAGCAGGAGGGATTCAAGGACTATAACAAGTATGGCAGAAAGGTTAATAGTAGTAAGTACTGAGATATACATTATTAATTCAGCAACATTGGAGATATTGCAAAAATAGTTCCTGCATGACGTTAGCATGAAATGCTGCTAGCAATCCAACAGGCAGTGGAAAGATTAAAATTGGAGGAAGATAATGTACAGTCCTTCGAGGAGAAGAGTAATAGAGTACTTAGAGAAAGTATGATCAAGAAAGTCATATTTAACATGAGAAAAAAACGTCTATATGTTGATGCAAAAGATCAAGTGCAGAGGGAGCAAGAGAGGAAAATTGCTGATCTAATGTTGTTGAATAAGAGAGCAGGGAACAATAATACATGAGTGAGAGTGATAGCTAGTTCTATGAGCTTGAGTAGTTCATGCATAATGGACAAACTAAGTATATGGTTAAGAGGCAGGTATCTGAGAATATTTGCTGATTGCACTGTGGTACTAGTGAGTGTTCACTTCTAATTACTTATCTTGCCTGGAAAATATAAAAGTCTATGTCAAAAGCTCTGCAGACCTGTTACACAACAATGTAAACATACTTAACACTAACGAACTGTGCATTTAAAAATGTTTAAGATGCTAAAATTTTTAAACCACAATACAATAAACAAAGTCAAATCAATGTCTACAGCCAAGAATGAAAATAGAGGAAGGTTTTTGAAACTTCAAAGAGAGATGAGAATGTGTGAAAGAATCATAGAGGACAGTGACACAATGAATAGATAAGAAGAGATTAATGTGTTTGCCAGACGCCATAAGAATCCCTTTTACAGTTAGAGAGTAAATGAAGATTGAGACCGGTCACACGTTTTTCCTCCAACTCCCTTCAACCACACAGGAGTAGACACTACTCATAGGTGCCACAGCGGAGAGTTCATTAGCTAGATTTGTAGTAATATGAAATGAGTATAGGAAAGAGAGTGAGTTAAATAGGTTAAAGATGTATACAAATGATGTTGATTATAAGTTAGCGTATATGTGAGTGGCAAAGTAGAAGTGGTAGGGTGTATGCTATACCAGTCCTGGTGGGGTGTGAGAATTTTCAGTTACTGGGGAAAGCAAATTGTAAGTGTAATCTCCTTACTACTGCTTCATATTTTGTGAGTTTTTCATTATTTTGCTTTCATATTATTTTTTCCAGATTGACTTTTAATTATGTTTCAAGTGACCAGCCCCACAAAAAATTAGTGGCATTTAGGTTTGTAATGTTGCTTTTTGTAGCCCTTGTGTGCATACGTGTGTATTTGTATAAATATATGTGTGTATGTATGTATAGTAGTATACTTATCCAGGCATTGTATTTATTTCAAAAACCTTGATGTTATGCGGAATTTTAACATTTTGTAATTAACTATGTAATTATTTTCCCAATATAAGGGATTTTTGTAATGAAATTTAATATTATAAACTAATTTCTAAATTGACAGTTTGCAAAACTGAATTTCTGTATTGAAGAACTTGAAGCCAGGTGTGGTGACCCATTTCTATAACCCCAACACTTTGCAAGGCTGGGACAGAATGATCACTTAAACCCAGGGTTTCCAGATCAGCCTGGGCAACATAGTAAAACTCCATCTCTACAAAATTAGCAGGTGTAGTGGTGCACACCTGTAGTCCCAGCTACTTGGAGGCTGAGGTGTAAGGATCACTTGAGCCTGGAGAGGTTGAGGTTGCAGTGACCTGTGACTATGCCACCGCACACTCCAGTCTGGGTGACAAAGTAAAATCCTATCTCAAAAAAAGAAAAAAAGAACTTCGATTTATCCATGTATCTCAGAATAGTTTAATTATCACCCTTTTAAAAGCTCTATGATTATTCTTATGAAAATTATTTTAGGATATGTATGAAAGTTAATGGCATGATGTTATGTGAAACTGTTATTGATGGTGCACAGGATGCAGTGATATGCCTGGGTGGATCCTCAGTAGCGCCAAGTGATTGTGATTTCCAGCTGAAATGAGAGACTCAGCTGTTTCTCCTGAATTTGTAGTGGACACAGCCACAGCTAATACTCAGCCCTGGATCACCCAGGTGTAAGTGAGGTTCCTCTTTAAACCTTAGTCTCCAAAAGTTACTTTGTGTCTACATCAGTCCTAAGTTTCATAAAGCTCTTATGACCAGAAACTCTGAGTTCCCTTAGTCACATGCAATGTTCACCAAATAGCTTCATACTTCTCAGCTGCTAAACACTCTGACAAGAAGGAATCCTTATCGGGCATGTTGGCTTCTCTGCATGATCCCTTGGCTCCTATTTGTCACAGAGAATCCTAGTAAATCCAGTGACTATGTGTGTACACTCCAATTTCAAACACAGTGACATCCTCAGAGGGGCATATATGAGATAGTGAGAAAAGGGCTTTTGCGGAGAGAAGAAATTGGCTATGCCAAGCACAAACCACATACTTTTTAAAGATCCTCTCTCCCTAAGCAACTGCTTTTTAAGAGATTTGAAATGCCAGGTTTCTGAAGCTAATATTCCTTGTGAAGAATCTTTATTCTCTGTCCTTGTAAAGGTAAGCAGAATATTTTAGTTATTCTTCTTATTGTAAAGCCTTTTGGCAAAGCCTACCTATCTGCAAATGTTCCGGAAGATATATTGCCTGTATTCCTCTTTCTTACAAGAGGTTTCTGTGCTTGTTTAATGAGCCATAGTTGTATCAGTCCCATTAAATTGATAACAGAAAATTTGAGTTTGAATTAAAATGTTGCCACGTGCTTAGTATAAGGCTATAAGCAATTTAAATAATATTTTGGGGGTTTAATTTTCTGTTTAACCTAGTGATGAAAAATCATGCTGAATCCCATAAGTTTTATGTGATAATTATAATACAGTAAAAGAATTAACTTATTCATATTGTGAGATCCATTTAAAATGTATTCTCCTTATAATAATTAGCTTCTTACTCAACTGTCTAGAAAAGGCCCCAAACTACAAAACCAAACTTTGTGATATAAACACTAGTATGTCTGAGTATTAGGCAATTATATTTAGAATTTAAATCTCAGTCCAATGGGTTGGTAAGAAACACAATTTCAGTAATCTGAAAATTCCTTCATATGCCCAGTTCTGAGGTGATGTGGGGTGTAGACAAAGGTATATTGTGTGGGCCAAACACTACTAAAATCATGGAATGCTTTAGAATATTATACTTAATGTTCATATACTTAATTTAAAATTACATTCTTGAAGGATAAATAGAAAAGAAACAGAGTGCATTGTCTCAAAATTTTCACAATTTTTCAATTATAAAGCAAAACTTTTGAAAATCCAGGGAAGAGGTTAAGCTACACTGTACCCAATGCCAAATTTACTTTGACTCATACTTCCATTTTTATTGTATAGACACTTTTCTAATACATTTTAACTTAAAAATGTATTTTTTTATAATCTGATATTGACTTTATTGAGATACAATTTCATGTAGACTCATTTTATCAAAACACATAGGAATGGAAAAAATATTCTACCTTAAAAGACTCTAACGCAAATTTTATACTGTTTTATCCTTACTTCTACTGATCCAGGAAGAATATTGCTTCCCCAAAGAAAGAAAAAGGCAAAAAGCTTTTATTGTATTGGAAATGAAATCTTTTATAGGAAAGTATAATGATTTTATTCTGTGGGTTAAAGCTTGTAAGAAAGATGAACTTTTAAACATTCCTGAAATAGAAGTTGGGTTGTAAAATTCTAAGACATGTTTAGCAATCTTTAATTAGGTGATTGCTCAAATTTTCTAAAGTCAAAAAGATTTCTGCTCTGTATAAACTCTGAAAAATGTCACAATTAAAAGCGAAGTAAAAATCCTAAATAATGTAACTGACATTTAACATCCTTGGTAAATACTGTCTAGAAAAAATAATATTAAATTCAATATTGCAATGAAGAAGTAGTACTTTAAAATGACATGATTTTCACTCAAATACCTAAACAGAATAGTTTAATGTAATAATAGCTGTCCTACCCAAATGCAAGACTTTTATTCATCTCACATTCCAATCTTGCAAAAAACATGGCTTTATTTTTAAGTACATACTCTGTATTCACAGCTATTTACAGTGATACATGACTTAGGCAATAAAATTTCTTTATATGAAATTAACTTTATTATCCAATTTAAAGCTTATTAATTGAATATATAAAGATGCTGGATTAGGTGATAATTTCTACTATTTGCTCTTTGTCTGTATTATCTTCACATTAAAAGATAAGTCCTTTACTTTAACAAGTGCCTTCTTATAGCAATAAATGAGATATGAACACTTATAAGACAATGCTTTCCTTGAGGAAAGTAAAATAACAAGGTAGAGGAAACGTGTGTCCTGGAAGGAGCAATAGAGCAGGTCTATGTGGAGCAGATCCACACCTCAAACTCAGAGGTGCATTGCACATGAGACAAATAGGGTATTATACACTTTACTATATTTTGATGGTGGCCTATTATTTTAATAAATTGCAAAAGTTGGCATACCATACATTTCACCCCTTTAAAGTGCATATTTCAATGATTTTAGTAATAATCACAGATTCATGCAACCATCACTACAATAAATTTAAAACATTTTCATCACATCAAAAAAGAAGCCTCATACCTGTTAGCAGTTACAACATATTCCCCCTACCCCTAGCACAGGAAAACACTATTCTGCCCTTTGTCTCTACAGAGTAGCCTATTCTTTCTGTATCCTATAACCGGGCAGAACTCCTAAGTTAATGAAACCTTTTCAAGAGTTTCAGGCTTAAAGTCAAGATCTCTTAGGTTAGACCCAATGTTAAAATTTGAACCGGGCAAATTCTCATTAGAGACAAGGGGCCAAAGACTGTGCTGATGGAATCTAATGTCTTTTAATGTTGACTTCAATCCAGTAAGGCCCTTGTTAAGCCATTTAACTGTCAAATTGGGCCTTGGGGAGGCAGTGCACCCTCTGAAATTAGAGGTCAGGAGATTTGGATTTGGTTTCCAGCTCTCTACCAGTCAGTCAGCCAATCACTTTCAAGTGACAAGCCTTAGGTGAGTCACTTTCTGTCTCTGTTTCTCGATTTTTCCACAGGGATTTATGTGGTCCTTAAGGACCACTGGGAAACGATCCCTTTTTCAGCTCAGTGCCTGGTTTGTTGAGTGTACTTATCAATCTGGACTTTAATACACCTATGGTTTTGGATTAACTCTATTACCTCTGCGAGAAATTAACACAGAAAATTCACAGTTGATTGACAAGAATGAGAATCAGTTCTAAAGAATTCAAATATAACTGAATCCTTTATTACTAAAAGAATGCTCAACTCAAGTGGACACAGATCACTCATTTTGACTTCATTAGTTATGGCACTTAGACACAACTTTTTCAAAATACACAGCTAAAACTATCCCTGCTTTAAGTGCTAGGCAACATTTTGAAAATACACAGCTAAAACTGTCCCTGCTTTAAGCAGTTAAGCTGATAAAACGTCTAATTTCTTTAATTTTTATCTATCTTCATTTGTCTTGTTTTTCTTTTTATTTACTAATTATGCCAGTAAATATCAATTATTAATCTTTGTTTAATTTTTGCAAATTTGAATAAACTTAATTATAACACTAGTATATTAGAAAACCTTTTTGTAAGTAGCTAATGGATCAAAAGAACTGCTAGTGACATAAACTGAATACTTTACTGTCATCCTTATAAACATTACCAGTAATTAATTTCCCTTTCATACTCTAAAGTTACCTTCAAGGATAATAGAATTAACCACCATGAAAATATTTATAGACAGTTCTACATGATAAGAAAATAAATGAGACTAGCCCAATGGGTGAAATAAAAATCTTAGTGGCCTTACTTTCAATTTTCTATTCTATTGTTGTAGACTGGATATTTGTATCTGGTATAAAATGTATAGTCAATGTGAATAATTATTTGGAGCATAAAAATAAAGTCAATATGTGTGTATTTCTTAATACTAATGTTAATGAAATTATGATGAACATGGGGAAGGTAATAATAGAAATCTTTTAGAATATCACTTTTCTTCGTTGCTCAAAATGAAAGTAAATGTTTTATTTTGAATGGTCTTTTTGTTCATCTCTGTCCTTTACATTAGAATGTAACACATTCAATAGAGGCTTCCTCTAATATATCTCCAAAACTGCTTCCTCCTTCACTTCATATGGAATAAGTCAGTAAAGTGTGAAAGTAAATCCTTATTCAATGTTTTCTTCCCAGGTGCTAGTAGA
This sequence comes from Cebus imitator, assembly GCF_001604975.1. Lineage (NCBI taxonomy): Eukaryota > Metazoa > Chordata > Mammalia > Primates > Cebidae > Cebus > Cebus imitator. The sequence continues at coordinate 2,667,901 of NW_016107499.1, read as the reverse complement.
GTTATATGATATGGGAAAAAAAATTGATACAACAGAACTTAGATGAAAGTGAGGAAGAACAGAAGAAACACATGGTGGAAGGGAAAAAGAAAGGAAATAAATAGAAAGGTATATTTATCTTTTGCTCAATGTGTCTCTTTCCACGCCACTGTCAATGTTTTACGCATCAATGATGGATATAAGTCAAGACTTTTATCAATGGGTAGAATGGACATACTCTGCCTGAGGAAATAGAATACAGCAGTTACATTTTCAGGAAAGAGAACGCAGCAAAGTTACCTTGCATCTGCTGCTAGCATTATTGACAACCCCACATGCACACTGAAATGATTTATTCTGGATTTTAGATTTATCATTTCTAAACATTTCCCATACACACACAGGCATACACATTTCTTATACACATACCCTTGCACAAACATACACACCCCTACACACACATGCATACACATACATAATTGTATATGTGAATATATATATATACATATATATATATATAAATGATTATTTAAAAAAATTTTAAGTTCTGGGGTACATGTGTAGAAAGTGCAGGTTTGTTACATAAGTATATATATGCCATGGTGGTTTGCTGCATACATCACTCCATCATCTACATTAGATATTTCTCCTAATATTAGCCCTCCCCAATCCTCCCACCCCCTGCTATCCCTCCCCTAGCCCCTCAACCCCCAACAGGCCCTGGTATATGATGTTCCCCTCTCTGTGTCCATGTGTTCTCATTGTTCAACACACACTTATGAGTGAGTACATGTAGTGTTTGGTTTTCTGTTCTTGTTTCAGCTTGCTAAGAATGATAGTTTCCAGCTTCACCCATGTCCCTGCAAAGGACATGACTCATCGTTTCTTATGGCTGCATAGTATTGCATGGTGTATATGTGCCACGTTTCCTTTATCTAGTCTATTATTGATGGGCATTTGGGTAGGTTCCAAGGCTTTAATATTGTAAACAGTGCCTCAGTAAACATACGTGTGTATGTGTCTTTATAATTGAATGTTTTAGAATCCTTTGGGTATACACCCAGTAATGTGATTGCTGGGTCAAATGGTATTTCTAGTTCTATATCCTTGAGGAATCACTACACTGTCTTCTACAATGGTTGAACTAATTTACACTCCCACCAACAGTGTAAAAGTGTTCCTATTTCTCTACATCCTCTCCAGCATCTGTTGTCTCCTGATTTTTTAATGATCACCATTCTAACTGGTGTGAGATGGTATCTCAATGTGGTTGTGATTGGCATTTCTAATTATTATGTTCTACTATTTATCCCAGAGATAGAATATGAAATAAATCATCCAGATTTTTTAGAAATTCATAAGTAGATGCTATGATGTGGATAACTGAAATTATGTACATATCTTCTTTCATTGTGTATTACAAAGAACATAAGACTCCAATCTGATGCTTGGCAATTCTTTGTGTCATGGGTAAGGCATCTAATAACTCTAGGGATCAACTTCCTCACTGGTGAAATGTGAATGCCATATCTATGGAGCTGTGTGCCTTAGGTCTATTCATACAAACCTTTCCCATTTCTCAACTTCCACTATTCATATCTTATTCCTATCTGACTTCTATGTTCATTAGTTCAACAAAACAGTACTTATCAATGAATCCAATGATCTCCATGTTCAAAAACCAGTGACAAATTTTTATTTTCAGTCTTCATCTTGCCTAACATTCCACTAGACAACTTTCTCTCTCTTAATAATATTCACCAAACTAAGCATCCCTGACATCTCAATCATTAAGCTTTTATCTGATCTGAAATTTCCCAGTTCCTTTGAGAGAGGTATCTTTATTTACAATGAAACATTGAGGGACTTCGTAGTTACATCCTTGTCTCATTTCCCTTGTCTTTTGCAACTTTTTCTAGAAAATGTCAAATACAACCTCAGTTTTAATTTCCTTCTACATAACACTGACCAAAAATTACATTTCTCCTTGGAGATATCCTTTCTATACATTATAGCCTGAAATATCAAACTTCCCATGTATTTAAACATTGCAAAGGCAACTCAAATTTAATTCTAATTCACCATTAATCTATGATTTTCCCTACTAAACTCAACTAAATATTTACATTTACCTAGATTTACCTAAGATTCATATTACTTTTTAGATGAAGGCATCTTTATGCTTATAGTTACAAAGCCCGAAAAACTATCATTACATAATGTAATTTACATGAGGAAATGGATATTGTTTTATTCACTTATTCTCATTAGCAATAACTGAAGTAGCAAATAGTAGAGATTAAGTATTTGTTAATTGAATAAATTAATGATACAATCCTGCCTTTCACAACCCATATACAATTGATTACTATGTCATTAATTTACATCTTACATATTTCTGATATATGACGACATATCTGTATATTTATTGTCACTCTTGTCATCCAAACATTACTTCTCACCCTAAAGGCAGAAAAAGCGTCCTAACTTATTGTGTTCACTCTGATCTACTCCCATATGTTTCCCAAGCTACATCATGAATCCTCACTTCAAAATACTAATGTAGTCTTGTCATTATAATGTATAGATTTAATGACTCTTCCTTTCAATTAAGGAGAAGACCAAATTTTTAACTATGACCCAGAAGTTCCGGTTTAGTTTTCCAACTCCTTCAGGGTCTTTGTGTGCTCTCCCTTAATCTCTGATTTTCAGCCATGCTGACTGAATTTCAGTTCCTTGTAAGAAACAATGCATCACATTGTATCTCAAGAAAGTATTTATTCTATGGCACCTTCCTATCCAAATTCATGTAATAAACCTACAAATCTGACTCTTGTAACATAGTCATGAAAGTGTGTATTTCATCCTATTCAGTAAGTTTCTCTGTTGTACACTATTCCCCGACAGCATCATATTTCTATCTTTTATAACAATATATATATTTTTAGATAATAAAGCTGCATAGACGTATCATATTTGAGCAGGCTCTTTCCCTATTAGACTGTATCTTAGGTTCAAGCAAATATTGCACTCATTATGTATTTCCATTGGTTGCTATGCAATGAATATTTGTTGAAAGAATACTTTAAAAATAATTACTGTAACGTCTTATTAACTTAATCCTTAATCCTAAATTATATTTATAAAAATGTATAATTACCTCAAAACTTTAAAAAATTGTAATATATATTACTATTTTTGTTTTCCTCCATTTGTAGGGTGGGAGGAAGCATATGCCTTGAATCAAAATTGTAAACTTCCAAATTACTGGTACCATATATGCTTTTTTAAAAACAGTAATATTGCCACTACAAAATATATTCATTTGGTGCAGTGAAATGAATGTATGCCAAATTTTTAGTGTTATTTAATACACTAGATTTAAAGAATAGAAATTCTTAGCAAGCTTACCATAACATTCTACATTTTACTTCCCATTCTGTTGGCCAAAGTTTAAATTATTTTATCCTACTACATTAGATGTATTCCTCCCAATTATAATCAATATTATGCTAACAACAAATGTGAATACTCCAAATGTTCATTTTACTGATTTCTGAAAGTTATACATTTTGTGGATGCAAATATTTTTAAATTATTTTCTAAATATTTCGTATTATTTTTTGTGACTCATATGTTTGGGGATCATGACTGTTCACCTAACTCATTTTTTAATATGCACTGAATTACTCCTCAGAAGGATGCCAACTGAACACAAAGATTTCATGAAGTTTTCATTTCCTGCTACTTTTACGTTTGTTCTTACAAAACTGAGAAGGCACTGGGGAATAAGTGCAATGGATCAAAACATGAATATTTTAGTACTTCAGCAATTCCTCCTGAGTATATTGCAGAGTACCAAGCAAAGTGCTATTTAAAACATGTCAAACAAAAAAGTAGCAAGGATAAGATTTTCTAAACTGATGTGTTGTTATTAGCAGCGTGAGAACAGACTAATACACATGCCTATAAGATTAAGTGACTGACCGTGAGGTAAAAGAAAAATTATACCTACTTAAAATATGCTCAGTGAGTAGTTGTGTTTGCATGTGTGGTGGGGGTAAATGTGTTGTATTTACTTAAAAATATAGCTATCCTCAAAGTAGTTAAAATACACAAAATTTTTGACAATTATATTACAAAATACGAATTAAAGCAGAACTTCCTAGAACAATTTTAAACATCGTCCCCTGTAAGTATAGTGTTGATAAAAGTTTCCAAAACACTACTATTTGAGGTTTTCTATGACTGGATGAAATTTAGATATAGTAGTTTATGATTAATATTACCTAAACCTTTATAAATATAGAGAACTATTGTATTTATATCCTTACGACTTAAATGATTTCTATATGATTTTGGCTGTACATTTTTAATATATTGATATAAAATGTATTTAATTATCAAAGACTTAAGAAGTTTTATCAACATGTATATTATTTGAAGAAAGAAAAATATAATCCAAATCCCATTAATTTTCATGACAATTTCTATTTTTTTTCGGAGTTATAAGGACATGGTGCTTGAATACAATATAAAAACTTACATTTCAATAATCTTATTAGTAGAAATAATTTTCCAAACATTGTACCTCAATATATATATGTGGCTGCAACTACTAAAATCATATCCTTTTATTTTTCTATGTGTTCTGTAAGTCTAAGATATTTACCAAGTTTGTTAGTTTCAGTAGTGTATTTTTTGGCAAAGTCATCAGAATGTTTCTAAATACTCCATTTATAAAATTTATTTTGACAGGCCCAATACTGCTGATACCTCTTTGGCTACTTTTACATTTTTTCTTACAAAACTGAGAAGGCACTGGGGAATAAGTGCAATGGATCAAAACATGAATATTTTAGTACTTCAGCAATTCCTCCTGAGTATATTGCAGAGTACCAAGCAAAGTGCTATTTAAACCATGTCAAACAAAAAAGTAGCAAGGATAAGATATTCTAAACTGATGCCAATCAGCAGCAAGTGTTTTTCTTAATGAAGAGTTATTATGATAATACAATTGTATGGCTGATGATGGATAAAAGGATTATAATATTTTTCATAAATAGGTAAAATAATTTTTGGTTATTTTGGCAATTTTAGAGGAGATGGTTGTAACCTAAATAACATTTTTAAAAATTATTCTCATAAGTGCATATGTGCATACCTGCTGTCTTTGTTAATGGATTCTAGGTTTTACACCTGATTTTAAAGCACAATGATTGTTTCTATAATTTAAAAACAGAAACTCTAAAAAGAAAAATAGCATATAACCAGACTTAATATCAGATTTTTCCAAACCTTGAGAGCTCACTTTTTCTTCCCATTTTTCTTTCTTGTAGTATGACAAACAGAAAATGGGTTTCATTGCAGCCGTGAAAAATTCTATCAAAGTTTAAAACGTGATGGATAAAAATTATAAATATGTTATATAAGGTACCTAAAAAGTATAGTAAATCACATGAAATGTAAATAACATTATAATGTTTCTCTTGAGCATATTTTAAACAGAACATGATGAAGAGAAACCTGATAAAGATATTTGAAGATATGGAAAAAAGTTAAGTACAAATGAAGACACTTCAACTGAATAAAGGTCACATAAAGGAGAAATGCCCAGATCACAATGATAATCTATTATTGAGTAACTGTATCATAAATAACATGGATTTTTTTCTGGAAACATTAAAACTAGGTTATTTCAAAACAATCAGGTCTAAAAAGAAGCTGTAGGGGCTATATATATACACTGTCAGTCAGCCATCATTCTTCAAAGCATCTCGGTGAACTGGAGGGAGAGTCTTGCTATTAAATTAACTTCTTGTGTTAACAGCACCACCAATATATATACATATATATACACGCATACATATATACATATATGTATGCGTGTATATATATGTATATATATAGCCCAAGAGACAGAGAGAGAGAGACTTCCATTCCTATTGTGTTGCAGATAGTTGCAATGTTACTTTTATACTAAACACATAACAAGACAGACCCACTAAAATATCATAGCTTCTTGGAAACTATCAGAGAACTAATATGCAAAGACATAGAAGTGTACTAATTTACAGAAATTGATCAGCTTTACAGATGAGAGTATTTTGTTCTCATTACTGGTATTGCTGAGAAGAGGCAAGCCCAACATAGAAGGAGGAGAAAGGAGATGACAGGAGTGCTGAGAGAAATTCCTCCAACATATTCCATCAAAGAGCTCTCTATAGGCATAGAAAACATAAGTTAAGACTAAAGAGAAAATAATATTTCCCCACTGAACAGAAAGCTAATTGTGGGCTACAGAACACAGAGAGATCTACAGTCTGGAAAGTGGAGGCTCAGCTGTAAAGAACGGAAAGACTTTCTTCAGAGTCAAAGTCCCACAGAAGGGAAATTTTTATCTTATTTGTAAAACATTTGAACCCAACGGTAAACCCAATCAAATTAAACTTTTAAAAATGCCCAGATTCAGCTCAAATACAGATAAGATTAATTCAGTTTCCCAGGCAAGTAACCTGGCACAAGACAGAGCATGTGCTTTAAAAACTTTAACGATATTACTTCAATTTTAAAAGACACATAAATAAGCAAGAAAATATAACACATGATCATAAGAAGAGCCATCAGTAGAAGCAGACAAAGATGTCTCTGATACTAAAATTATCAGAAGGTGAACTCCAAGTACAATAAAAATGCTATGCAAATATCTATGGAAAATTGTGAACAATATGTATGAAAATATGAGGAGTTCCACTAGAGACGTAGAAACCAATTTTTAAAAAATAAAGTAGAACAGAATGTTAGAAGATCATATATAAAGAATTGAGTGATTTAAAAAAAGGATTAGATTGGACTCAACAGTGGAAAAAAAAGACAATGAACTTGATGTCAATAGAAACTATTTATACTGAAAATACTGAAACACAGGGGAAAAAGACCAACAAACAAAATATTTGTAAAAAATATATATATATATGAAATGGCCTAAGCCAGGCATGGTGGAGTCTACCTGCAGTCTCAGCTACTCTGGAGGCTGAGAATCACTTGAGCACAAATGTTTGAGGCTTTGGCGAACTATAATTGTGCCTGAATAGGCACAGCTAGCCACTGCATTCCAGCCTGGGCAACATAGTGAGACCCCAATCTCAAAGAAAAAAAAAATAAAGAAAGAAGTTGAATGTCCTAGCTCTTATGTTATTGTGTTTCCAAAAGAAGAGAGGGCAAAAAAAATTAGGCAGAAGAAATAAAGAGATAATTGCTGAATGCCTTCAAAACTTGACAAAGGACTTCAACTACAAAGTTGAGTAGCTTGGGAAACCTCAAGCAGGATAGATGCAAACGCTTTATCTACAAATACAAGTAGATACTCAGATGCATACATTTGCCAAAACTCATCAAACTAAACAATTTAGATTAGCACATTTATTTTAAATAAAATATTTAAATGAAGTAACTTAATTTCTAATAGAAGAGTGAGAAAGACTAAAAGTAGGATAATATATAAACCGGTTAACATTCTATATTCTGCTTAGTATGATAAAATTTCTTAATTCCTAGAATATAGTCAAGTTCAAAGGAAATTAGATTCATATGATTTAATTTTACTGAGGGAAATAACATTTAGACAAAAGTATGGATAACAGTGAAAAGCATAGAAGTTTAACTATGTGATAAAATTACTTCGTGGTAATCAGTCAATGCCAGTTAAAGAAACATCTATAAAGAAACCCTAAAAGGAGAGAAAGTTAAAGAGAAATGTTTATAAGAGAGACACAGTTTATTAATGTTTCTACTGTTTCCCAGACATGTCATGGTAATATATTTAGACATCTGCCTGGCTGACACTTTAATGAATTAATGATTGCTTTATTTTATTTTCTAAATACTGGTATAATTCAATCATTAAAAATGAGCAAACCTGCATCAGTTTAGTGCATCAGATTTTCTTGGACCTTAAGATCTGACAGGCCCATGTGTGAAGTATCTGCACTATACTATAAGCTTCACATTATTTGCCAGCAACAATGCTGCAGAAGGTATTTATGAACAATGTAATTTATTCATTTAAAATAACCAAGAAGCTGAAATTGTTTTCTATTGGAAGAGGTTACTTCACAATTTCAGTGTACTGTTTATTTCTACATATGGAGCTTATTCTCTTTTTGCTAATCTACAAAAATGGATGTTTTTCTTTTACCTTATGTATTTTTTTTTAATTTTCCATTATACTGTGAGCTCTGAGAACTTTATTTTTTTTTTTTTTTTGAGGAGCATTTTATCTGTAGTCTTCTGACAAGTGACAAATATTCACCAAATAAATGAAAAAATGACTTTGGCAAAATGTTTTGAAAATGTCTTGTTATACTGTCCTTCACCATAGCTAGAATAATTAGATTGTTTGAACTCTAAAGAAATAGATCTTAACTGAATCAATCCTCATAACTCTTTCAAATATGTTTCAAATCACATCACAATCTTCTATATGTACAGACATACCATGTAGCCAGTCTTAACCCTAGAAATATGTCATATATCAGATCTGTGTGTTTTTCAACATTGTTGTATTTTTTCTCTTCTTGGATAAATTTTCCTATGAGAAAATATCAGAATGTTATAATATTGCTGAAGATAAGATTTGATCTATGCTTTATTGTAATTATTTTATATATAGATGTACTGTTTCACATGTTACTTGATAGTATATATTTAATCTAATATATATTTAATCTAATCCTCTGTACTTAGAGTTAAAAAAAAATTAAAGCCACTTTCAGTAACATCTAAAAAAAAAACCCAAAAACTTCCAGCAACTTTTCTTATGTTACTCTTGATGTCCTAGATACTGAAAATACTGCTGAATTATTCCAATGAATATTTCGATGGAAATATTTTTGAATTACTAACTCTTAAACTGAAGACAGTCTATAAAGGATATAAAATAAGAACAGAGTTAAGCATCTGCTTTGAAGTGTAGTTTCAGACAGCTCTGGAGTGATATCAGTTGGTAATACTAGTGTCATTGTGAAAGAAAATGTGTCTTCTGTGTAATAAAAGTGCAGTGGTATTATGCGTTTTTGAAATGCAGTAATGACTACAGTATTTCATCTAAAGCATGTCTCTGAGAAACTGAAGCTTAACAGAGAGGGTCAGAGATACAGTTAGGATACCTAGGGTGCTAAAGACATACTTGTGTATTTTATTTTTGAGAACTCATTAGATAACTATTTGCTTTTAGTTTTAGATTTATAAAAGAGTTATCCATTTAACTAGTATACAGATAAGTTGCAAAAATAAAGTATCAAAGCTAATACTTATTTTATATCTTCTATAGACTGCCTTCATTTTAAGTTAAAAAATGTAAAAATATTCCTATTTAAATATTCATTGATATAATTCAACATTTACTTAGTCAAGACATATGTTTATGTCCTTGTTTATAATATTTGCTTATAGCCGCATTGTAGCTTTTACTGAAATTTTAAGAACCAACTGCAATAAAGACTGAAAAGGAAAAAAAAGCTTCTTAAAGTCAATGGTAATACTTTTTTTTTTTTTCTGCCAAAAACAAACAGTTTCATCAATCCTCTGAGGTAGCAGTCTTGATGGGGAATATATCTATCACTTTTCTCTATGGAAATACATTACACATTATGGATATCCAATGTTTCTAGAGGTTATAAAAAGAAATATGCAAGATAAAGTAAAACTGAATTCTATTCAGACTTAAATTTTGCTTTCTGCCTCTTTTATGATATATATAATTTCCTCTTTTTCATAGGTGTTCCATCTTAGAGAGTATATGGCTTGGAAAAATAGCTCAAAGGCTTTTTGTTTTACAGATCATAATGTTGAACACAGAAAAAGATGTGAAGTAAAGATCTCAAAAAAAAAAAAAAAGATTAGGAGCTTGTTTTATAATGCTTAATATGATTTGGATTAAAAAATCCTGAAGACAACACTTTAAATCACCTAGACATAAATGCAACGGGGAAAGATAGGAGTACATTCTTCATTAAACACATAACAGTAAATTATATTCCTAAAGAACTAGGTTTATAGAAGCTGCTGATGAACAATTAGTAAAAAGCAATGTAGAATAATAAAATGACTAATCAGTTCCTCTCCTGACAACTGGCACAGGTGTAAAGAAGAAAAGGAGGTTATAGGATTCTGAATATCTGTTCTTATAACAAATTGTAAAATCTTTCTAATTGTAATAATTGATGGGTGTTTCAACTTTAGCATTTTTTGAATAACTAGATGAATATATTACAAATATATTCTATTTTTGGTTTTTACAATAAGACAAAAAATGTTATTGGAAATTTATTTAAAAAATATTTTGTAGAGACTTTTTAGGTTACTTAATGTGAAGATATAAAGGAAATTATTTCAAGTGGACTACTTCTATTGATCCTGCTTTTATTTTTCCTATATTCCTTACAGATTTTTCTTGTACAATGTTAAAATATGATCAATTGAGATAAAACAATCCATCTCTGTCTCAGAGTTTAGAGGTGTGTGTGTATGTGTCTGTAAAATTATAACTAAGTCAAATTTTTTTTTATTATTGCATAGATCTGTGTACAGTATTTTGTCATTTGGTCTATGCAATACATTTAAAGAATTCAGTGGAATGTACTTATAGGTACTTATAGTAAGTGAAGAATTTATGTAAAGTTAATAGGTAGTCCCTAATCTTCAGAATATTCTAAACAATTCCAGAATAATCTAAACAGTTTCTCATACTATTCTCCTTAATATATCTGTCTTAAGAGCCTTTGTATACACTGTAAGCCAATAGATGGCATCATTTTAAACTATAATTCTCCTCACAACAATTTGCAATTTAGTTACCATCAAAATTATATCCTAAATGGATGCCATCATACTTATAAGCCTTATGAAGTGTCTCAGAGTCTTTCTTATGATTGGAATCATTCTGAGAAGAAAATCTACTCTCCCTAACAAGATCTTCTTTTTCCTAGCCATGATTGAACATATAGAGAACATATAGACTGCCCCTCTAATACACATGAATTGTGACTTAAGAATATCACCTGCTCTGTCTTAGCCAAAATGCAATGTCTAATCCTGTGACCAAATAATATCTCTCTCATATTTTATCCCCAGGATTATGTGCAGGAAAAGATTTAGTTATTGGTGACCTCATTTAGAGAAGGATAAGTGCATTTATGAAGAAAAAGTAATACATCCTGCCTTAAGAACATATGTAGAAAGTCACGTAGCAAGCATCCTATTTCATTCATTCATTCATCATATTCTCAATGAGCAAATTAGCATTAAGTTGCTACTATGTCCTAGGAATTTAAGTCATTTAAAACTTTAAATGCTATACCTAGCATGGAATATTTCTTTCCCCGTTTAAAATTTTAAGATTATAAAATTATGAAATTATTGTGCTGGATAAATTTCTAATTGCTTTTACATTGATTCTTTAGTTTATATTTATATTTAGGTAACGATGTAAAGCAGAAATG
>NW_016107499.1:2620784-2656360 GCF_001604975.1 Cebus imitator | reverse complement strand
TTTTTTGAGACGGAGTTTCCCTCTTGTTACCCAGGCTGGAGTGCAATGGCACGATCTCGGCTCATGGCAACCTCTGCCTCCTGGGTTTAAGCAATTCTTCTGCCTCAGCCTCCCGAGTAGCTGGGACTACAGGTGCACACCACCATGCCCAGCTAATTTTTGTATTTTTAGTAGAGACAGGGTTTCACCATGTCAACCAGGATGGTCTCGATCTCTTGACCTCATGATCCACCCGCCTCAGCCTCCCAAAGTGCTGGGATTATAGGCATGAGCCACCGCACCTGGCCTAAAAATTTTTATTTTTAGTTTTGTAAAACTGGCCAGACAGTACTTCCAAACCATTTGCAAAGTATTCTGTTATTTTCCTAAAAATAAAGAATGTAATCTTTATTGTACATACATACATATACATATATACACACACTATATATACAGTGTATCTAGATGATAAAGTGTAATGGTTATGGGCTCAAATTCTGAAGCCAGGTTCCCTAGGTGTTGGGATTTACTCAGGGTGGTTGGCAAAATATTAAGGTAAATATTAGGGAAAGTTATAAGACATAATCTCAAACCTTTTGGCCTTCCAAAAGGTTTTCATTAACTTGTAATAATGGAACAGGTTGAAGGCAGTCAATTCCTATCTTAGAGCATTAAGTCATAGGGGGAAGATTAGGGATAATAGAAGCTTCCCCAGTTAGGTCTGTTTACCTCATATTCCTTTGTCCCTACTCTAACTAGTCTGTTTGCTCATGTAAACTTTGTGCTGGATGGCCCTCGTGGGGGGAGGGGAGGTCAATGGAGGATTATAGGTTAAAGATGTTTGTTCTGGGACCCGGAACCAAATATTTTATTATTCGTAAAACCGTTCTTCTAAGTACGTTAATTATCCACAAACATGTTGACTTGGAACCTCTGTTATTAAATCCATACTGAATAAACATAAAATGTTCTAAATTATTCCAGACATTCTTCCCTGTTCTTTAAGTAGCTTTGTTGGTTGGTTTTAATAAACAATTACCCAATTATTTTATTTCATTTTTATTGCATTTTAATCTTTCTTATGATATAATTTACATCCTATTAAATTCACCTTTTTAATGTATAAAATCCAGAAGCTTTGAGCAATTCACAAATTTGAGCAGCCATCACCATTATCTAGTTCCAGGACATTTTCATCAGTAACAAAAGAAACCCTATACCTTTTGGGAATCATTCCCCATTCTCTCAACTTCCAGCCCCTGGCTACAACTCCTGTCTACTTCTGTCTACTACTTTCTCTAGGATTTGCCTACTCTGGACAATTTATATAAATTGGATCACACAATATTTTTCCTGTTGTGTCTGATTTTTTTCCACTGACCATAATATTTTGAAAGTTCATCCATATGGCAGCATATATCAGTATTTCATTCTTGTGTGTGTGGCTGAATAATATCCCATTGTAGGGCTATACCGCATTTTTTAAATGTATTCATCTGTTGGTGGGCATTTGAGTTGCTTGCAAGTTTTGGTTATAATCAATTATGCTGCTATGAGCATTTGTGCACAAAATCTTGTGTGTTCTTCTTCATTTCTCCTGGGATGTATCCAGGAGTGGATCTAAGTTAAACTCTGTTAACTTTCTAACCCATTGAGATCACTCACCAGTAGCACTTGCAGCTTCAACATTTACCCCGAGATAACACACAAGTTTTGATATAAGAAATTCTTTTGCCATCTTCTAACTATTAAAGTGCTGAACTCCTCCTACATCCTATTCAGGAATACAACTCTGAGCACACAATTAGCCAAGTAAACTTAAGACTGATATTGATTAAAGTATGCTGGAAAACAACACAAGCCAGGACAACAATGTCTTCGAGTTGTCCATGCTTTAATGGACTCTTCGCCTCTCTGGAAGACATTTCCCCAAGCGCACACCAACAAAGTCAGAAAAACGGAATCCAACTGGTCCCTGCAAAGTTTACTGCCCACACAATGACAAGGTTGGCAAGAAGATCCAGACACAAACACAATGATTTTGTGCAGAATGTGATGTTCCACTTTGTGTTGTTCCTTGCTTTGAAACTTATCACATGAAAAAAAAAAGTTATGCCAATCATCATATACCCTTCTGTTACAAAAGGATTAGAGACAAGTTCTATTCATAAATAACTCCAAGAACAGTTTTTCTATTTTATGTTCACATTAAAATTCAGTCAAATTTGCTTCAGCCTCAAAGAGTGTGTTTATATAAACTTAAATGAACACTGGAATTCAGCTGCACTTCCTTCTAAATGGAAAATGGCATTTAAAGAACTTCCAAACTGTTCTCTGATGATACTGCATCATTTTACATTCCCATCAGCAATATGTGAGCATTCTACACAATTATTCTGTTACATTTAGTGTTAAGTATTCAATAATTTTCTTTTCATTTGTAATAATTTTCCATAACATTCTCTACCCAATTATTCCAGCCTTATTAGAACTATAATATTTTTCCATATCTAACATTTAAAATATATTGCACCTTCTCTTTAGACTTAGAGGTTTCCAAATTAATATTTTAGATCATGTATAGCCTATTGTTTCCTCTGAGTCCTTCAATGATTCATTATGCTGTGAAGTACACTTGGACTTTGGGTGAGACTTCATTTATGCACATAATTTCTTCCTCTTTCTAGTACAATGCCTACTTTTTTCCCACTTTTTCCAACTTGTTGATAGTTTTCCATTTCTATCTTTTCCTACTTACAAAGAAAGAAAAAAATCAGTGCTTTATAGTCCTTCTAAAAGTAAGGTAATACTCACATATGTCTACCCACGACACAGTAACTGGGCTCCACTGTGCTGCCGTGGGGAATCTGGACCTGCACAAACACGGTGTTGCAGCTCCAGAGAAAAACTGTACTAGCAAAATAAATGAAATGTAACAACTTCAGAAGAAGGCACGAAATTACATAAACCTATAACTGTGTGAAAGTTGCATATGTCAGACTGAAATAACAAAGTCTGCTGTGAAATGGAAACCCATTTATAGAAATTAGGAATTAATTGCCAGTCATCACAAACCTTGCCACCTCCACTGTTTTATTAGATCTTTTTTCTCTTTTAAATACTTTAAGATTAGTAAAGTGCTGGGAAACTAAAATTTAGATTCTTGTAGAATTACCAAAACTATAAAAATATAGAAACGGAAGGTGGAAAAAGAATGAGAAATAAAATACACTTACATTTATTACAATAACCATTTTTGTTTTAGGTATGCTTTTAGTTTTATGCTTACAGTAATACTGTGCATAAGTTTGATTTTATTAGCTGTTAAAAATGTGTATATACTTAGATTCATTTGATTTGAAACTTTAGTTAAAGAGATAGAAGACTTTGCTAAATAATTGTATTATCAATGCATAGGTATCTGGGAAAAACTAGTACATTTAATCAATAATTGTTATTTAACCAATTATGCATTAAAGTAGGAAATTTTTAATTTTTCACATTTAAATAAATGTTAATTACTTGAAATTCATGTTTTATTACTCAGTGTTATCAATCAAGGCTTGATAGTAATTAGTGTTTTTCTTTTTCTTTTTTTTAATCCTTGAATATTTATTTAACATATTTCTGAAAACAGACAATTCTGAGATCATACCACAGCCCTTTAATGGGACACTGCATTATTTTCCTATATCAGAAGAGCTAGAAATTATTAAAAAGCACAGAAAATGTTTCTTTCAAAAGTCTTTGGGCTATGGATTTTGAAGCCATGTTTGTTTTTTAACTTTACTGTATCTTCACACTACAAGTTCTAAGAAAATAGCAAATGCACCATTTTAGCTTATTCCCCTCTACCCAAACACACAGGAACACACAGCCTTTTTTTTTTTTTTTTTTTTTTAACTTTTCCTTACTAACCACAGTAGTGCTCTCTCATCAAGAGAGAATCTGTTCCGAGCCCCCAAGTGGCTGCCTAAAACCACGATTGGTACCGAACCCTATTAGACTATGTTTTATGTTTTAAGTTAGTCTTCTAACATTAACTATCTATTAACATGCTTTTAAAATATTTAATGTTAATATCTTAAAACTGCTGGATGGTGGCCTATAAAGACCAGATGTGATTTTGTGTTTTGCATTTCTTCTGAAAAATTCAAGTTGTAACGGTCATCCCTTTTTCCAATATATTTTCTACATAGCGTTTTTATAGTAAAATCATGCTATAGAATTTAGCATGATTAAAATCCAGTAGACAAATCTCTTTCAGACCAAATCTCACAAAAGCCCATGAATTGAGAATGCATGCATGAAAGTAGCTATTGCTTTTTTCTGCTTCACATAAGCTAGAAACAGTACTCGATTTTTCTAATGCTTGAATTAATTGAGTATATAGAGAAATTTTCTGCTTACATTATGTCAAGGAAAAGGACTGAAATATAATATACTGGATGTATGTTAGTGTTTTCAAAGTTTTCAGAAAGAAAAATTATTGTCCAGTATTTCAAAATATCTGAACAAAAAATCCTGAGTAAATTATATACGTAAGGGCTTAACAGAAATCTGAGAAAGCACCATATAATTAGAAGAAAAACTAAAATAAGGCACTGTCATAGGCATATCAGGATCACAAATATTTGCCCTGCTGATCCTCTGTAACTTAATCTTGCAAAAGGCATTTTCCTGCCCCCTCCCTCAGCTAGATAGGGTAAAGAAAACATTTTGTTATCTGTATGAATATTCAGTGTCTTTTTGGCAACTAGATAAACATTCTGGTGTTTTTTGTTAGTTTGTTTTTAGATTGATGTGCTTTGTTCACTCAGCCTCCATTATCTCTTACTAGATAAGCTATATGCCTCATGGTCTCTGTGATGTGGTCATGTAATACATTGCCACTGAAGTAAAGAATTCAAACTTCAAAGCTTCTGTAAAATTACAGTTCTGAGAAAGTGGAAAAAAAGGTATCTAGTAAGAAACTATAAAGATGATGTTATTGTCAAGGGAGGACTATCAGGGCCTGACCAAGCCCAGAAAATGATCAGAATTTCAACAGCTCCAGCTCGAGTCCAGTGATTGGAGCTGAGGTGCTTCTTGAAGGACCTCATTAAGCTGAAGGTTAAAAAAGATTTTATCATCAGAATTTGCAGTATTTAGAGTGAATCCATCAGAAATCTGCTTTGTAACTTGGGGCATTCACTTACAAAAAAAGACAACTAGATTAGACACCCTAAAAAAGATAATTTTTAAATTTTACAATTTTTTAATTCAATGATGATCCTGTGAAATGTTCTAGTCGATAAATATGTGTATTTTACAGAAAATAAAAATCTGAGAACAGTAGATGTAATTAAGGTATGTCAAACTTAATATCTAAACATAGTCATGTACATACATGTGTGATTTCAATTATAAGATATTCTCTCCCTCAGCTAAGCATTCTCTTTGGCAGGAACACATGACAGAAATTTTAAAGCCTTCATTCAAATATTTCAGGGTTTTAGCATTTGTGAAAAATAAAATGATAAATTCAAAATCTTTTAAGGTGGGCAAAGTGAGCGGTGGATAGGAGATAATGCCTTACCCAGTCCATTCTATTTTCTATTAAGATATTTTCTATGCTAACAGAAAATAAGTATTTTATACCAACAGTTACAATCTATTGTGATCCTATGCCAGGCTCTGTATTATGACCTAAAGTTACTCCATTTAAAATTAAATCCAACTGAATACCACAATGATTCGAGAAGCAGGTACTATACTATTTCCTTTTATAACTATGAAAGCAAGATTAGTCACTAGAGTGATTAATATTTCAAAGTTACATTAAGTTATACCTAGAGTAAGAATTATGAAGTTATCTGTAGCTCTTAACTACTACTTTATAATTCCACTTTTAACCATGGCACAGTACTATCTTGTATCTGTAGAGTGCTATGCACCCTTGAATTTATTCAGATGTCTATAAACTATATTGTTCAGGGTTTGCCTGAGACCCACATTCCAGCAAGCATCATGGTTCTGGGCAAACACGTTGGTCATTCAACAGAGGGCAGTGTCACAGTGCAAATACCTAAATCAGACTGATCTGGACTTGCCTCCACACTTCAAATTTATTTTTGTGACATTTGGAAAATAATTTTCTAAGCCTTAGTTTCCTTATGTAAAATTATTATAGAAATTCTGTATAACCCAGAGGTATTTTGGAAAATAATGAAACAAATGCATGTGAAATTCTTTTTATAGTGCCTATCACCCCGTAAGTGCTAAGTTTAAGTTAGTATTATCATCATTGGCATATTCAAAAAAACAAGGCTCACATACGTTAAGTGACATCAGCAATTATACAGACAATGATTCTATTTTTGAAAAATAAAAATTTTGATCAGTGAATTGTGTAATCACTTTAACTCAAGAGCAATGCTTTTGAAATAATTTGTGAATATGCTCAGATTTTCAAAAGTCTTGAAAAGTTTTAATCTTCCCAAGCACATTTTCTTTTTACCTAAAATGTTTTGAAAGGAAAGTTGTTCCTTTTGCTTTATGAACTATATTATCAATGTTCATAAAAATAATTTTTCCTTAGGCCAGAGTTAGCATATTTGAGGTTATTTGAGATGTGCTAATCATTATTATTCATAAAATGTTGAAAAGTATACCTTTTGTATTAAGCTGCAGCTCATGAGCGGTTTCAACCTGTTCTCATGTGTAATTATTTTCTGTCTTAATATTGACATAGTATTTACTATTAGTATTGCTTGACACAGAGTACTCTAAGACAAAAGCATTGTAACTATTCTCGGACCTCAATTCTCATTCACATGTTTATTTCAATTGTTAAAACCATGTAGTTCATCACCCTCACTCACATTTCTAAGTTTGGCTGATAGTCATCTAAGATCGCCTTCTCTGTGTTCTTTCAACACCAAAAAATAATAAACTAAATTATATTCCTTTGAAGCTAGAATTCTAGACATAGAGTCATTTGCAGTGAAATGCACTGGCAGGAGATTTGAAAGATGAAGTAAAACAGAGGCTATTTTCTCACTGTTGTTTTGGTCTCAAATGAGGTGGGTAAATTTGTGGATGAGAAACAATGGAGGTGCCCAGTCTCAGCATTTCTGTGCCTGATCACAGGCTCTCCTACTGTAGAATAACAGCATCAGGAACACAACTGTGGTGCTTTGACTTTGCACTCAACTCTTCAGTGATAGACCCTGCCTTTGACCCTTTCAGTCACTGAAATCATCTTTAAGCCTCTCCTTGCCCGTATGGAATCCCTTTCCACTTCGAATGTCTAATGACTTTTGTTTCCTGTACAGAATTCAGACTGATGTTTTCAGTCTTTCCCCATTAATCTCCTGGAAACTCCTTCAGGCTTTCTGAAATGGCATGAACCATTAACAATGTGTGCCCAATATGTCCCCTTCTCATTGGCCATGTTTTCTCAGTAGGTCATTTTCCATTCAAATTTGCACTGCCTTTTTCCTCACTAATTATTTGCCTGTAATATTTTTCTAGAACACAGAAAACATTTAACATTCACCCAATTCTTCTGTCTTCTACCTTCTCTAATTTTAAGAACTGAGAAGAGGTCAGGGCAACTCTACATGTTCATGATCCCTATGTATCTTCTTCCACATGCTTTTTTCAATTATGACTATCTTTTGTATCATGCCAATAGAATATAAACCTTCAAGAAGAGCAACTGTCATAGACTTAAAGGCATGAGGGATGATGGATGTAATGCTTTATATGGTCCCTCTGCTTACTTTTCCACTGGTTTCTAAAGTAATGCATATCTACATGGGTAGCTAGCCCTCTTCACTGTTTTTCTGTTCTACTTTATTACCATCAATCTAATTAAAATTTTATTATCTTCAGGTTGAAGTAGCATCTTAATCTGTAATCCTCCTGCTTGCCTTCAATGTCTTTCTTCCAAAATTGCTAGAATCTCCATGTTACAGAAAAATCTGACAAAAATTTAAATGCAAACTCAAGCATTTGCATGAATTAATCCAAATATGTTCAAGGTTTTTCACAGTAGGAATCAATTCGTATTACCAGTAATACCCCTTGTAATCTCTCTTTACCCCAAGTAATCATGTACAATTTTATTTCTGTGTCCATGCTATAGTTTCCAATATCTCACAAGAAAGTAAACTTATATACTCCTCTATTTAAAAAATGATATATATAATAAACATAGTAGAAAATATATTAAAATTGAGATATTAATTATCCATATTTTCTAGAGATATACCTTTGAGAAATTTCTTTATCTCATATTTGATTACTAATTTTCTACTTTTTTTTTTTTTTTTTTTTTTTTTTTTTTTTTTTTTTTTTTTTTTTTTTTTGAGACAGCATCTCGCTCTGTCACCCAGGCTAGAATGCTGTGGCACAATCTCGGCTCACTGCAACCTCCACCTCCCGGGTTCAAGCAGTTTTCCTGCCTCAGCCTGGGATTGCAAGTGCTCACCACCACATCCAGCTATTTTTTGTATTTTTAGTAGAGAGGGGGTTTCACCACGTTGGCCAGGATGATCTTGAACTCCTGTCCTCATGACCTGCCCGCCTCAGCCTCCCCAAGTGCTGGGATTACAGGCACGATCCACCACACGCGGCCAATTTCCTACGTATTTTTTAGGCTTATGTGGACCATGAACACGTCCATGTCATCTTTGCCATAATTTTAAATTCTCTCTGAAACGTACTGGCAGGTAATTTCTTCTAACAGTTATTTTCTGTTAACTTTGCTTCAGTTATATTAAATTCTAAGATTTCTCAGTAGATAAACAAGTAATATTGATTTTTCTTTTCCAAAGTGCTTATGTCTGTCTATAGAATATTGTATTATTCATGCAATTCACAATTTTGCATTGACTTTCTTTAATGGCCCAAATTAAAGTTTTAATGGCCCAAATTATTTTACATAGGGTTTCTGAGTCCCAGCTATCTATTAAGAAATTATGTCATTTGCTTCTGCATGATATTACAGTATTGGTCTCCATACCAATACTTTAAAATTCCTTTTGGAAATGATTTATTTTAGATCTGGGGTAGCTATTTTATTATGTTTATCTTCATATATTTTAGTAATTTTGAGAAATTAGTTTTGTTCTTTTAGTTGCTCTTCAATTTTTACTGTTTCTTACAGGTGGTTTCAATGTAATATCATATAAACATCAGAAAGTGAATCATTATTAAATAAATCCTCTATTCAATTTTTAGCTATACAATTTATGGTCTCCATTTAATGAAAACTTATTGGCTAAATCTCCCAGAATTAAAAATAGTCACTATGTTTTTTTAAATAATTGAATAATAACTAAATTAAAAAGTATACTAATTTATTATTTTTGCTAGCTATTAATTAAATCACTGCATTTACTTTCTGATTTCTGTCATAACATTTAAACATATTTTTTAGTTGTTTTTTTTTAAAGATTCTCATCATTGCCATCTGGTGGAGGAGTGTTTTTCTGTTTTGGTATGGTTGCTGATGTAATTTTTTTAGTTGATAAATAAAAATTATATATATTTGTCATTTACAACATGTTTTTAACTATGTTGAATGGATAAGTTGAGCTAAATAGCAAATGCATTGCCTCACTTCTTTCTTTTTTTTTTTTTTGGTGAGACTTAAAATCTACTCTCTTAGCAATTTTCAATAATACAACTCATCGTTATTAACTACAGTCATCATGTTGTGCAATAGAGCTCTTGAAATTATTCCTCTATCTAAAAGAAAATTTCTATCCTTTGACCAACATCTTCCCAGCCTCACTGCCCCAGACCCTGGTAACCACCATTCGACTCTCTATGAGTCCAACTTTGTTATATTCTGCTAATAAGTGAGATCATGCTGTTCCTGGCTTATTGTATAGTTATTTAGAATCTTTTTAAAAATATCATTTCATGCCTTATAAAACTTTTTAAAACATATTTTAAAACATGTTTTACATATTTTAAAACATCAAAGTAGAAAAATGCCTTAAAATTTAGATATATTTTGAAATTCTTATAATGACTTTAAAATTTAAGAATAATCACACACATATATCATTAGCAACCTACATTTTTATATGATACATATATACATATATATCAAAATTGTGGAGTGTATGTGTACATATGTATAGGCACATATATAAGGGTGTGTCTGTGTGTCTGTATATATAAAATACACACATACATATATAGCAGTATGTGTATATATGCTTACATGAATTTAAATATGTAAACAAGATTTTTCAATTTAGAACACCAATTTAAAATGGTATTTTCAACTGAGAACATGAATTCAAAATAATATTTTCAATTGCATGCAGTCTGTGAACCAAGCAAAATTGGTGGTATCAGGCATATGCATAAGACATCTATTCCTCGATCTGATAATGTCCAAAACTGAGTCTGCTGTAACTCTTTAGAAGACACAGTGCAATTTATTCAAGGTTGTAAGGAATTAATATTGGTTTCACAATCAATAACTACTGGTGAATTGATATAATTAAAAAGTCAAATATGTGAAACATTTAAAAAATGTTAGCCAATATCTTCATGGTCTATTCCTTGATTTTATGGAAGTTGGGAGTAACTTGAAAGTTTTACAAGGCATTTTATTTTATCAAATGTAGAACCATATATTGCCTTGTTATGCCATGTCTATAATAGCTCTTGCCCAGCAGATGGCAGCACTTGCAATATTATGAAACTAAGGAAAGCAATTATTAAACTCATTTAAACAATACAAATATTTAATTTTATCAATATTTTTAAATTTACAAATGCTATATTTATACATTTAATTTTATTAACCCTATAAAATAACATATAACACAACTTACTGAAATATTTAAGACACGTTATTCATGACAAAAAACACTGACAGGAATATAAAATCTTCACTAATACAGTCATAGAACAAAAGGAAATCCAGCTATGCTCACCAAATTTAGAATACTTTTGTATTTGAAATAAAAAAACCTACTGTTTATTTGTATACTTTCAAGGAACTTATCACTTGGTTGGCATATTAACCTTAGATTACTTCAAAATATCACCAAAGCTACTTGCTTGGTGAATGACATTTTAAAACGACATGTCTTCAATTATTTTAAATAGCATTATTTATTCATCAGTACATAGTCCTTAACCGCAATTGAGTAAAGCCTTACAGTTTCCTTTAGAAATATTTTCACCTACGTTAATTTTCACATAACATGAAACATCAAATTAAGAACGCATGTCTACATGATTTTTCTGTATTTCGTTAATTCTAAAAATAAGACTTTTTAATATATGTATGCTTTCTCCAAATTAAAATACAGTTGCAGGAAAAGCATTTCATTGGTTTGAAATATGTGATACTGATAATTAGATGAGTGAAGCAAATATCTTTATTTTGGCATTCTTAATGTCAGTTAAATAACGAGAAATTCTTCCAAATATGTGGATTTTATCTGGGATTTAGAAGTGAGGATTATAGCATAAGATGCACAGCTATGTCACGCCACGTATGCTTCTGAAGAGGGGAGAATAAAGGGAAACTTGCATTGGCAAAAATTGAAGTTCACATAAACTGCTTGGAAACATAATTTGTTGGTTTCAGAGACTCAGTGACAGAGTTAGTGTCAGTTCATTGGTGGAGATGCCATTACTGGATAAATGTTCTTTCAAGTCATCAAGGGTTACTTTAGAAAGTCCTTAAGACAGTCTTTATTTCAGACATACAAGCATGAACCCTCCCCTTTGTCTCTCCTGGCTTTGTCTAACAAAAAAAAAGACTTCATCCTAGTGTCTGCAACTTTCAGATTAGTGATACATACCAATTGGCCAAAGAAAGAGCAATGACTAAAGACTTCTAAAATCCAGCAATACATACTGTAATTTGAATATTATTAAACTTAACTAACTTGTGAATTAAGACAAGTTACCTACTTTCTCTTATTCATATCCCAAGCCACTGCATCCTCCAAGTCCCTGTTAATTTCTAGAGTGTTTCACTGATGCTCATAAAACAGGCAATTCCTCTTAAACAGTCTCTTTCCCCCCCCCCTTTTGTAGCTTCTCATTGCCAATGCCATCTCTATTACTTTGAGATAATCTCATTATTACCAGAGGCAGTGCTTCAAATGCTGCCTATGTCTTTGCCGTTTAAGCCTCAGAAGATTCAGTATCCAGTTTAAAAATGGACATTTCTGCCTTTTGATCCACACTTTGTCACATTATTAACAAGCAAACAAATCAGTATAACCCGTGAACTTCCCACCCAAAACTTAGTATCATTGAGCTCTCCTTGAAGGCAGCTTCTTTAAATTTTTCGTATAATCTCTCTATCAACAGATCAACAATTAACACCCCCGCTCCCCCTCCTTTCCCCCTCCCGCCCCGCCCCTGCAAACGACATACAAAATTAAACCTATAGGAATCATGAGTTTGGGTTCATTTGAATTGAATGATTTAATTGTCTTCATCACTTTTTTCTCATCAGTTATAGTATACATCTTTACTTGGGCATAAAGTTTTCTCTACCATGAAACAAAACTGAAAATGTTCTCCAAATGTCATGCTTCAACAGATATAACCAAAAGATTCTAAATTCCTTTATGTAAAACTCTACCTACAAAGTATTGAAAGAATGGACCGAATATCAACATGTACCCGTGTCCATTGTCTCCATACCAGCTTCTAACCTACACATAAGCGCGGACCTAAAAAACACCTCTTGACTCTAGTCATCTTTTCCAAAACTCCATGAAACCAGTTAATATAATTTCTTAGTAGCTAATTTAATTCTTTTCATTCTACATAAGCACTTTGTTGATAGTTCAGTTTATATTTCCTCTTGATTACCCTAAATTAGCAGATCAATTATTAATTACAGGTACACAAAAATACAATTAGTGTGAGTAGCCAGGGTTTCCTCACTCTAAGTCTTTGAAAAAGCACCATTAGGGAGAAAGTCACTGTCAGGTACTAGGAAGCATCTGAGGATGTATGCTGTTTTCATGCTAATGAATTAGACTGTGATAGTCTTACAGATATTAGCAGAAACTATGAAGCTCCTGGGTCAGAAACAACACAGTTTACTACTCATAGCTAAAGCAGTACTCAGGATTAAATATTTTGCCTTTCCCCAAATAAAATTCATTGCAGGGTAATGAAATGAGGCCCGGGTATTTCCTGCACACACCGTGTGGATTGTTACAAAACACCCATGATGGAAGGCCCAATATTCTTTGAGATCTCCTGGCCAATCTGCCTCTCCTCCCATTCTGTGAAAGACATTTTCTTTATTACCCTGGAATGTTATTCAAATCTGCAATAGGGAAGAAGATATTTCTATCTTTACTGTCCTAGAATATAAGCAAATACGTTCCAGATAAATGAGGCATCTCTATCTTCCAAGGCTGCGTATAATAACAGTCTGGAAAAGACAGTCTGGAAGACATTCGTTGTTAATGCCTAGACAGGTATCTATAATAGAGACACATGGATTTCAATCATTTCTTTAAATAAAATAA
Source organism: Cebus imitator (assembly GCF_001604975.1). Classification (NCBI taxonomy): domain Eukaryota; kingdom Metazoa; phylum Chordata; class Mammalia; order Primates; family Cebidae; genus Cebus; species Cebus imitator. Next base: position 2,642,858 of record NW_016107499.1, on the reverse strand, counting down.
CATTACCCCATTTTTTATTCATTTTGTTTTCTTTGAGTGTTGCCCTGAACAAACAATCCAAAAAGAGGGATATCTTTTCAAAAAATGTTCATTATTGCTCATGGTTCTGTGGATTGCCTGGGCTGACCTAGGCAATTCTGCTATATGTGCTGCTGGCTGGAATTGTTTATGTAGCTGGATCTAGCAAAAGCTCTCCTGTTCCTAGAATATCTGAGGTGGTTTTGCTCATATGTTTAACACCTCAGCTTGCTAGGGCTTGGTCTCTAGCAGGAGAGTGGATGGCTTATATAGTATCCAAGCCCTGTGGAACAAATGTGAAAGCTGCAAGGTTCTCAAAACCTAACTTCCAAAATTCCAATGATGAAAATGTATTTAAAATCCAGTTCAGATTCAAAGTATAGGGACATTGATTATTTTGATGGTGTATAAGGATGGAAAGATTTGTTGATGGCCATATTTTCTGACAATCTAGCATACTTCATGTGCTATTTTGTGTAAGTGTGTGATTTGTACCCACATTAATGTATTAACATTTGTGATAGATGAAGTAAATGGTAAACAGAAAATATTAAAGAAGGTTTGGGATTTCTTTAAGTACAATATTGATTTTTTGATAGCTTAGTCTCAATGTTTTAAAACATATATATGTGAGTTTATAACTTTCATATTAAAAGCGTGCTTATAATGTTTGAAATTTTTCTAAATTGGACTTACAGTGTGTTACATTAGAATGAAGTGCTCTGCTAAATTATTAACAGTGAACTTCATTGTATAATTTGTTGCATTTTTACTAAAAAGAATTAAAATAAACTTTATTTAAATAGAATTGACCAAAAATGGTTCATCATTACTATTTTAAAATCAGGAAGCTTCACCTCAATTTGTAAATTTCAGTTGAATTTTCATTGCATAAATTAAATACATTTAGTAAACCCATTCCACCAATATTACTTAATTCTATTTTTTAATCTGAATATATCCTGCAGCTGTGGTTCCCAAACTGTGTATTGAGTGTACCACAGTAAACTTTTAGGGGTGCAATAAGACGTTTATATTTTCAAATGAAACACAGAAATATTCAACATCTGTCACATATTATGCAAAATATTAACTCAAGGTAACTTACAGTTTAAATGTTAGATAATTCTGTATTCCTTTTAATTACATCACACCTTTACAAAGCTAGAGTTTTGGCACTTACTATGACAGAATGCAAGTGGTACCAGAAAGGAGTCCTGATCCAGACCCCAAGAGAAAGTTCTCAGATCCCATGCAAGAGAGAATTTGGGGCAAGGCCGCCAGAAAGTAAAACCAAGTTTACTAAAAAAATAAAATAATAAAAGAGTAGCTACTCCACAGGCAGAGGAGCAGCATAGTCTACTTGACTGAGTATATGTATGGTTATTTATTGATTATATGCTAAACAAGGGGTAGATTATTCATGAGCTTTTCAGGAAAGAGGTTGTGATTTCTCAAAACTGATGGTTCCTCCCATTTTCAGACCATATAGGGCAACTTCCAGACATTGCAATGGCATTTGTAAACTATCATGGCACTGGTGAGAGTGTGTTTTAGCATATTAATGTATTATAATCGGCATATAATGAGAAGTAAGGACAATCAGAGTTCACTTTCATTGCCCTCTCAATTTTGGCGCATTTTGGCTGGCTTCTTTACCGTATCCTGTTTTATAAGCAGAATTTTTGTGTAACTACTGTCTTCTGCAAGAATCTATATTATTATTTTTAAAGAAAAACTTAGACTAAGAATGATTTTGTTCTTAAGATATCATCAGGACATTCCCTGGGTCTATTAAGTCCTGGGTCTGTTCAGTAAACACTATTAACCTATTTCCTTAACTGTGAATATCCTGTTGACTAAAAATGCCCATCCACCTAGGAATTCAGCCCAGTAGGTCTCAGCCTCATTTTACCAGCCCCTGTCCGAGATGGATTTGCTCCGTTTCAAATGTCTCTGATGTAAGTAATGTGAAAAGTCAATGTGCACTATGAACATTACAATTATAACAAATTATTGGCTTGCAATTTGGTGTTCAGGCAAATAACATAATAATCTTTTATTTGCTTTCTCTCATATTATCTAACGTGGTCATTTTAATTATTCAGATATAATAAAGATATTTTCTTTAGGATATATATAATAAATTGGGTAATTTTTCTTGTTAATAATCTGAATGATAGTTTGTCAAATGTTTTATTATTATGGTCTAATGTAGAAGGTTACAATTCAGCCATTCAACCATTACACTTCAGTTAGGCAAACAATAAGTAGTTTATAACTTAATTGCTCTTTCTTGAGTTCTCCTTCTCCTTGGATATCCTTATGTTGGTGAATGTTTGTGTGTGGGTGGGGAGGCCCACACCAAGAAACACATTTAAAACTTGCCAATCTATGGAATCTCAGATTATCATTACTCTTTGTTACAGAATATCTCATCTATTTCCAGACTGGCTTTTAATGAGATATACATATTCTATTTGACCTGATAGGAAACACCATGCAGGAATTTGCTTCTGCAGTAAAACAAAACGCTTTTACACTCCGACTTCTTTGTGCTGATACCAGCCTACCAGCTCTCTTCTCACATCCAAGATCACTCAAGTTATCCCATGGAAAAAGAGGATGGCATATTAGATTTATCAAAATATCTGCCTCTCCTGTCACTGCTGCGTCAACATTCCACAGGCAATGCTCCACACCATTCTGAATAGGAAAAACTATAAGAATGGAGCTTCTTGCTGTATTCATACTGGAGATGATAGAAAAATACCTCTGCTCTTAGAATTCCATTTAGTCTCATTAGTACATTCTTCTACATGACCTGGGAACATAGAGGCAAGTCAGGGCACATTTGTCTAGGCATCTACTTCCTTTCCAGATTTATTTTTTTTGGTTGTCAATCTTTTTGGTCCACTCTTTTTTCCCAAGTGTTATATCTTCCCTGTTTCTGATGTAGAATTTTCTTCACTCCATCTCCTGGAGTTAAAATGGCACAATGGATATTACAAAAGAATATTTACAAAAACATGAAAATCAAATCAAATTGATATTTCTTTATTGGAACTGAAGTGCAGGAAAAGTCCTTAGATGATATCATATTCTCATTTCAATGTAAAACACTGTTAAAATGGAAATTGTTCTATATGCCTTGGTTTGAAGCATCAGAAGACCAACATAAATCAATATTTGTAAGTATCTCCATGTCCAAAATGAAATAATTAATATATGCAAGACTTGTAGCAAGATATGTATACAGTACACCTGTTTAGAGACCCAGAGTTACCATAAGCCTTCAGAGTATAAGTAAGTTTGGGATTATTGGCAAAGAAGATATCTCTTTGGAAAATTCTAGAATTCTTTGGCATTTTCTTAAATCTCTATGGAGAGGACAAATATGTTATTTCTTCTCATTTACAGTGAGATGGGCATCCATGAGACCACTCAGAACTAACCTATGCCTCTTGATTCTGAGTGATCCACTAAAGCTAGACCCAAACCTGGAAAGCTACAAAATTAAGACTGTAGGCTAGGTGTCTGATAACAGTCTAGTCTAGCCAACTAGACTTAATGAAGAATGACTAAGACTTCTATAAATTTTTTAGACAAAGGATGCCCAATTGTTGCTTATGAACAAGCTTTACACCGAGAGGGAAATAGCAGATCTGGAGCCATTATAGAGGGTTTTTTTCCCTGAAAACCTTCCTACAGGCATAAGACTGGGCGTGACCTGTTAGGATGTATTAAGCGATAGCACCTGAAGTAGCCACCCAAAAACAGATCCATATTAATAATCCTCATACATGAATAATCTACAAGTTGGCCGTCCTGGAAAGAGAATGTTCTCTATCATCTGAAAGAATCAAGCAGAAAATGTGAAGGAGCTCATGGCAGCTGGTCAGGCAACCTATACTTTAATCAACTCTGCAGCCCATCATGACTTCTCTATTGAACTGTGTCCCTCACACACATCTCACACCCTTGGCTATTGCTGCTAATTTCTCTGTTATGGAAAAATGGGTAGAAAATAGGTGTCCTGGTTGGGCATGGTGGCTCTAGCTTATAATCCCAGCATTTTGGGAGGACGAGGCAAGCAGATCACCTGAGATCAAAAGTTAGGGACCAGCCTGGCCAACATGGCAAAGCCCTGTTTCTACTAAAAATACAAAAATTAGCCAGGCATGGTGGCATGCACCTGTAATCCTAGCTACTCAGGAGGCTGATACAGGAGAATCACTTGAACCTAGGTGGCAGAGGTTGCAATGAGCCGAGATTGTGCCACTGCATTCCAGCCCAGGCAACAGAGCAAGACTCTGTCTCAAACAAAACAAAAAAAAACAAAATAGGTCTCCTGAGTAAAAATGGAATGACGCAAGAGTGATACTTAAAAACTTTTGCTCAACTTAGTCTGCTACACCCAGATATTTTCCATTACAAGCTGTCTTCACCTGGACATATATCAAATTGTGGAAGTTTTGTTTGCCTAAACATTGTCAGAGTTTTGTCTTAGTTTATAAGATCCGTACTTATACCTTATTTCATGGCTTCTACAGAGTTGACTTGGGAGTAGAAAGCCTTCCATCATTAAAATTCCTTTCACTTATATTTATTTTTAAAAGTTTACCATGCACATTTCAAAGCATGACACATTCCGTGTATTTTTATTTATTTTAGCTCTGGGGAAAAGAAATAAAGAAGCATCCTCAGTTATACATTTGGCCTAGCTGTTCAGAAGAAGCAGAGTATATGAAAATCTTTGATCTTCAATGTGTACAACTCATAGGCTTATACTAGTTTTGTACCCAAATGTTGACTAATGAGGAGTAAAACTGCCAGAATCCCATATATGCTTTCTCTTTTGAACAACAAACACTCTCCCTTCAGCAAACACACAATCAATGAGCCCTTTTCTGACTAACTTTTCTGGAAGCTTCAGCATAAATGTCACTTCTACTTGGAGTCTTGTTTAAATTTTCAAATTCAGTTTGGTCCCCATATGGCAAATAAAAAATTATCATCTTTCATAATTGTTGTTAACCAACCATATTATAGATATTTCTTTCCTATTGCTATTCTGATTAAAGTACAATCTAGAAGCTCTGGACTCTTTTTATATTGTTGACTGCATACAGCATGCAGTGTTTTGACAATTTAAGTTCTCAAATAAGTTTTTAATAAAGTAATGAATGAATTCATGATGGTTATAGTTAAATAAGCTATGAATGGAAAAGAGTAGTGAACATCAAAATCCGGCTTTCAAAACATCAAAAATCAAAATTCAAAATGATGCCAGAGGTAAGGGGATAGAGAGGGATAGACGTACATGTATAGGCAGGTGTGCTTGTGTGTGTGTGTGTGTGTGTGTGTGTGTGTGTGTGTGTGTTTAGTCATTTAATGGTGGGATACCAGTGAGTCATTTCATAATAAATGATTTTTAAACTGACTTTGCAAAAAAACAACAAATTTTTGTTGTGTTACTAATTCTTAAATATTTAGGTTTATTTGTCACTCCTATTTGCAATAGGAACATAGATCAAAGATAATATTAAATTATAGATCACTTAGCTTGCCAAGAAATAGATTTTTTTAATAGAGAAGGCTTTAAATATTGTTGCCTTATGGATAAATTTATTCAAGTGAAGAAATAAGCCTTTAGGACAGAATTACTTAGAATTACTCAGATTTATCTACATGAGGATTTGGGATAAAACTCCACATTAAGTGAAGAAACAGATGGACAAGTGGTATATTTTTGGCAACCTGTTTTTTATTATATAAACTAAATTGACTTTTGCATATGTGAGGGGCAGAGTACTAAGTATCTCTTTGATCTTTCCCATTACTGTAAATAATATATGTCTGTTATGCAGATGCATTTTAAAGGACATATAAAAATAGTTGGCATTTATCCAATCATTTTGTTGCTTTGATACCGACTTCTAGACATGTTAAAGATTATAAATAGGAAAGTTAGTCAACATTTGTTGGTCAGAAGTTACTCATAAAATTAAATAATTCACTAATTTTGATACAATTTTAATAGTATGCTTTAGTGCATGTTTAACCCCAAAGGAATATAATTATATGTTTTGTACAGCCTTGTACATGATTAAAATAATCTAAAAGCAACTTGAGTTTAAGCTTAGTTTAATACATAGTGACATTTTGAAATTAAAGGTACAGAAAGAAACTGAAAAATGTTTCAAAAACAAGAGCCACAAAAGTAAATTAAACAGAATACCGTTAAAAATATACAAAATGTCTTTCATGATTAAAAAAATTATGTAAAAAAAACCTAGAATATATGTGACCATCTATAAATATAATTATAAAGTTTTAATGAATAATTTTTAAATGACAGGAGTAAATAAAAACACATGCCATATCCCAGTGTGGGAAGACAGACTATAAGAATGCTTATGTTCTCCAATGAATTTATAATACTAAATGTATTACCATCACAAATATTAGCTTGATAATTTGATTAAAATATGTGTCTAGATGAGAAAAGTGCACGTGCCTAGATATATTTAAGGATAACTATAACAGGAAGTTTTTTCTAAATAACAAAAACACATGTGCAAGCATGTAAACTTTGGCACTGATCATTAAAGCTTATCTTCAAACATGTAGTAATCAACTCAAAAGGGCATCTGACAACATCAGTATCTCCTGAAAGCCACAAGCAACATGCACAGACAAATATTTTTTTCGGCTTCCACTTCATGTGGAACACATGTGGGACATAGGTTACATGAAAGAGTTCCCTTGAAGACTTATGACCTCTACCAGATCACATCAGGAGAATGGTGTTACTGGTACTTTACTTGGTCTTATTTGTAATTTACTATCACCCTCTTCAAGGTAAAGCAACCGGTTGAGAAGGGAGCAGAAGTCTGTGATCTTTCTAACTTACTCGTTTTATCCTTTCTTCCTCTTTCTCATACTTCTTCACATCAAAGGCAAGGCTTTCCATAAGGTTTTCTTTTCTGGATGGAGCCTCTATTTTATCATATTCTTTTTCAGTTTTAGGCGAAATGGGAACATTTCTTCTTTTATCAGAAGAAAACCTACATCTTGCTCATAAATTAAGAAAAATGTAAAATACTAGCACCACTGTAATTTAAAAACAAATTGTAGACAGAGACAAATACAGTGAAAAAATGATACTAGTGTTGACTTCTGATTTGTACAAATACCCTGTTAATTCAAGCTCCAATGTAATTAAGTGGACAGGATATACATCACTTCTAGGTCTAGCTCTATAATAATTTGCCAATTTTTCAGGCTCGCTCTCTCGTTTTCTCTGTCTCCATATCTAGAATAACTTAACAGCCCTAGAAGCTGTGAGCACCACTAATGTAAAGAGGCAGGACTCTAATTACTGCTTGGAGCAAAGTCACCCAAGAGATCCCTGGCCAGAAACAACTGCATTGGATTCTGTGCAAGCAAGAAATTCATTTTTATTGTATGAAGTTGAGATCAGCAGAATTATAAAAATTCATTGCAATCATATGAGGTTTAAAAAAGTAGAAATAAAAATGGGATGCCAACAATAAATTTTAAGATTTGTGTAAATCACTAAACTTGATATCCTTACAAATAATAAGTGAATTCCATTGTTAAATTAATTTTACTGGATTGCAAAGCACTTTATGCCTTTCCTGGATTTACACAAATTAATTTAACCTTAATTTTCTGTTTCCTGTGATTAAAAACATGTAATTTTCCAAATATTTTAGCCTTTAATTTTCTATTTTTTCTTAATTATCGTTAAGCGGGAGAGAAGATTGATATCTATATAATATTACCTACAATAAATATAATTTTAGTAAACACCATATTAAAAACACAAAAGATTCTCAGCAAATACAAAATAATGATATATTCCTTTGAGTGTCTATGCTCTGCTTTTATCTTTGGAACAAAATGTTGGTAATCTTTTATTTAGATCATTTATGATGTGGCTGTATGTGTGGTTTTTATTATTTGTTATTATGAAATTGTGTTCAATACTATATTTAGAGCTGTAAATTACTAATAAAGCTATTCCAAAAATGATATATTTAGTCATAGTTTGTTCCATCCTCAAAATCTATGAAAATTAAAATATTTTTAGAAATAATTTTTGATTATGTAATAGAAAAATGTGTTAGTATTCTGGTGACGCCATCTATTCACCTGAAAGAGCTTTGTGAAACAGACTGATTTTAGAAGGGTAAATTTGCTATATATATAAATTATTCGCCACAAATTAATATTTAACAGTTATTTTTATACATTTCTAAATAATAAAATATTTTCTTAACTATAAGATTCACAATTTTAAAAAATGGAGAAAGATTACGAACATTTGAATGAGCTTAGTGTTTTAAATGAATAAAAGTATTATATCATTTATATAGGCGCATCTTAAATGATTTTCACTAGTATTTGCTAACAGCAGAGGGAGATATTGAACTACAAATTCCGATTTTACTATGCTTATCTTTTGCAGAATGATTTATACCCAGTTAGACATCTGATTTTGAATTTTTTTTTTGAAAAAAGAAACACAACTTTTCTACAAATATTTTATGAAGATGTTTTTCTCTTAAGATATGTTTAACAACACACAACCAATAGTGTTTTTAAATTTGAAAATTTATGGATTTACATTATGCTAATAGATCACTTGATAGTTTACTTAACTAACTTTTAAATCTCAGGTAACTCAAAACTAATACATTTTATGTTTCATTAAAACTGACTGCAGCAGTAAAGCATGATCTTTTACACTCAGCCAGACATGAATGATGCCTCTGTTCTGTTATTTACTAGCTGTGTGGCCCTTGGCAAGTTATTTTTATTTTCTAATTTTCACTATTTTTTACCTGTAAAATAAGAATCATAATCATATGTCATTTAAAGAGTTGTTGTGAAGACACTCTGTCTCTCTCTCTCTCTCAATATATAGTATAGTGTTTTTTATATCTTTTAAAGGGTTGTTGTGAAGACTCTCTCTCTCTCTTTCTCTCTAGGTACATATAGTATTTTTTTATATATAGTATTTAGCAAAGATAGTTAATATACATTTATTAATATTCTTGATATTGTAACTACTACTTTTAGAATTCAAGAAATATTTATTAGTGAATGCATAAAAATACATAAATCTTCAGTTATTAATCATATACAACTAAATTATATTAAATAATATTGATATACACATACATCATAATACTAAGTGTATTAGAGTAAAATATACTTGATATAATTTATAACATCAAACATATAATTATATTTTTGTTTCTGGTACATGATAATCATCCTAATCTTACTTGTAATATAAAATTTCCTTTTCATGTTTTCATTTTTATTGTAAGAACTGATTATCTAAAATGTTAATGTCATCCGAACACATGCCATCTCAATTACATAATTTTTAAAAAAATCAAATTAAAGAAATAAAATGCAAGAAATAAAATAATATTGATACAAAGTAGATATAATCTTGGAAGACTGTCATTTAACAACTTTAAATGAAAGTATAAGGTTGAACTTAATTATACTGAAATTAGGAGAAACTGTGGATTTCTTTTGGGTTCATTGCATTCAAAGATTGCTATCCCTTTAATTTCAGTCCAACCTTATTCTCTGCAGGATAATTAAATCTAGCTCTTGTTAAATTATGTCACCTCATTTTCTGATTCATTTTATATTGCTGATAATATAAGGTATGTTTCCACTAAGCTTTATTATGCCAAACTGTTTTTCACATTAGCAGGTCCTACAGCTGAGGTTTATACCATTTAATTTAACTTTTGGGGTTACATAAGAATCAATCATTGTTTATGGTAGATGCTAGATTTGAAATACATCTACCAGTACAGATAAGACTTTGACAGGTAAGATATGCAACAAATAATATAAATTTCAGGGAGAAGGAACAGTTTAAACAAAGTCAATTTGAGTAATGGAGGAAGAGAAACGATATTGTCTCTATACAAGGAATATATAGGAATTTAATGAATCCTCAAGGATATAGAACCAGAACTACCATTTAACCCATCACTCCCATTACTGGATATATACCCAAAGGATTATAAATCATTCTGCTATAAAGACATATGCACAAGTATGCTTATTGCAGCACTATTCACAATAGCAAATACTTGGCACCAACCCAAATGCCCATCAATGATAGACTGGATAAGAAAATGTGGCAAATTTACACCATGGAATACTATGCAACCATAAAAGAAGAATGGGTTCATGTTCTTTGCAGTGACATAGTTGAAGCTGGAAACCATAATCCTCAGCAAACTAACACAGGAATAGAAAACCAAACACTGCATGTTCTCGCTCGTAAGTGGGACCTGAATAATGACAACACATGGACATGGGAAGGGAGCATCACACACCGGGGCCTGTTGGGGAGTGGGGGGAAAGGGGTGGGAGAGCATTAGGACAAATACCTAATGCAGGCAGGGCTTAAAACCTAGATGATGGTTGATGGGTGCAGCAAACCACCATGGCACATGTATACCTACATAAAAAACTTGCACTTTCAGCACATGAATCCCAGAACTTAAAGTAAAATTAAAAAAATAAAAAGAATTTAACTGAGAGTACATTTATGGAGAATTTTGTATTGCACACTGAGTTAAACTAGTAAGAAAAAAAAAAAGAAATATCTTAATCACTAAAACAGCCTAGTCATGAACATTTATGAATATTTTCTAAACATTAGCAGATGATTTTGAGATTGATAAAGACAGCACAAAAGAAGAGAGTCAGTAATTTAGGAGAATCTCAAGGACTTGAAAAAGATGGAGAGATCATCTTAGACAAAGGACCACAAGAGTGAAGTTCTAAAAGGGGAGGTGAAGGGAATTGATACATTTTCTAAAGACTTTTGAACACCAAAGCAAAATGATACCGTTATCTTATTAAAATATGCACCAATAAAGTTTAGTCTATGAGAATTTTCTTGTGTCAAATGATCATACCCAGAAGCCAAGGTTCATCATTTTAGAATCACTTATGGCAAATTTTCATTAAGAGCTAGAGAAGATAGGCTTACATCAAAACATTTTGGCACATCTTACTATATTTTGCATTTATAAAATATGACCATTAGCCAGGTGTGGTGACACATGCCTCTCTAGTCCCAGCTACTTGGAAGGCTGAGGCTGGAGAATCACTTGAACCTGGGAGGCGCAGTTTGCAGTGAGCCCAGACTGTGGCATTGCACTCCAACATGGGTGACAGAGCGAGACTCCATCTCAAAAAAAAAAATAAATGACCTTGGTCTAAATGTAAAGCAGATGTTGACTTTTAGTCAGGTAATATGGTTTGGTTGTGTCCCAGTACAAATCTCACCTTGAATTGTACCCCTACAATTCCCTATTTCCCACGTGTTATGGGAGGGACCCAGTGGGAGATAATTTGAATCACAAAGGCAGTTTCGCCCATGATGTTTCGTGGTAGTGAACAAGTCTCATGAGAACTAATGATTTTATCAGGAGTTTCTGCTTTTGCATCTTCCTTATTTTCCTCTTGCTGCTGCTGTGTAAGAAGTCCTTTTAACCTCCCGCCATGATTCTGAGACTTCCCCAGCCATGTGGTACTGTAAGTCCAAGTAAACCTCTTTTCCTTCCCAGTCTCAGGTATGTCATTATCAGCAGCATAAAAACAGACTAATATATCAGTATATAACAAATAACCCAGGACCCTATAGGCGGGATTAATGAATTTATTTCCTGCATTTTCTTTAACGTTGATCTTCTGGAAAAAGACACAGATTTGTTTCTCATAAAATACATCATCATATGTAAGGATCAATATTTTATTTACAAACCTAATGATAGTGTTTTACTTGTCTAATTTTATTTCAAGTGTCCCATATATTAAAGCATTATCAATTTATAACATTTGATTATAGTTAGCAAAAGAAAGATACATTTTCAAATTTATTTACTTGAAATATATTAGATATATGTATGCTTCCTAGTTAAAAGAAATTAGACTAAAAATCTAGGGCATTTATAGTGAATTTATTATGCTGATCTTATCACAATCTGTGGCTCATATTATAATTAAATCATCTTCTGTTTATTTAAAATGAATGTTTATAAAACTCACATGTATTTAAATGATACAAAAAGCTATTTGTTGTTCCCTTTGTTCATACATATTAGGTTAAGATAGAAATATGAATTCATTTTTCATTTACCATCTGTTTGGAAATTGTATTTAAATATTTAAAGAAGGTATGTTAGTGTACATTAATATAAAATACAAGCCTATGCCAGGCACAGTGGCTTATGCCTGTAATTCCAGCACTTTGAGAGGCCAAGGTGGGTGGATCACAGGGTCAGGCATTTGAGATCAGCCTGGCCAACATAGTGAAACTTGTCTCTACTAAAAATATAAAAAATTAGTCAGATGTGGTGGCAGGCACCTGTAATCCCAGCTAGCTGGGAGGCTGAGGCAGGAGAATCACTTGAATCTGGGAGGTGGAGGTTGCAGCAAACCAAGATCTTACCACTCTACTCCAGCCTGGGCAACAGTGCAAGACTCCATCTCAAAAAAATAAAATAAAATAAAAAATACTTGCCTAAATAAACGCAAATTTACCTACATAAAATGCTTGCTAAATAAGATAAGTTGCCATGCATGTATGGTAATAAAATTAAGATATGGCTCAATATACAAATAAAATACATTCTCCTCAGTCTCTAAACAAACTAAAATTTGTGCATCATCAAATGTTTTACTAAGCTATCAGTCTGGTTTCACCCAGAGAAACAGAACACCTAGGAGACATAGAGAGATTGACAGATGGATTTGTTAGAAAGATAGAGCTGTTATTACAAAATTGTGACAGCTGGTGAAACAGTCGTGTAAAGCTGTCATCTCTGTGTCTAATGCTGGAGTTTGAAGTCCACAGAACAGACAGAAAAGAAGATCACAAGGAAGCTGGAAATCATTATGAGCTTGAACCCCATAAAGACACAATGAAATCTATGTTCGTTCTTGTTGACTCTGACCTGCATAACGAGGGTGTCCTGCAGAAGCAGCCAAGGCCTTTAATCACAGAGCCGAATAAACACATCAATTGACAAAAGTTCATTATATATCCAATAATTTACTATATTTTTAATTTTTAAAATTTGTTTAGAGCACAATGATCACTAATAAAATTATAGCTTTATCTTAATCAGTGTTCAAAATAATGAACCAAATCAAACTCTTCCAACAAATTATCAATTAATTTGGCATTCATCCATCCTGGCATCACTCCTTTTAGTATAGACAAGGGGCAAGTGAGGCTACTGTCATAGAGTTTCTACGAGAGACACATTCCAGATGTCAGTGCCTAATATATGATCTGAATTCAGACAACTTGTGCTGCTGATATGATCAAAGCAGTCAAATTTCTCAGCACTTGCTCCAACATATTCCTTACTTGGTTGCTCTGGGCAGTGTTTAGTAGTTCCACATATTCACATAGCTGCTTTGATTTTTCAAGACCATTTGCAGAGCACTTAAACAACTTCTAGATCACATGTGCTGCCTCCAGGGAAACTGACAGACTACATGTAAAGCCACAATAAATAATATCTTATAAAATTAATATTTTTATAATATTTAAATTTTATCACAACTCTTACTTAACCATTATAACAAAAATTAATTCCAGCCTCCAAATATTTTCTAAGATTATTGATATTCTATATTCCTCTATTAAATTAATCATGCTAGAAGAAAAAGCCCATGAGTGATTGGTATTTGTGGCATTCTACTAAAATTTATTACACCAATATATGTTTACTACAACATGTAATTGATTCTCATTTTTGAAGTAGTTATGCTTTATAATGTCATCATGAACACTGAATTAGTAAATACTATGTCATTGCTCCTAGCGGAAATAGAGGACTAGGTTCCTGCCAGCCTCTGGTCACAGCACTTTCATCAACTGATCAATCCATAAAATCCATAACCTTGTTTTGTGAGTGTTTCTTTTTAAAAACACCTTGTTTTATGTATATTTTTGATTCATTAACATTGAACTCATGGCCAACAGCACTACAATTTATGCCTCAGTGAAGCTTTTCTAGCATGTATATTTTTCTCTTTAGGCACATTTTTGTCTTTTTTTTTGTTGTTCTTTTTGCTTAAGAATATTTGAAAGCACTTTAGCACTATGCTTGTGTAATATTTTCATCAGTGAAAATCACAAATAAACAGGAAAAATGTGAAAAATGTAGCACTTATATACTGTGAAATTGATAGGTGTTCATGCAAATTGAAACAAGAAGGCAGTGTTGCTTCCTTCTTTGACCACAGCTGAGAATTTGCACATCAGGTAACTCAAACTTTCTGTTGTTCTGTATATTCAGAAATTTTCAAAAGGATGAGAGTATTCATTTGAGTGTAATAAATACATTTCAGTGATTAGGCAAATTCAAAAATACAGAATCTGTGAATAGTAAGAATTAACTGTATTATCATTTAATGTTTATACTTATAGTTATTCTTATGCTATTCGTATATACCAATATGCACAAGACTATCAATTATCAATATCAGTCATGAAATATCAACCTGCAAGAAATGCTGTGAAAATTAGCCATGAGCTTTTCCAAATGATATATAAGTATATATTCATGAAAAAAGTGGTGACAATACAGTGAATTTTACAATCCCCAAAAAGAGAAACTAATAGCAATTTGCCTGATTATGAGTAAGGAGACAAAATATACCTGATTATGAATGTTTGTGTGTATGATTATGAGTGTGTATATATGATTATGTACACATACATATACTACATAGACATATTAAACATATTCAAAAAAGAATGAAGCATTTTATATAAGTTAGAAAATGATATTATTGCTTATTTTATAGCTCCTAAAAGTTCTTTATATTTTTGTTTGGTGCAACACATGAAAAAACCCTAAAATCAAAGGCTCACATTGAAACTGGTTCTCTTTTTAGCTATGAGATAATTATGAACAACTAACTCTTTTCTTGAATTTTAATTACTTTATGTATAATAATAGGTTAAGATAAAGAACATCTACAACGCTTTTAGGTATGTATCAGTGCTTAGTTTGAATACAGTAAACAATAATTTACTTTATATTTCAAAATAACTAAAGATTGGAATTGGAATGTTTTCAACAGACAAAAAAATAAATGCTTGAGTTGATGGACACCGCAGTTACACTGATTTGATCTTTACACATCACATGCTGATATTAAAAATATCACATGTACCCCATAAAAATGTTTAACTATTACAAATACCATAATAATTACAAATAACAATTCAAGAATCCTAAAAATTGTCTATATACAAGTACTTTTGCATTTATCAATGTTAATGTAGGGATTCTGAATTTATAGTTTTATTTTAGTAATTTTCATATTATCATAAATCTACATAAATATCTTAGCTACAAAGCTACTTTACCTATCTGGAAGAAGTGTACAAAAAACTTCAAAATTTTTAAAAAGACTTCAGTATAAGACTTACTAGAAATCACAATTTTAATAACCTAATGATTATGCATATCATATTGTTAAGAAAATATGTTCTCAATCTGTACATATATGTAACAAACTTGTACATTTGCTCTAAAGAGATGTGATATAAATGGGATTTTTGAAAGCAGTAAGAATAGAAATTGACAGCATGGGAAAGAAGACACCATGGTTTCAGATTATTTAGTGAAAGAATAACAAATGATCACCAGTGAGGAATTCAGGTGGTCTAACTACCATATGAGGATAGAGCAAAATTACTAGTATTCATAATAATACCAAAAATAATAGAAATATTAATATCTTAAGAGTTTAACAAAAGGCAGCAAATTAAATCCTTGGGAGGATGAGAAGTATTAAGTTGTTATGTGTGTTCTGAGAAGGAAGAGCAGGGTGATCAGGAAGAGGTGATATCACAGCCCTTTGTCGTATTTCATGAACGCAGGCTCTCCTATTTCAATCCTGCCCTTGTTTGTTCCTCGGCTATCCCAGGGGTCTGGTGCATGCCCACCCATATTACTAATGCATGCCCACCCCTTCAATTACTGAAACATACCTATATCTATCGTGGACTAGGAAGGACATGGCACAGATGTAAGAAGTCATTGTTATTATAAGGGAAAGATTACATATCTACTTGGAAAAGATAAGGAAAAGTAAGAAGCTCCTGAATTGCAGAACATGCAGAACGTGGAACATGAATCTAATTCTTATGGCTTTTGGGTTATGTATTGCACTAGAGGCTCTTTCCTCAGGCATATCTGAAATAAACAGAGTGGGAGCTTACATAAACTGACTTCCTCTTATTATCAGTCCTTGTAACAACTTGATTCTCATAAACAGTGACAAAAGGACAAGAAGTATAGATGACTACTATAATGCAGTCTGATGAGGAAATTGACACTTATATGCATACCTTATCACTCAATAATTATAAATATATTTCATTATATTTAAATATACACATGCTTCTTGATTTAAGATGGAGTTACATCCTGATAAAACCACATAAGTTGAAAATATCATAAGTCAAAAATGCATTTAATAAGCTACTGAACATGTAGCGTAGGCTACTTTATGCATAGACAGAACACTTAAATTAGCCTACAGTTGGGCAACATCATCTGGCAACACAGTCCATTACAGAGCAGCTGTTCCCAACCTTTTTGGCACCAGGGACCAGTTTTGTGGAAGACAATTTTTCCATGGACCAGTAGGGGAGTGGGGAAGTGGAGGAGTAGTGATGATCTCGGGATGATTCAAGCACATTACATTTATTGCCTTGCAATATATAATTAAGTAATTGAACAACTTGCCATAATGTACAATCAGTGAGAACCCTGAGCTTGTTTCCCTGCAACTAGAAGGTCTCATCTGGGGGTGATGGGAGACAGTGACAGCTGCTCAGGCATCAGATTCTCAAAAGGAGTGTGTAACCTAGGTCCCTTGAATGTGAGTTCACAGTAGGGTTCGCATTGCTATGAAAATCTAATGCTGCAGCTGATCTGACAGGAGACGAAGCTCAGGTGTGAAAGCAAGTGAAGGGCAGCAGATGTAAATACAGACTAAGCTTCCCTGGCTCACCCATCACTCAGCTCCTGCTGTGCAGCCCAGTTTCTAACTGCTACAGATCGAGTCTGTGGCCAGGGGCTTGAGCGCCCTGCTATAGTATGTCAGGTGTTTACCCTCAAGATCACGGTGGTTGACTGGGAGTTGTTCACTGGCTCTGCTCAGCACAGAAAGATAATTCCATAGCTTTCCAATGAATGCATATGGCTTTCACACTGTCATAAAGTTGAAAAATAATAACCATCTGAAGTTGGAGACCATCTGTATATGAATCCTATATATGTGTTTAAAAATATACATGATTCATCTTTGTATTTTCAACTGATGCAATGATTTGCCCACAATTGACATTAATGCTTACATATTGAATGGAATGTGTTTTCAAAAAGTATTTTCATTGAAAAAGATGGCCAAAAATGTTAACCACAATGTGATATTTCTATAAATTGTATCCACTAATTAAAACTGTTGTTCTCAGTAGCAGTCATCTGCAGAATGAACAAATTCAGAAGCCAGAGGGAAGTGAATCAGTGAAAATCTAGATCCTGCCTCCTTATTTTGTGGCAATAGATTACCTTACCTCTATATGCTTCAATTTTCCCATTGTAATAGTTGACCTATAGGTATCTTTAAGGATAACAAGGTGACTATGTGTAGATTACCTACAGTGGTAACATACATGTGGAGAGCTCACAGGTATACATAAGCCTTATTTTTATTAACATTATTAATTAAATACCCAAAGTTAAAACAAATGTAGGATAGTTTGATTCTACTTAATAAGTGCAGCATGTTCTCTCCCTCTCTTATTTTTTTAGATAAACCTTCAAATCTTTACAAGAACATGCTGAATAATAAACACAACAGAGATGGTCAATGATTCCTAAAAATTCAGTCTGTAATACCTTGCTTCCGGTCATATTAATATTTGGTTGTTCATTGTTTCTTTTTTTCCCATTTATTTATTTTATTGCATTTTAGGTTTTGGGGTACATGTGAAGAACATGCAAAATTGTTGCATAGGAACACATGTGGCAGTGTGATTTGCTGCCTTCCTCCCCATCACCTACATCTGGCATTTCTCCCCTTGCTATCTCTCCCCAGCTTCCAAATCTACTTTTAAAACATCAGAATAATAATTATACGCCGACACTAGAACAACTACACACATCATCTATATATTTAGAGTAAAACTTAACCGTAGTGGCATACTGTCCAACTCTTTCTGTTGGTAAGAATTTTTTAGGAATCCACTAGAGGGTGCTAAAAGAGTGTAAATGCCTTAAGCCAAGGCAGGTGTTTGGAATTCTTTTAACTCCTATTAATATTATACAAATCTTCAAGGTTGGTTTTAGATTGAAAATCCTGTTTTCATTCCTTCCTTCTTCCCCCAAATCAAGGATTTTTAAAAAGTTATTTCTACTAATATCAAAGATTAGTAATATTTTGTGGAAGACGTGTCTCTAGATAAAGGAAAGAAGAGCAGGTAAGTGCTATTTTGAATCAATTCATTTCTTAAGAAAGACATGCTAAGATTTAAATATGATTTTGCCATAAAATAATTGTTTGAAGCTGTGGAGCTTCTTAATTTCAGTATGCTGGAGCTACAGAAAAAATGAGGGACTGCTAGTTAGAAATGTCTCTCTGATTGTTATTAGCTCCCCCCAAGCAAACGATACAAAATGTGTCAGACTATTTCTTTTTCTGTAGCCAAGTGACTCCAAACTCAAAACTTTTTTTGAATAAAGAAATTTGAAATCCTACTCAGTGCAAATGAATATTTTACAAGGATAGAATTTTGATTTATATGGCCCAGGGAAATTTGATAAAAGATACCCACATTTTATCTGTTATTTCCTCCTGCAGATTGTTACTAGGTCACTTCTCCTCTCTTCCTTATGAAAAACCAAACAGAATCTGTCCATTTAAACAGGTATAACTTCATAGAGCTTTTTGGTTAATAGATTGTATTGGTTTTATTATAATCATATTAGTATTTGTGTATTATTATATCATAATAGCTTATGTCCTATTTCAGTATATGGAAACATGAAAATTATAGCTAATACTACCCTTATTTTCTTAAACAGAAAATATACATGGTATTATTTTATGGCATACTCAAACTTTTAAAAAATCTTCTAAAGAAAAATTGTTCTAGAAGAGATAGTGGAGATTGATAGAGGTAAGATGTATATAGTAAAATCATCAAAAAGATAACATTTACAAAAATATCCATATTATCTTTATGCCCTACATTTTTCATACACACACACACACACACACACACACACACACACACGCATTAAATGAAATGTATTTGTTTGTTGACTACAGACTGATTCCAAACGAACAACTTTCTCTTGGTATCTAGTGAGTTCTTTCTAATGCAAATGCTTATTTTCTAAGTTATGCAACACTTTAAAAATGTCATTACCAAGATATATTATACCTTATATTATATTGGAATTTTTCAGTAAAATTTCTGCCAACAAACAAGCCAACATCATTCAGTAAAATCTGTCACTAATAATTTATTCATTATCCACGTAAATATAATACCCATTGATGGCAGTAATCGTTCAGCAAATGTCTTTTTATATTGATTTCATAGCTATAAAGTCAAAAAGTGCAAAATTTAAAATATACCAATTTATCTGTTGAACTATGCACTTCTGCTTCTCAACAAATGTATACCTTATAGCACATAGATGCAATCGTAACAAAGTATTTTATTTCTATCCAGACAAATGTAAAGTTTGGCATTTAAGTTTGCAAGTCAATAGCAACCTTAGGTTGCTATTGGCATTATTTAAATTATTTCTCATTTTAGATATTTCTCTTTTGATGTCTAAAAAAACATTCACATTAAATATGTGGAATAAGCAATTGGTTTTTGAATAGCATCTTAAGCAGAAAAATTAAAAAGATTACTTTCACTCAACTATGTGGAGATAATCTCCAAAGAGATTATCTCAAATAATAGTAAAAAAAAATGTCTTGCTATGCTAGGTATGGAAAATCATGATTTTGACAGCTTTGTTTTAAGTTAAAATAAATACAATTGACTGTTTGTAAAATGGTTGTATATTACAATTTTTAAAGGTTATAACTATTAAAATAAGTCTGCATCCCTCAGTGACACAGCAGTGAGAGCAATGAGTGATAAGCAGAGGCAGTGATGTATGATTTGTGATTGACAATAGAAGACATCCAGGAATGTAATATGTCCTGCAGGAGTTTCACCAAGCATCTGATCTATCAAACATCTTTAAGTCCATGGTGTTTACCTACTATTATTGTTAAGCATCAGAATATAAAATAATTTAGTTGCACAGATTGTGTTAGTACAATTACCAAGCAACATTTGCAAAGATACAGGGATCGATTTATTTATTTTTAATTTTTAATAATGATCTTTAGCATTTAGTTATACAGGTGACAAAAATCTATCTAAATGCATTTCTGAATGTATTTAGGAAGTAACTGTTCTAAGATTACACAACAGTGAGAACATACAAAATAAACTACTTATTTATTTTCTATGTGCAATACACACTATAGTATTATGGAGAAAAAATATGAAGTAGACCTAAGCCCTTCCTTAGAGTGTCACCCTACAATCAAAATAACTCACAATCTAGCATTATTCCAATGCACCTTGTTTTCTTGCACATTGTTCATTATGTACCGTGAAAACATTTATTCACTTTTTTTTGCACATTGCTCATTATGTATCGTGAAAACATTTATTCACTTTTTTTTGGTTCCTTTTTCAGGGTTTTTTTTTTTTTTTTTAGTTTGCTTTATTTTATTGTATTTTAGGTTTGCTTAGTCTTCCATTTGAAGTAAAAGTTTTATGAAATTTTTCAATAGGATTTACATGAAGACAGACTGGTCATAGCTTAAGCTTTCAGAGGAAAGTTATTGTTTTGTTTTCTTTCAGGTTTTGCCAAGTTAAACAAGGATATCAGAGAATTTCTTTGTGTTCATTGAATTCAAACCACCAAGAGGAAGTTTTTATTACAAAACTTCTCTTAGAATAAAGCACTCCCTTTTATCAGTTTTATACCTTTGCTATTAGATCAAATTAAGTCTGAAGGAAACATAAGACTTACATAACAAATTAAACTTTTTGTTAAAGGTACAATGCAAAAGGCAAGTTTCCTAACATCCATTCAGTTCAATGTCATCTTCGTGGTAAGGCCTTCCTCAAATTCCACAAAGTGACTTAGTTAATCACTTCTTCCTCCGCATTTCCATAGTGTTTTTTATAGTCTTTTTATCCATTATATATCCATAAAATATTAAATCTATCATCTACATTTCCTCCAAAGCACATAGACATTTTATTGAGAGAAGTCATACATAATGGACATTGTGCCAGTGACCTACTTATTTATAGACGTGTGTATATTACAAAAGTTAGAATCATTTTCTATTCTTCCTCATCTAAAAGTTAGTCCCTTGGTTTAATTGTATGTTGTTAGCAGAAGTCAAGATATCCATGATGATTATGCTCTTATTCTTATGCAACAACAAAAAAAATAATGTTAGAAAGTGTTTTTGTCACCTCTTCCAGTGAAACATGGAAGAACACCCTAAGTTCACAATTTGAAAATTATCTAGCACAGAATTTCGAAAGATAAAGCCAGGCATGGGTGGCTCATGCCTGTAATCTCAGCACTTTGGGAGGCCGAGGCAGGCGGATCACTTGAGTTCGTGAGTTCAAGACCAGCCTGACCAACATGGAGAAATCTTGTCTCTACTAAAAAGGCAAAAAATTAGCCAGGTCTGGTGCATGCCTTTACTTTATTTAATCCCAGATACTTGAGAGGCTGAGGCAGGAGAATTGCTTGAACCTGGGAGGTGGAGGTTGCAATGAGCCGAGATCTCGCCATTGCTCTCCAACCTGGGTAACAAGAGCAAAACTCCTTCTCAAAAAAA
>NW_016107499.1:2600406-2620765 GCF_001604975.1 Cebus imitator | reverse complement strand
TATTATTATTTTCTATGATCTGGATTTATGTCAATAAGTCAAATTATTTACTTGTATATACAATAAAGACAATGGACATATAAATATTTGAGTTCAATTTAAGCTATGGAATTGCTAGTGGATTTTATTTTTTCTTATTTATTTAGCATTTTTAAAGTTTCTTAATGAAACAAAGACACTCTTCAAAAGGCATATTCAAACTTAAAGTTTTGGTACAAAATGAGAAACAATTTTTAAATGTTTATAAAATTAGTGTATCAGGGTTTCTAGAGACTATATTCATGCATTGTTTTGTAAGTATTTGTAATATTTTATTTTAGCAGCATTATCATGAGTTTCAGGTAATTCCCTGATAGTACAAAGAAAGCAGAGCCCACAAATAGTGTCTGTTTCCCAATAATTTGTGTTTAATATTCCTTTTAAAACAATCATATAAGTATGTAAAAAGTGAATTGAGTCAAGATTAATTTTTTTTCAAAGAGTGAAACCACTATCTAATATTTAAAATTCCCTGTAGTATTATCCTCCCCCCAAAACCACCAAGTTTTATACTTTCTAACTTCAGACTATTTAAATATGCCTCAGTCTACACCACAGATGGTACAGAGTTCTCTCCCTGCAAGTCTTTTGTATTTTTGAATTAAACTCAATCTCACCCATGTCTTCACTTAATCTCTTAATTGTGACACTGAAAAAGTGGAAAGCCACTCTAAGGTGGAACTGATCTTATTTAGAATGAATAAATCTCATTATTTTACTTTTTTCTTTCCTTTTTCCAGTGCTCATTCTTGGTCCTTTCATTCTATTTGTACCACACATATTATCAGTGCAACAAATTTCATAAAACATTCTACCATCTAGTCTTTGTGGTCATTGGATATTAAGATGATCTCCCTGCATCCATGAAAGCAGGAAAAGAAGGCCTTCACTTCCTATGCCCTCATGTACCATAAAATATTCTGATTGTAGGCTGTTGCTCTAAAATTAATAACAGAGGTAGGTTTATTTCTTGTGACTGCTTGGTATTCATCAATGCAATTATAATACTTTCATGTTGGCCCTTTGGAAATATACACTTTGAAAGCAGAGATATTGTTAAAAGTTATAGGAACACATAATTTACAGGTTGTAACTAAGAATAATTATTTATAAAAAAAATTAGCCAAGTGTGGTCATTGGTGCCTGTAATGCCAGCTACTCGGGAGGTTTAGGCAGGAAAATTGCTTGAATCCAGAAGATGGAGGTTTCAGTGAGCTGACACAGTGCCACTGCACTCCAGCCTGGGTGACAGAGTGAGATTCTGTCTCAAAAATAATAATAATTATTATTAATAATTAGCCTCTAACCTCTGTGAGGCCAAGATGGGAGGGTGAGGCCACAAGTTTGAGAACAGCATGAGCAACATAGTGAGACCTCTGTCTCTATAAAAAGTAAAAGAATTAGCTGGGCATGGTAGTGCATGCCCCAAGTCCCAGGTACTTATGAGGCTGAGGTGGGAGGATCTCTTGATCCTAGGAGTTGGAGGTTACTGTGAGATATGATTGCACTACTGTACTCCAGCCTGGATAACAGAGTGAGACTGCCTCTATATAATAATAATAATAATAATAACATAATAATAATATGAAGTTACTGGGGAGCAGGCATAGATTAGGTGGAAAGGTAAATATAATTCACTGTTTATTATAACTATGTGATGAATTTATTATTAAAACTACACTAAGAAAGTACTTTCCCATGGATTAATTGGAAATTAAAAATATCATTAAAATAAATGCTGTTCAATAATCATTAGCACATATCCTGCCATAAACATTTTGGAAAGAATGGCTACATTACTGATTCAGTATAATGATTGAAGAAATACACTGAAGAAAACCTAGAGAACAGCAGACTTGTCTACAATCTTTACAGATGTGTTCCTGTATATTTTAACTAAGTTTGAGATAATGCTGAGTAATTATCTAATTACCATTTTAAATTAAGTTAAATGTTATAGACTGCTCCTCAATTATTTCTTTTAGTCTTTCTATCCCCACCCAATACTTATAGTAAAAGTGAATAGTTTCTTTAAAGTGTTTTTAGACAATATTTATCTTCCTTTCCATTGTGAGGAATTGACCAGGAATTAGTGCAATTGACCGATAATTTATGCACTAAAAAGACAAGATGAATTATGTAGGAAAGTAATTCATGATAAAGAACTTTAAATTTCTGCTATGTGTATACTATGTAAAAAATAGATATATGATCATATTGAAGGACATGGGAGAAACATGTCAATCTACAAAGAAAGTATTTTCATTTGTCCACATATAGGCTTGAAAATTTTTGCTTTACATGCTATGCTACTAGAATATTTCTCCTATGAACTTGACTTCAAAACCTAAAAGAATGCATTTGCAGAATTATGACCACAGAGTTGGGAGGGAGATTATTCTTACCCTTTCATTTTCTATTAATTAAAATTCTAATTTCTATCTTTCTAAATCATTACCTTGATTTAAGTTAATTTGGCTATCAGCTAGCAGCAAATTGTGTCAAAAACTAATTCTTATATTTAGTTTCAATTATACTCTCTTATTTTTTATTTTTACTCTATTTTCCAATCCCCTCCTCTCCATCATCATCTCATTTCCACGTTAAAGCACAAAATGCCAATAAAATAAATGAGAAACTTAATTCCTGGGAAATATAAAGGAAAATGAGAATATTGAAAATTACCACAGAACACTTATATTTTTAGAACAAATATGCCACCCTGAGAATATAAAACTATAAGAATCTGAGTGTATATCATTAAATAATAGTCCAATGTGCTATTCTTCTATTTTGATAATTTAAATTGTATCAACCCTCCTTTTTTATAAATAGCCTTTTCTGGAATGGCATCTAGTATTACATAAAAGGCCTCTAGAATCTGTGTTTATTCTAAACAGAATAAACAAATAAAAGACAGCATCTAATATATGTACTTTGGATGTGCAAAAGTTCAGGAAGGTAGATAAGAAGACTGATTTTTTAAAGCGCAGGCTTTTGAGAAATAAGGAATCTGACAGTTAAGAGTAATAATAGTAATAATAGTGACGATTCAGAAACTTTTAAGAGTTGAAGAAACAAGGAACTTTTAAGATACAACCTTTTAAGAATAAATTCACTCTGAGTTAGTACTATACAAATCAGGTTATTGTAATATCTAAATATTTGCATGTTTCATTTTATCTGTAAATATATAATTTTATATTTTTGAAAATGATAAACAGAACTTGATCAATAATGATTTTGTGTTTAAGACTTTTAAAATATATTTTTAAATAACTATGCTTTTCTTCTAAATAAATATATTAAAATAACTGAAAGAGTTTATTTCTAAGTTTCATTATTGAATTTTAGCTCTAGGGAACAAAATAATGAAGTAAAAACTTAGAGTCCCTAACATACAAGGCTTTTAGAAAGTTATATAATGAATACAAAAATACAGATATTGCAGGCAAGCAGTTCGTGTTAACATTTTGCAATCTAGTTAGTGCACAATTTCAACTATAAACACCAGATTTAAAAAAAAAAACATGAAGCTACTACTCTATAGGCAGCATTCTTGTGTTTTCTGCACACGTGTGCAAACACTGCAGAACTGTGTTAGTTGAAAATTTAACATAATGTATTATTTAGCTTGCTATAATAACACAATGTCCTATTAAGCATTTAAAGTGACGTATTATTATTTCCATCAAAATTCACTTGCACTATATTTGGTATTGAAAGGGAGTGGAAAGACCATTTGCAGAAAGAGGAGGAGTTGAGCAGTCCCAAGGTGGAGCTGTCTCTTGTGTTATATGACACTGGCAGATTAAAACGCTCTGATGGGGAAGGGCTTAAAGGCTGAGTCAAAAGCCAAGAAGTCTCTTTATTTACGCCTACCTCCCAGCCCTTGGCAATCTGACTAATAACAAACTGAGCTAACAAGAAATACTAGAAAAGGAGGAAGGAGAACATTGCTGTAGCTTGGATCTACAACCTAAGAAAGCAAGAGTGATCAATCCCAGCTCTGTTCAACATCTTGTTTACTTACTGCATTCAGCAGCTTGCAAATGGTTAACTATATGCAAAAAAGTCAGAATAGCTGTGAAGTATGCCGTGAATTTTAATTGCGGGAAAAAGGGACAATTGCTTCAGGATGCTCTAGTATGCACTCTGCTTGAAATTATTTTCAATGCAATGTTCAGCATTCTGTCTTTGACCAGAGGTTTTAACTTTATGAAGCTATGAGACTTGCCAAATAGTGATATTTGAGAAGAAAGTACACAGGGTTGGTGTTTTCTTTTTTCATAAAGGAACTGAATTACTTCGAACACCTCTTCCAGCTGTGCATTACAGATAACGTCAGGAAGAGTCTCTGCTTTACAGGTAAGATGAATGTTTCTAGGCTTTTCTTATACTTATCTTTGCATTATAGTAAAGTGAGTGAATTTATATGTTCACCTTCTTTAAATAAACAACTTTGCATTAAAGGATATTCAATTTCATTCTTGCTTACTGGCACAACTAACACTGTAGCAGATGCCTGTATTCTCTGAGCAGCAGACATTTAGTCTAACAGCTGGCTCTAGAGAACAAATATAATATTCCACTATTTCTTTTACGACATGCAGTTTGTTGTTAGAAACTAAATATGTGTGCTTTCTGAAGGAAGGATCACTTTCAAATGTGAATGTTGAATTGCAAATACAAGCAGAATATTGAATAATTTTTTTTGCATTTTGTATGCTACTTATAGGATTTTCTGACTTAAAATATGTAGTTGCAGAAAACATGTCAACGAGTATCTTTTGACCTCTTTACCACTGTATCAGATATTGTCAGTAGAGAATCGCTTTTCAAATTTGTGTGTATTTCTGAAAAGATTAGAAACTGTTTCCCAGCACATTTTGAAAAGTATAAAATTCATATAGAACTTTAAAAATAACAAGAGTTTATCACTAAAAGATTATTTACTATTTTCTCCAGATGCTACACCTGGTGAAATAAACCTTATTCTTTCTTGGTTATTTAAGAATAAGTACTTTTAGTGGTTGTGGAAGCTAATCCACAAGATGAAGATTCCAATTACAATCTGCTTGTTTATAACCTCAGCTCACAAAGCTGTTTAAAATCAAACTATTTCCCTATAGAAAAATAAAGTCTTCTAACTTTTCCTTTACATAGAAACACAATATGTTGTTTGGTCTCTTTGGTTGCCTTTCAGAAACTTTGTACTATATGTGTTTTGAATAAAACATCATGTTTTCAGGGAATGAAAGTTTACTTTCAGGATTATTGATTGGGTTCTGGTATGTTTTATCTGATCGTGAATTTTAACTTGATTCAGTTACTGTTCACATTTCAAACAACAAAAAATGAAAAGTGATAACTATTTTGAAAAGTTAAATAGTCATAAGATGTGGTGTTTATATTTCAATTTAGTTTATATAAATTTAAAGTATAATATTTAAAGAAAGGAAATAAAATTAGATATCATTATAGCTATAAATGTTTACCTTGTATAACTGTCATTTAAAACTTAAAACCTTTTTAAGAATTGCTGTTTCAGATGCATTTCTTAATGTTTAAGGAATTGTAATACATGATGTTATTCTGAACCATCCTTTTTTTTTTTTTAAACAAATTTGAGATATCAAAAAGTTTAATATAGTACAGATTGTTTCAGATTTCATCATTTGTGACTTTAAGCCTTATAATAAAGGAGACCAGCTGCCTCATTATGTGATTACATTCAGTGCCCTAAAAACTGTTTCAAAACCTCATTAGGAAGTCATTAGCTATGTTTATATGAAGTATTGTTTATTCTTTTACAATAGCCTGAAATGTGTGTTAAAGATTAATCTTTCTTTTTTAGTTTTTATGATTTCAACCTCATCTATAACATAATTAAAAAGCAAGAAATATACTGATCCTAGAAATTCAATATTAAATATAATGATTTAAGTGAAATTTCAATGATCACTCTTAAGTGTATGTATCCGATACTATTACGCTTATACAAACTGCCCTAGATTGAATAGTTAAAACATAATTATTATAGTACTGTATTTTATTACATGATCAAAGACACATTTTCCTCAAGGTTTTTGAAATAAACAACAACATATATATATACACATATGTTTTGGCTTAAGATATATCTATATATACATATAATATACATATATATGTATATATACATATAATATATATATATATGAAACTAAATGTGTGTGCTTTCTGACGGAAGGATATATATATGTATCTTAAGCCAAAACTGAAGCAAGTTAAAACACAGACACAGTTATTAGATGTTATCATGTGACACCCAGTTCAACAATATAAAGAAAGAAAATGCATGCTACATGCATACATGCACACACATATACACATAGGTACACATACCTTGTGTTTATCATTTTTACATTCCCTACAGTTCTCTATGCTTCTTGCTAGTAACTACATAGTTGCCTTACACTATAATACTCCAGCCTTAAATTTATGTACCTTAAGGTTAAAAAAAAATGTTTTCAAATGTATAACTTTGCATCATCATGAAGTATCAGTGCTCTAAGCCAGCACCTCTCTCATCTGTTAAAATGCAGGTTATTCATAGATGTGACACAAATAATGATATAATGTTTTACATTCTCTTTGACCTAAATTTTATATTGTGACCGCAATGCAAGTTAAAAGTAAGCCAGACATGCCTGACCGAGTATTAGGAAGAAAAAGAAAAAGAAAAAAAAATGATGTAAATGTAACAAGGTACCCATATTTTCATGGTAATCAGTCATTTGGTTTTTGGAGAAAAACTTGTTATTTTGAAAATGTCAGCTTCATCTCCACCTCAATTCTGCCAACTAAAGTCCCTTGCTATTGCATTTTATTTTACAGAATCAGATTTCATCACATGACAACATGAAGCTGTGGATTCGTCTTTTTTATTCATCTCTCCTTGCCTGTATATCTTCACAGTCTCAAACTCCAGTGTTCTCAACCAGAGGCTCTTGTGATTCTCTTTGCAATTGCGAGGAAAAAGATGGCGCAATGATAATAAGTTGTGAAGAAAAGGGTATCAAGAAGGTATCTGAAATAAGTGTGCCACCATCACGACCTTTCCAACTAAACTTATTAAATAATGGCTTGACAATGCTTCACACTAATGACTTTTCTGGGCTTACCAATGCTATTTCAATACACCTGGGATTTAACAATATTGCAGATATTGAGATAGGTGCATTTAATGGCCTTGGCCTCCTTAAGCAACTTCATATCAATCACAATTCTTTAGAAATTCTTAAAGAGGATACTTTCCATGGACTGGAAAACCTGGAATTCCTGCAAGCGGATAACAATTTTATCACAGTGATTGAACCAAGTGCCTTTAGCAAGCTCAACAGACTTAAAGTGTTAATTTTAAATGACAATGCTATTGAGAGTCTTCCTCCAAACATATTCCGATTTGTTCCTTTAACTCATCTAGATCTTCGTGGAAATCAGTTACAAACATTGCCTTACGTTGGTTTTCTAGAACACATTGGCCGAATACTGGATCTTCAGTTGGAGGACAATAAATGGGCCTGCAATTGTGACTTATTGCAGTTAAAAACTTGGTTGGAGAACATGCCTCCACAGTCTATAACTGGTGATATTGTGTGCCATAGCCCTCCAATTTTTAAAGGAAGTATACTCAGTAGACTAAAAAAGGAATCTATGTGCCCCACTCCACCAGTGTATGAAGAACATGAGGATCCTTCAGGATCATTACATCTGGCAGCAACATCTTCAATAAATGATAGTCGCATGGCAACTAAGACCACATCCATTCTAAAACCACCCACCAAAGCACCAGGTTTGACACCTTATATTACAAAGCCATCCACTCAACTTCCAGGACCTTACTGTCCTATTCCTTGTAACTGCAAAGTCCTATCCCCATCAGGACTTCTAATACATTGTCAGGAGCGCAACATTGAAAGCTTATCAGATCTGAGACCTCCTCCACAAAATCCTAGAAAGCTAATTCTAGCGGGGAATATTATTCATACTTTAATGAAGTCTGATCTAGTGGAATATTTCACTTTGGAAATGCTTCACTTGGGAAACAATCGTATTGAAGTTCTTGAAGAAGGATCATTTATGAATCTGACAAGATTACAAAAGCTCTATCTAAATGGTAACCATCTGACCAAATTAAGTAAAGGCATGTTTCTTGGTCTCCATAATCTTGAATACTTATATCTTGAATACAATGCCATTAAGGAAATATTGCCAGGAACTTTTCATCCAATGCCTAAACTTAAAGTCCTCTATTTAAATAACAACCTCCTCCAAGTTTTACCACCACATATTTTTTCAGGGGTTCCTCTAACTAAGGTAAATCTTAAAACAAACCAGTTTACCCATCTACCTGTAAGTAATATTTTGGATGACCTTGATTTACTAACCCAGATTGACCTTGAGGATAACCCCTGGGACTGCTCCTGTGACCTGGTTGGACTGCAGCAATGGATACAAAAGTTAGGCAAGAACGCAGTGACAGATGACATTCTCTGCACTTCCCCTGGGCATCTCGACAAAAAAGAACTAAAAGCCCTGAATAGTGAACTTCTCTGTCCAGGTTTAGTAAATAACCCATCCATGCCAACTCAGACTAGTTACATTATTGTCACCACTCCTACAACAACTAATACGGCCGAAACCATTTTACGATCTCTTACGGACGCTGTGCCACTGTCTGTTCTAATACTGGGACTTCTGATTGTGTTCATCACTATCGTGTTCTGTGCTGCAGGGATAGTGGTTCTTGTTCTTCACCGCAGGAGAAGATACAAAAAGAAACAAGTAGATGAGCAAATGAGAGACAACAGTCCTGTGCATCTTCAGTACAGCATGTACGGCCATAAAACAACTCATCACACTACTGAAAGACCCTCTGCCTCACTCTACGAACAGCACATGGTGAGCCCCATGGTTCATGTCTATAGAAGTCCATCCTTTGGTCCAAAGCATTTGGAAGAGGAAGAAGAGAGGAATGAGAAAGAAGGAAGTGATGCAAAACATCTCCAAAGAAGTCTTTTAGAACGGGAAAATCATTCACCACTCACAGGGTCAAATATGAAATACAAAACCACGAACCAATCAACAGAATTTTTATCCTTCCAAGATGCCAGCTCGTTGTATAGAAACATTTTAGAAAAAGAAAGGGAACTTCAGCAACTGGGAATCACAGAATACCTAAGGAAAAACATTGCTCAGCTCCAGCCTGATATGGAAGCACATTATCCTAAAGCCCACGAAGAGTTGAAATTAATGGAAACATTAATGTACTCACGTCCCAGGAAGGTATTAGTGGAACAGACTAAAAATGAGTATTTTGAACTCAAAGCTAATTTACATGCTGAACCTGACTATTTAGAAGTCCTGGAGCAGCAAACATAGATGGAGAGTTGGAGGGCTTTCGCAGAAATGCTGTGATTCTGTTTTAAGTCCACACCTTGTAAATAAGTGCCTTACCTGAGTGTGTCATCAATCAGAACTTAAGCACAGCGGTAACCTATGGGAAAAAAAAAAGAAGAAAAAGAAGCTCAGGGATCACTGGGAGAAGCCATGACATTATCTTCAGGCAATTTAGTCTGTCCCAAATAAAACAAATCCTTGCATGTAAATCATTCAAGGGTTATAGTAATATTTCTCCATATACTAAAAAGTGTTTCATAGAAGTCCTCTTGCACATCTAAAATGGTTGAACATTTAAGTATCCCAAATTTCCTTGAATTGCTTTCCCTATAGATTAATACAATTGGATTTCATCATTTAAAAAACATACCTGTATATGTAATTATAATATGTAAGGAATACATTGTTTATAACCAGTATGTACTTCAAAAATGTGTATTGTAAAACACACCTAACTTTCTTGCAATAAATGCAAAAGAAACTGGAACTTGACAATTAGTAATAGTGAAGAAAAAATATAAAGGTTGTAATTATACACACCATGGGTGGCTCAAAACTTTGAACATTTGAGCGTAAACAAATGCCACTCTCATGCATTCTAAGTTTAGAAAGTAAAAATGATTAACAGTTCAGGTGGAATAAATAAGCATACTTTTTGGGTTTTCTACACATTTTGTGTAGATGATAATTTTAATGTCAGTGCTGCTGTGAACTGAACTATGTCATTTATGCTCAAAGTGTAATTCTTCTTCTTGGGATATTTTTAAAATGCTACTGAGATTCAGTTGTACATATGATTAGAGACTCTGTTGAGTTTGCTTTATTTCATAGGATTAATTCTTTGTAAATTTGAATGACCATGATAGAAATACATTTCTTGTGGCGAGTAATTCACAGTTGTAAACTCAATAGGAAAAATTTTATTTTTATTGATGTATATTGATAGATGCCATGAATCGGTAGCAAAAGGCACTTCTAAAGGTAAGTGGTTTAAGTTGCCTCAAGAGAGGGACAATGTAGCTTTATTTTACAAGAAGGTATAGTTAGATTTCTATGAAATATTTATTCTGTACAGTTTTATATGTTTTTGGTTCACAAAAGTAATTATTCTTGGGTGCCTTTCAAGAAAATTAAAATTACTACTCACTACAATAAAACTAAAATGAAAACTCTTTTTTAAATGTGCTTTCTTATATTAGCCTGACTTATAATGCAATCAAGTAAGGATTGACACATACACAAACATACAGACACACAAACAGAGATTTCTGTTTGTTGTTTTACATACGGAAGTATCCCCTTCATGGTGTGAAAAAGTCTATTTAAATTCTGGTATGATTAACAGGGAGCCCAACTTAAAATATGTCTAGCAGTTTTCCCTTTCAAGCAAATCATTTTCTAATGAAATACAAAAGAAAATGATTTATTTCTCTCCTTTCTAATTATAGAATCAATCATAACTGCACATTTTCACAAGACAAAGTGAAATTATTCAAGGTAATCTAGGAA
Organism: Cebus imitator; assembly: GCF_001604975.1. Taxonomy (NCBI): domain Eukaryota; kingdom Metazoa; phylum Chordata; class Mammalia; order Primates; family Cebidae; genus Cebus; species Cebus imitator. The sequence goes on along the minus strand of NW_016107499.1, from coordinate 2,609,773 downwards.
TGTATTCTGAACACCACACAGATTCATGCACTGGGTTATGAAGGAACACATTTTCCTGGAGGAAGTCCTCCCTTCAATTTACTTAACAATATTTCAGTGATTCCTAAATGTTCTATTAAATGTTTTGGCTTTTAATGTCCAGCTTTGAACAAATGGCATAATATATATTATTTATTTTATTTTGAATAACAACTCTTCTGGTTGATTAAAACACCATAGGCTGTGCTGCATGCTATGAAGACTAATTATGAGTAATGTGAACTCATTTCATGACCTTTCTCTTTTAAATTATTATATATATTAATAGAAATCAATCAAGAGTTATGTATTAAAAGACTTATTGAAAACCAGATTTCTTCACTAGCTTGCAAAGTTTGGAAGGATAAAGGTGGAAATTCTTAAGTAATAATTTATAAGGGAAAGTAGTGTGCATATGAAACGCTTCATATTTACCAAAAAATATTCAGCATGGTAGATAGTAAAATCTCCCAAACATTATTTTAAAAATTGCCAAGGGAAAAATATATAAAGGCCAGAATTCATGTTATTGTACTTCTTTTACTCAGTCGAATATCTGCCAATATTTTCTAATTCTAATCAGGTACATAGAGATTTTAGGAAGATCTAAGATATTCCCATGCTTGGAGAATCCTTGGAGTGGATCCATGAATGCAGACAGAGACATGCCCTCAAAAAAAGTCTTCTCTTTGGGATGGAGGAAATATTTCTTTCATCTTTATTTGTCATTAATTGCCTAAAGTAATAAGGTTCACTCTTTAACTTATAATCAGGAAGAACAAAGTTGTTTAAGAAGCCATGTAAGTACATCCTCAAAATCAAAGTACAATCCTTAGTCTGGATATAACTTAAAACTGGCATGAAAATTACGATGGTTTCCAAAAGCAAGATATTTTTAACGGTTGAAATTAATGACTGTGGAATTTGTTTTCCTACTGATTGTTGGGAGTTGAGAAAGTTAATGATGGCCTCTAATTCTTAACACGTTTTGTGATCTATGAGACTTTCTCAGAACTTTGATTATTTGGCCTGCATTTCCTATTTCTTCTCCTTCCCACTAAAGAATAGCTTTTATTATACTCCTTGATTGTTTACTTAAGCAACCAATTTGTTCTCTTTCAGCAGCTAATTGACAGATTCAGATGTCCAATTCCTCTTTCAGTATCCTGAGCATTTTTCACCTGGACCTGGCCATTTTAAAAAATAATAAAAAGTAGACTTTTAATTTTCTTAGGTTTGTTTCTTGATATAAACAGAAGTTACACTTTGCCCATTGCACATCAATGCAATTTATGACTCATGCCAAAAAATGAAATTTTTAATATAGTGGTAATAGTGTACAATCATGCTGTATAAGTCTCTTTAAAGTCAATTTATTTGATATTAGTCGTGTTAATATTTATTTAACAAATCATTTTTTACTAAATTACATGAAATTACTTACTGTAAATTTATAAAAGTGTTCCTCTGATATCTTTCATTTATCTCCATGAATGGAATGGAAATTTTCCTCTCTATAAGAAAGGATTGTATCAGTGATGTTACCTTTTTTGAATGAATCTCTTATATCATGGAGGAGAGAAAGCCCTTCCTTTCTGCTGTAATATTAAATTAACTGCAGCACCATCTAAGCTGCCTTAAGCTGCCTGAATACCTTGGCCCATTTAATTAAGAAGGCTTAATCTTTGATTCAGGATTAAAGAATGTGACACAATCATCCCCTTGGCATTAAAGTGCCACTTTTAAAAATAATGGTTTATTCACTTTCTTTATGCCTTTCTATATATTATATGTATATGTATGTACAAACACACACATACACACACATGTGAGAGAGACATAATAAAGATGCGATAAGTCATCTCAATATACCTGTAATTTATTTCATATTTTTAATCATTTTGTGATAACTAATAGGTATGTAATCAACAGCACTTTTGAAAAGAGGAATACTACCAACTTGAATAATTTTGCCATAAACTATTTTGTTTATATATCTATAAAAATAAACACAAATATCCAAACACAGCTTACCAAAGTTCCCCATATATGAGTTTCTGCAAGATTATTTTAGGAGACTTTTCTACATAAAAAGAAAATTGTCCATGTGTATACAAATGATAACTATTTGAGAAGGGAAGGCTGAATCTCCTGGTAATTAAGAAATGGTTTTACAGTGAATTTGAGGGTTATTCTCTATTTCTTTTTTCTTGCAGAGCACTCCTATGAAGAAGTTGGGGTATCATAAAAGGGCAAGCTTTTATTGTAAAATAAGACACAATTAAAAGACTTTCTCAGGAGGAGAGGTCTTACATCTGGCAGTCACATCAAAATGAGGAATGAAAAAGCGATTGAAAAGACAATATTAATTTCTGACTTTTCAAATCCACACACACATTGTGAACTGCAAATATTTGCCCAGCTGTTTTCCTTATGTTCATACGTTAACAACGTGTCAAATTAAACAATAATATAAAATAGTTGTTTATCATTTAATTATAATAAGATAATTATATTATTTAACAACTAAATATTTTTTGGAAACAACATTATGTCTTACAACCAGCTTTTTTAAAAGGCAAATTTATATTTATCACATATTCATTGATTCTTATGTATAGGTAACGTAAAGAAGACTGCCGGATGTTAAAATCCTCTTCTAGCTGCTTTGAAAGCATAATCAAATAGACAAATACTCTTCTGTTAGTAAATGTCTTTCAGCAGATTAGTGAATGAAGAAAGGAAACAACTCAAAACAACAAATCACACACACACACAGGTTCGTGTATTTCCAATTCAAATTATTTAAAATTGTACACTTTCTAAAGAGAGTAGTTTTGTTTTAGAATTTTTAAACATAAACAGCAGGAAGACCTGACCTTCCACAAGTAATTATTTGCCTCTTCACATCTCTTAGGTTCTACCAGTGAGAAAATGGATTATATGAGAACAAGTAAGATATTTTGAATAGCTTGTCTTGTAGAAAATCTCCGGGCATTTAAAATGCATTTCACTGTATTTGGTTTTATAGAAGTCATGAAGAGATACTACACACAAAAATAATCATCTTCTTGCCAAAATGAACTTGTTTTATTTTAAATTCACATTGTTATCAGTGATGAAATCACCGTTAGTGAATTTATGTTAAGTGTATTTTCATCTATTTCCTTGGTGGTGTAAGTAATCAAAAGACTTATAAGCCCCTGTTATTATCTTTGTATAATAAATAATGCCGTATTACTACTATATATAGCAATACATAGAAGAAAGTTAACATTAGCGTTCAAATGAGTCCTGATTCTCGAAAATCAGATCAGTTTAAATGCTACATATGGTTTCATCCATTAAGTTTTTCATGGACACATTTTGGGCCTGTTTCTAGCATTCTTAAGTACTTTGGCTTAATGAATATATATTTGAAGAAAACAATGTACTTTGATACGGCAAATACATTCCTATATATCAACACATCATAAACTTCTATTCTAACTTTCTCACTTAAAAAATGAAGGAGCTAAGCTGTTTGCCTCCTACCATGTAAGCAGTAAGAGTAACAAGGTCAGAATTGGAACCCTGCTTGATTGTTGCTATTGAATTACATTGTTTCGCTTTATTATCAGGGCAGTGGTCCTCATCAGACTCTTGTTATAGCCATGCACATTTACGGGCCATATGGAATCACAGAAAATGTATGCTATGTCATTGTGTACACGTTGCTTCTATGTTTAGGTAGGACACTGTGACTTTTTAATATCTTATTGTAAAAAATGAAGACATTTCACTAACTTTAGTCATGGAGTACCTAATTCTAGATTATTCAGAATGACATATTAGCAGACTTTAGACACAGCTTTAAAAATGCTGACTGATTTATCAGACTGAACAACATGTACATCTGGCCACCAGAAACTCATTGTGTAGTTTCTTTTTTCTAATTCTGAACAATTAATTACTATTTGTCCATACCAATTTTTAGGAATTTATCTTTTTATTTCCTAAAAGAAAATATTGACAAAGTAGTTAAAAGACAGGCAGTTCTCATAATATATTGACTTAAAACTTCTATAAACAATATGTGATTTAAGCGTTATTAGAATTATATACACAAAGATTGTGGTGACAAATACTTTCATGTTTTAATTTTTAAGATCTCTGACTGCAATAACTTTTATTTTCATGGTAGAGCTTCTAAGTTAAAGATTACTATCTCAATGAAGGTGTCATTTGAATCCTAAAGAGACAGCTATGTAGCATAAGGAATTTTGTTCCCTTTTAAATATACTTTATTTTTTAGAGCAGTTTTGGGTTCATAGAAGTTGATTAAAGAGTACAGAGTTTCCATATATCCCTTGTTCCCACACAAGCTCAGCTCCCCAGCTATCAACATCTAGCAAGAAAACGGTGCATTTGTTACAACTGATGAACCTACTTTTACACATCATTATCACCCAAAGTTCACCGTTTATATTCGTGTGCATTTTTATATATTCTGTGGGCTTTGACCAATGACAGTATTCTGAGAATGGTGTCAATCTCCTAAAAATTGTCTGAGCTTTGGCTAGTTATTGATCCTTTTACTGTTTTGATAGTTTTGCATTTTCTAGAATGTTATAGAGTTAGAATTGTACAGTATATATCATTTTCAAACTGGCTTCTTTCACTCAGTAATACACATTAAAGTTTCCTGCATGTCCTTCACTTCTGGACAGCTCATTTCTTCCTGGGCACTGAATGATATTCCATGATGTACCACTATTTAAGTATCTATCCATTTACCAAAGAAAATCTTGGTGTCTTCCAAGTTTTGACAAATATAAATAAAGCTGCCATAAGCATTTGTGTGAAGATTTTTGTATGGATATGCATTTCCAACACATTTGGATAAATAATAGCAAGGAATGGGATTGCTGGATTGTTTATTACCATAAATATATGTTTTGCTTTCTAAGCAACAAACCATCTTCCAAAGTGGTTGTACAATTTTGGATTCCCACCAACAACTAATGAAGAATTGTTGTTCCACATCCTCATCAGCTGTTGGTGTTGTCAGATGTCTGACTTTTGACCATTCTAATAGCCACGTAGTATTATCTCTTAGTTTTCTTAATTTACATTTTTCTGATGACATAGTATGGTGCATCTTTCCATATATCTATGGCCATATATAGAGCTTTTTTGCTGAGGTATCTGTTTAGGTTTTTCCCCCCTTTTCTATCCAGATGTTCATTTTCTTTTTGTTGAGTTTTAAGAATTATTTGCATAAATTAAATAAAAATCTTTTATTAGATACGTGTTTTGTTTTGCACTTTTTCTATGCCAGTCTATGGCTTGTCTTCCTATTTGTTTAACAATCTCTTTTACAGAGCAGAAGTTTTTCATTTTAATTAAGTCTAGTGCATAATTTTTTTATATAGTGTCTTTGGTGGTACCTACATAAAGTCATCTCCACGCCCAAAGTCATCTAGATTTTCTCCTATGTTAACTACTCAGAATTTTTGTTTTGCATTTTACATTGAGGTATGTAATCCATTTTGATTTAATTTTTGTGAAAGGTGTAAGGTCTGAATCTAGATCATTTATTTGCATGCAAATGCCCATTCTATCACTGTTTCTTGAAAAGAAAATATATGAAAGTTTTTTAAAAATTATATACAATTTAGGAATAATTTCATTTACAATATGTTTCATTTTGGCCTTTACATTTAATACTTGATGTCCATTAATGCTACACATTACTGCATGTTTGAGGGGCCATAACATATAAGATAGAATTTTGACAAATGATAAAGATTACTACCATTGGGGCTGAATAGTTTGAATCTACATGTGTGGAGTATAAATGTAAAGCAATAAGCCTCCTTAGCTGTGGTCTTTTTTAAGGCCTGCATTATATACTAGTCTCCATTAATGATGTATATAGAAAGCTAAAAACTAGGATTTGCCTAACAAGCACCTATACCCAATAGTAGATGGTTTGCATACAGTTAGTTTCACCCTGATATAAAAGCTGCAGGTAATGCTGTTATTCCCAATAAAAACAATGAGGGTTAGAAATTTCAGCTGCCCAGAATCACACACATAGCGATGGACAAGCTCAGATTTCCTGGCTTGGAAAATTCTTGCTTCTATTGGCTGATCAGCCTTCACATCACAACAATTTTAGAAAAGTTTTTTAAAAGTTGGACATCACTTATTTGATTGAAGCAAATACCATGTTCTCATTTTCAAACATTGGACTCTTACCTCACAGTTATATTGTTTTAATTTTAGATTGTTGATTTTAGCTTCTAATTATGTATTAAACCTGTCATTACTATAAACAGTAACCTTTGATATTCTGGATGTCTGAATTATTCATATTTTTTTAGATTTTATTTAATTTGAAATATTTAGTGAGAAACTTTTTCATTTTAGGCACCAGGGAAGTGCTTTAATAATGACTCTTTATCCAAATACAAACTTGGAACATCCTATTAACAACAGTTATGAAAACAAAAGAATAAATTTGACTAATTTTTGAGTTAATTTAAGTAACTGAAAATTAACAATATAATGTTTGCTTTATAAAATTTGTTTTAATTTGCAATATATAATTCCTAATGCTTTGGACCTTTTATGTATTTATTTTGAGATGGAGTCTCACTCTGTCACCCAGGCTGGAGTGCAGTGGCAGGATCTCGGCTCACAAAAACTCTTGCCTCACGGCAACAAGCAATTCTCTTGCCTCCGCCTCCCGAGTAGCTGGGATTACAGGCACACACCTCCTCGCCTGGCTAACTGTTTCTATTTTTAGTAGAGAGAGAGTTTCACCATGTTGGTCAGGCTAGTCTCGAACTCCTGATGTCATGATCTGCCCACCTCAGCCTCCCAATGGGCTGGAATTACAGGCATGAGCCACTGCACCTGGCCAATGCTTTGGACTTTTAACTCGACTGCCTGTTCTCTTTTATATACAGACATATCTGTAAAGTCTACTCTAGGTAATGTTCATATACTTTTTTAAGAAAGAGATCACATTTTCTCAGTGTGTCCTAACATTATACTGTGCAAACACTCACAGCTCTGCTCTGTCTTTGCTACTGTGTACTGACAGCCAATGGCATGCATAATACACTTGCTGGTTACAAGGGTATATAGGTCAGGCTACACCTTTATATTACTCTGCCACAAAATTTCAGCTTGGGTACGCTGAAATCTTTTACTCACTGTCTGCCTTTGAAACAGCAGGAAAGAGATTCAGGAATCCTCATGGAAAGTTTTCTAAGTAGTATTAAAACAAAGGAAAATGGAGTAGGAAGAATTTATAGTGCTCAGCTTGTAAGAAGTTAAAATTAGAGAATGATAAGCTGGCAGTTAAGAGGAGATAAAGATAGTCTTTTGGTTCTTGCTTCCTTGCATCCATGGACCTTTTAATTCTTTGCTGTACATTTCCCCCTGTGCATCCTGTTAACCTTCTATAGCCAATGCTGGCCAGAGCACCACAAGAAATCAACATCTCTAGTCCCTTGGGACAGACATTTACTCTTTTATTCTGTTAAGTGAATCAGTCTTCCTCTTAGCCTTGTTGTGGTCATCTCCAGACAAACCAACAAAATATAATAACACAAAATGAAAGTCAATTTTATCTTGGTTTCAGCCACACCAAGCTGAATATTTTAGAACAAGGTTGTCAAACCTGTGGCCTGTGGCCACATGCAGGTCAGGAAAACTTTGAATGCAGCCAAACTTTCTTAAAACATTATGAGATTATTTTTGCCATTTTTTTTTAGCTCATCAGCTATTATTAGTGTGTTTTATGTGTGGACCAAGACAATTCCTCTTCTTCCAATGTGACACAGGGAAGCCCAAAAGATTGGACACCCCTGTTTTAGAGATGTAGTAATTGAAAAATTGAACACCAGAAGCTTCCATATGTAACATTTCAGATAAAGTAATAAAGAAGCCATTTCCAAAATATACAGAAAATACGTAGGCAACAGTGAGCCATAGGCTGTTTATCACTCATTTCATAAACTTGATCTCCAAATCTTACTCGACATAATTCTACAAGAAATAAGGTTGCTAAGAATAATTCAATTAGGAAACACGTGCCTAGTAGAGTCAGCCTTGGATCATCACATTTTGAAACCTTTCTGAAACCTGCTCTTGTACTTTAGAGTTATATCAATTTTCAACTAATGTACTTACTTCTCGCTTGCATCAACAGCCTAAAAAGTTACTTTATTTAAGAAGTATCTGGATTACTGATGATTCATCAATCTAGTAACTATATTTCTAAATTGTAATATAATCATAAAATATATGAGTGAATGGGTACCCTAAGAACATCAAGTCTAGTGTCCATTTAAGTCAACCATTTCTCCCTACAAAACTGTTTTATAGGACACATGAATACACGGACAAAACATTAACTTCAGAGGCAGGAGGTAACTGAGGGGAAATAAATCCATACTGTGACCTTATCAGCTTATTAAATCTGTATGAGTCGTGATGTTTTCTCAAAAAGGAAATAATAATTTACATTTGTAGAGTTGATTTCATGGCATATTATCATATGCATATCATATACAAAATAATTGCATATTATCATGCAAAATAATGTACATATTATCATATGCATATTATCATATACAAAAGAATCTCTACTTGTGTATTTCTAGGAAAGTTTAGAAATAGTTGTGATATATATATATGTATGTATACACACACACACACACACACACACACCATGGAATACTATACAGCTATAAAAAAGGAGTTCATGTCATTAGCAGGGACATAGATGAAGCTGGAAACCATCACTCTCAGTAAACTAACACAAGAATAGAAAAACAAACACCGTGTGTTCTCACTCATAAGTGGGAGTTGAACAATGAGAACACTTGGACATAGGGAGGGGAACATCACACACCAGGATCTGTAGGGGAGTAGAAAGATAGGGGAGGTTAGCATTAGGAGAAATACCTAATGTAGATGACAGGTTGATGGGTGCAGCAAACCACCATGGCACATGTATATTTATGTAACAAGCCGGCACGTTCTGCACAGGTACCCCAGAACTTAAAGTATAATAATAATAATAAAAGAAATAGTTGTGCTACTGTAAAAGAGAACATAAATAAATTTAGTAATAGTAGTTTAATTCTCTAAATTTTATTTAGGATGCTGTTTGTAAAACGATAATAATAATAATATTTTAATGATATTAAAGACTCACCAAAAGGCACTCTATGGGTAAGCATTTTATAAATAACTCAGCAAAATTTAATTTCTATTAAGGAATCACTAAACCTAATTGTTGGAAAGTTATATCTCATTTTCAACTCTAATATTACTTTCTAACATCTCA
>NW_016107499.1:2566653-2600179 GCF_001604975.1 Cebus imitator | reverse complement strand
TGTGTGTGTGTGTGTGTCTGTGTGTGTGTGTGTGTGTGTGTGTGTGTGTGTGTTTAGTAGAGACGGGGTTTCACCATGTTAGGCTGGGCACGAACTACTGACCTCAGGTGATCTACCCGCCTCAGCCTCCCAAAGTGTTGGGATTACAGGTGTGTGCCACAAAGCCCAGCCTGTGACCTAGCCTGGAGAGCAGTGGCTGGAACATAGCTCAATGCAGCCTTAAACTCCTATGCTTATGCAATCCTCCTACCTTATCCTCCCAAAGTACTATAATTACATGACTATTTATCTTCTTTATGATAGCTCATTATATGTCTTAAGACCATTTTGTCTATTTTCATTTGCTCTAGTGTTAACTTTTACTTAGTAAAAATGCCAATTTTTTTCTTATGTGTAGTGAATCAGAAAAGAGATTTAATTCAGCTCAACTGAGTAATTTCCATCCCCCAAACATTTAGAGAAATATAAACAATATGGAAAAAATGAAAATGCATTTTAATAATAGACATTTTATTTCCACATCCATCAGGAGATAGCGTTCTTACAGATGTCATTAGTTGAGTTTGTACTGAATAATGGAAAGTCCTAAATCCATTGACTTATTTTCTTGTAAGAAGACCGAAGACCTACAAAGTAATGCAGGGAATATACCATGTGACTATGAAAGGCAGAAATTGGAGTGACAGACCACAACCCAAGAAACTTCAAGGATTACCAGCAAATACCACAAGCTGACAGAGGCAAGGAAAAATACTTTCCTAAAACCTTCAGAGAGAGCATGGTCCTGCTGACTAAGAAGGGCAGTGCAGCTGTAACAAACAGCAAAAATCATGGTAAGCCATGGGCAGCAGCTAGAAGGATTTTGAAGCATATGATAGATAAAGCCTAGATTCCTTTGAAGTGATTTTTGTTAGAAATATGGATGATAAATATGATTTTGATGAGGGCTCAGTAGGAAGTGAAGAGGATGGTACAGAACGTTTCTATTAGGTTGGTGCAAAAGTAGTCATTGTTTTTGCCATTAAAAGTATTATCTAAAGTAATACACATGTCATTATAAACAGAATGTTGCTAGAAATATGAGTGTTAGTTAATTCCGGTAAAGTCTTGGACATGAAGAATCATGGCATGGCAGTTAAAACATTTCTAAGTATTTATAACAGCAGCACTACACCAACTGGTACCAAAATCTGTATCAGTTTCCTAGTACTTCTGTAGTTAGTCATGTGCTGTTAGCTGGGTAACTTACCACAACAGCAGTTCCTTCTTTTACAGATCTGGAGACTGGAAGCTGGAAACCAAGGTGTTAGCAGGGTCATGCTCCCTCTGAAGATTTTAGGAAATAATGCTTCCTTGCCTCTTCTACCTTCTGTTACTTTTTGTCAATTCTTAGCTCCTTGGGTTTTATCTGTATCACCCCAATTCCTGCCTTTAGGTTTTCTAAAATATTTGAAGCAGTTAAATTCATAATAAATCACTTAGTTGATTAATTAACCAGTTCTTTCTAATGCATCTACTAAGATTAGCTCTGAGGCCCACAATATATTGTTCTTATTCTCTTACAAGATGTTTAAATAATGAAATATTTAACAATAAGTGTTAGTATAGGACAGTATGTGACCAAAAGCTAAGTGGTGTTTTCAAAAATTAAATAAGAATTGAGTAAGAGTATAGTCAAATGATTAGGGTTTGGAATATTCATGGAAGTCTTTGTGGTAAGACTTAGAAAGGATGTTAATAATTACCAATTGGGGGATATGAAAGAAATGAAATTCTATAAAGATCCTAAATAAATGAGTACTATATATATGAATAGGCAGGTGACATAAATAAAATAATTGAGGACTTTATAACTGACACCTTCATCCCACAGATAAATAACATGTACCTTATTAAATGTCTGAATGAATTAAAACCTTAGACATTTCAGAAACAAGAAATAAAGGACCATAGGGTGTATTCATTTCAATAACAAGAATAAAGTATTACCTTTGCACATCATTAAAACTGTTACATAACTCCTCTACAATTTCATTTTTTCCTAATTTATATAAAAAAATCACTTTCAAAGAACTTGCCTGTAAAATCTCCTTCCTTTTGTAGATTGAATTTTAGATATACATGTATTTATACAGAAAACACAAACCAGCTGAATGTGGAAAATGAAAAAGAATCTTGCAGAAAGTAATTTTCCTGCTAATTTCTTTGAAGCAGAAAACATAATTATTGGGTACTGGGGTTAATGCTTGGGTAATGAAATAATAAGTACAACAAACCCTTGTGACATGTGTTTACCTCTGTAACAAACCTTCACATGTACACTCAAACCTAATATAAAAGTTAAAAAAATAGAATACTGAAGGATCACTGAAGGGACTCGTTTTGAATTTTCAAATAAAATTTAAAAAGCTATAACATTTCTTAGTATAATATCTGATTTTAAGTTAGTATATACACTTTTAAAACAACATAACTTTCATTTAAATAAAATTACTATGCATCAACTGAGTTTAGCATCAAAAAACTTTTCTTTGTGAAGCATACAGTTTTTGTATATTAAGTTGGGAAAACACAAAGTAAGTACAAAGTCTAGGGAGAAAATGGAAATAAAATATATCATTATAATTTTTCTATCCAAAAGAAACCAGCAATATAATGCTTTAATTTATCATCTGATTTTAATTATTTTATATACTTTTTATATAACGTGTTCTTAAATAAAATCCTGTATCTCTTAATGTCGGCTGGGTTCATATTGCAAATACATTTCTTTATAATGCATCTCTTTTTTGTATATATTCAGGTGGAACCCAGATAAAACATTCACAAAATTTTGAAGGAATCTGAGAAATAGAATATGAGAACAAAATGATCACTCTTCAGAACTGCTGCACTTAGTGAATTAGGAATGTGTTTGCTCCCTAATAAAAAGGTTACCCTACACTAAAGGTGTCAAAAGATGCCATTGCTGAATATAATAACAAAAAAAAAACCTAGAAATAACTAATTTCTAAATCAAAGAAAATTATTTTCTCCCTACGGTCTCGTATTGAGTTATATAATTATGGAATAGAATCTCTCGAAACAAAAAATGTAATGATTTGTCATACCGGGATTTGATAATATGAGCCTCAGTACTTATAGGCCCAACCAGTTAAGAAATAAAGTATCTGTCAATAATGCTCATGCATATATGTATTAATGTACAATAGCATGTAAAATAAGCTCAAAATACAGTTTCAAAATTACATTTATGCTGTTCATAGGTCCCAAAACACATTACTATTGATGCCAAGAAGATTCAGGATGAGGTAATGTCCAAATCCATATCTTACCACATATCCGGATGTGATCAGACTTCAGTTTTACTGCAGGGTCATAGTTCAGCAAACAATTTCCTGTTGCCTTTGTTTAAGTTAATACTGCCTCTTCTGTATTTCTAATACCCTTCTTTACAAAGATCCAGATTAAAGGGACATAGCCTATTTGAATTTCTTAGCTGAATTTTCCCCTCTGCAATACATTTTTTTCTTTCATCTAGAGAAAGAGAATTCTAACAGAATATAATTACAAATGACCTTGACCTTTCAAGTGAAAGGTCAAAATTAACTTCTCTGATAATCACTCTTTTAACTTTGGAATTTAGTAAAATAATGCAGTGACGCATAATTATGTTATTAGTAATAAACCCAAAGGAAACAAGAATTGATCTGGGGCTAGTGTTTCATCACAGAGTATTCAGTCTTTCAAAGGCATTTTTCTTTTGTTATCCATCTCTCTAGTGCCTGAATCATACATACTTATAGCAAAAAAAAAAAAAAAAAAAAAAAAAAAAAAAAAAAAAAAAAAAAAAAAAAGTTCAAAGAATAAAAATATAATTACTTAGGCCTCAAACTTTTGTGATTCAATAATAAATAAATTACTAACTGATTATGTTAGTAATCAGGTAAGATAGGTAAGGATCTTATTTGTAGACTTCATTTGGAGAACAATTGTTTACTAGAAAAATTTAGTAATACAGTGTAGTGTCTTGCTTGGGAAATGCAATATTATATAATTCATAGAGGTTACAGCTTCTTGTGGATACTTCATTCCTCAATCACTTCAATTAGGATAATCAGAGATGGGAGATTCTAAAATCTACAAGAATAAGCAAGAGTATCTTCCTTAAATTATTAAAAAAAAAAACGCTCAGAAAAAAATGCAGATGAGTGTCAGTACAATTCACATCCACGGTATTTTAGAGATTTTTCAATTATACATTCAGAAGTTATCATTGTGAGCCAGTTTAAGTCATTGAATATTAAGTAGTATGTATGAGAAGACTCATAAATTGATCCTAAGTGACCTGTGAAATAAAGGAACGGCCAGTCTTTCATTACTTTGACAAGAAATAACATGATTAGATTAAGTGAACTAACCTCTCAAACCTAATTTTAGTTCATAACATCAATTTTATAAACAAAGACAAAATCTTAGCTGTTAATAAAACTATCATTGACTTTTATGCTTTATCTCTACTCATTTCTTATCCAGAATTGAAAGTGCTATAAAGATAAAAGGAGGTTGGCAAGAAGGAAGTATAAACACAGAGATAATTAGTTTATGAACATTTTCAAATGAATCATCCTTTTTCTAAATAGTTTTGTCAAGATATCCGACTAGTTTAACAAAAAATAGGTAGAAATACTGAGTGGTACAAAAAAGGAAAGTGTATACAAATTCCAAAGAGAATACATGTAACAAGCATGTTACATTTCTATGAAATCCAAAATAAATTCTCTTAAATTTTAATTGTTATAATATTTTATAACAACAGAAGGCATTCTCATTTAACATTTTTAAGAGATTAAAAACTATAATACCTCTTAGTTTGAGAGCGCTTATAAACAACTGAAATTTTGACCATAACCACTGCTATTATAAACAGGGTTTAATATGTATTTCGTTTCATTTTGTAAATTTTGAAATCAAGTTAAAACTCCTTAGTAATATACACACTTAATGCAAGCTATTCTATCTCATTTAACTTTCACTTAAGTAATACATTCTTCATTAATAGATTACTATTTTACTTAGCTAGGCAGGTATTTCCATTTCTCTTTCACTATTAAAGCTGGTATTTGGTCAGCAGTAACTGAGGTAAAGATTGGTTAAAACACAACCTGTGAATGGTATCATATGATTTACCTTTGGTGGTAAAAACATGACTAGATGATTGTGCATTTACTCATTTACTGAGATATTCCTCACACACATCTTAAAGCAATTCTCTTCTAGGCACTTAAGGACCTGTGTATCCAATATGGGCAACACTTCTGGGAAGATTTATGACAGAAACCCGTCTCAACAAGAGTTGGACTTTCTGGCCTGGATTCTAACAGCAGCATTCACTCAAGCAAGTCTTTTTAAACTAAAATGACCAGAATTCTATGAAGAACATGGAGGAACTTCCCCGTAGATCATGACTAAACATAGATATCAAATGCAATAAAACAATTTTCTTTGAAAGAAACATAATATGTACTTAAAGGGACATAAGACCAATTGATCAAAGTAACATAACCAGACGAGAAATTTGTGGAAATGTGAAAAGTGTTTATGGAACAGAAATTTTTTCCTCAGGTATTTCCTGACATTTTAAGATTGCCAAGAATGTAAACGTTTGATTAAAAGTTATAATTAGAACTTATCAGTTGAATAAGCCCAGGTCACTTAAAAGTGACATATAGAAAATGGAAGCAAGGTATAGAAACAGCAGGATTGGCTGGGGCTCTGCATTTCTCTTATTTGAACACGGAACAATTGACTACATTTGATTGGCCAAATATATGCCAATCACTGAGTTTTGGCCAATCAAATGTTTCTGTACCTCACTTCCATTTTCTGTATGTCATTTTCCTTTTATTCTCCATAAATTGTCAACCACGTGACTGCCCTGGAGTCTCTGAGATTACTCTGGTTCAGAAGGCTGCCTGATTCACAAATCATTAATTGCTCAATTAAACTTAAATTTCATTTGCCTCAAGTTTTTTTTATATCAAATATCAAAAACAACAAGTTTTATTCTAGAAACATTCTATTTTATAAATGAGTCATAGTACACCAACCAAAATACATAATTAATTTTGTATAAGCAATTGCTCTGTGCCAGTAGCCTTCAAACTTCAACATTATTAACAATTATAAGGAGGAAATGGGCATTTTCACCCAGTGATTGTGTAACAGGTGATCTCAGAACCACAGTAGGAGATACCCTGGGGGAAAGCAGTGGAATCAGGGAAGGTCTGGAAATGGGAGGAAAAAATGAACATATTGGATTCAGATAAATGACTTTGAAGAAATGAGTGAAATAATCACTAAGCATATGGGAGGAATCAAAGGAATGATTTATAAAACTGGCTAAACAGTTTATAGACTATACAAAATTTGAGTAGTGACTGGTCACATGGAAAAAATCAAAGTAGCTCAGAGAAAGATTCACAAGTTAATGATAATATTTATTATACTTCTCATTAAATTTGAGATATAAGAGAAAAATGGTGTTGGATCAGCATAATCCTCAAATCTCTTTTTACCCATTTTTTTTTAAATTAGATGCTATTTATTTGAAGTTATTCCAAGTGTCCTCATCATCTCTCAAAATTCAACAGCAGAAAAATGAATAATTAATTTTACAATTATATTTAAGTAATCAAAAAATTGAACCCTTTCAACTGCCCAGAGCTCTCTTTGATTGTCTCCCTTTCTATAATTTGTTCTTTAGCCAAAATTACCTGTAGATTTTTTCTTGAAGGTTTTGTGCACATTCCCATGCTGTAGCTTTGGTTCATGCTATTTCTTCTATCCCTAAAACATTCAGCCCATGCACATCTTCTCAATGAATCTTGCCTCAACATCTTCAATAATTTTTTTTTATTTCTGTGTTATTCTATTTTGCACTGCTGAAAATAAATACCCGAGACTGGGTAATTTATAAAGAAAAGAGGTTTATTTGGCTCAAGGCTCTGCAAGCTGTACAATCATGGTTCAGGCACCCGTTCAGCTTCTGCTGAGGCCTGGGGAATCTTTGTTACTCATGGAAGAAGACAAAAGGGAGGAGCAGACAAGTCATATTGAGAAAGAGGTAGGAAAGGAGAAAGGGGGGAGGTCCCTGCCTCTTTTTAACAAACAAATCTCATGTGAATTAACAGAGTAAGAATTCATCCCTTGCTGCAGATGGGGCATCAAGCCTTTTGTGAGGCATCCACCCTATGATCCAAACACCTCCCCCCAGGCCTCATCTCCAACACTGGGGGGTCACATTTCAACATGAGATTTGGAAGAGAAAACATCCAAACCATATGAATGATATACTAGTACGTATCGATTGCCTTATATTGCTATTTTGGTCTCTCACACTTCACTATTTTTACAGGTGCTTGACACATTCACAATTGCTTTTTGTTTATAAACTATTTTTGGAAAAATTAAAAAATAATCTAAAGACATAGGTCGAGGGGAAACAAAAACTTGCATGAGCAAATTTTATAACTGTGATATAATTGAACGGTTTTTAATAATGCTTTGGTCAGATCTGACAAATTTAACACAGATGTTAAAGAACAAATGCAGATTGACTAGTGTCATGACTTAATTCAGTGTTCTGCAACTGTGGTAGACATGTCTGCCCTCTGTGGAAAAACATTAAACAAAAAATAAATCAGCCAGACACGGTGGCTTATGCCTGTAATCCCAGAACTTTGGGAGGCCAAGGCAGGAGGTCAGGAGGTTGAGACCAGCCTAACCAACATGGAGAAAACTAGCTTCTACTAAAAATACAAAAGTAGCAGGTCCTGGTGGTGTATGCCCGTAATCCCAGCTACTCGGGAGGCTGGGGCAGGAGCATGGCTTAAACCTAGAAGGCAGAGGTTGCAGTGAGCCAAGATGGTGCCTTTGCACTCCAGCCTGTGCAACAAGAGCAAAACTCTATCACAAAAACAGAAAAATGAAAAATATTTCCAGAAATTGTTTACACTGCTACTTAACGTGTTCAGATTCACATTAGTGGGACTGCATCAGATTCTTAGATTAGATTAGATTTAACAACTAGAAGACAATAGCAGAGCAATAACAATGAGTTGGAAAAGAGTAAGGTATATAAAAGAAAAACATCTTTTCAAATTATTACTAAGCAATAAATAGAAACAATGATAAATATTTTTTAGCTACAAGGAGTTAAGCCTTCAGGTAAAATATAACCAATTTGTTCTAACTTAATATATTAGGAAAGTTGTATTAATACTTTGTTTTTTGTTGAACTGTCTTGCTATTTAATTATAGAAGCATAACAAAATAAAATGAATTATTAGGTATTTATATTTATAAGTTATTCTGCATTTAAAGGAAATTAAATTTCTAAAAACCATATGAGCATATTCATATAACAGCTTTGTTAATTTAGTTATAATTTTTTGTCTTAGTGTATAGTGTCCTAAGGCTAAGCTATCTATTGTTTTGAATCTGCTTTTACAATAATATAGGATGTTTTAATTTTCTACCTAGGACCAAACATTGTTCATATTTCTGAGTGACAAAGTATAATATGCACCTAAGTTGTATTTTTAGTTAACAAATTTTGCTTTGCAGAATACAATTTGGATTCTTTTTATTTGTTTTGATTGTTGTTTTCCAGTATCTAAGCAATCATTTCATTTTTAATTTCGAAAAGTATCATTAACAAATGTTCTGTATCAGAAATAAAATACAAACTAGTGATAAAGTCATCTGGATTAAAATGTGTATCTGGAACACTGAGCTTTAAAACAAATGCCATTCAGTGAAAATAGAAAGATGTTAAGAATTGTACTGAATACATATGATGGTTATTATTTTATCCTTCCTTAGCATGTTGTTTCTTTTTCTCCAGCTAAGTATTGTTGCCCTTTAGAATTGTTTCAATTTCCTTCTTTTATTTAAATATTTCATAATAGAAATGCCACATACTCTGAGTATTCTTGATATTATAAATAAATTCCTACTTGCATTAATTATATCATAAACTGATAGTACTGACATGGATCTTGGGATACTATTACCACTCTGTGAAGGGAAGCAGGGATAACTTTGGAAATTAAATTTTTATAGCAGCAGCTTCTTGTCTGTGAATTGTGTTCTTCTCCTAGGAGGTGTATTTTTGAGATTTTTTGATTTAATTCCAAGTTGATTTGCATTTCTTTTTCTTGGCTTTTCCTGGTTTGTAATTTTCTTGCTAACTGAACTGATAATTTATGTCTGCCCCTAACAGTGACATTAAGAGGCAGTATTTATCAATGATTGCTTATGATTGAAATATACTTTTTGTCTTGGCAGCAGTTTATAATTTTATTAAATAATATGTAAGATATTATTGAAAATAATATCCAAATTATGTTCAGTCTCATAGGAGGCACAAAATCAGTATCATTTTTAATTTCTCAATTTAAAAGTTCTAAAATCTTTCTTTAAAATTAATTGAAGAAATTTCTTTGCAGTATTATTATAGATAGTGGTAGATAATCTCAAGGAGAATTTTCTGCAGTCAGATTTTTTCAAAAAAATATTTCTATTGTTGTTTGCGCTCAGATTTTTATCTGTACTATGACATTTGCCTTCTGATTGCTTTCCATATCACTATTGTGTCTGTACAGCCTTTACAGTGAACTTTTTGTAAAATTTCCTTTGGCAACTATGGTTACAAAAGTTATTAATAGTTTTTTTTTTTTTTTGCAATGTATAATAAGTTAAAATAAACAAAGCTCCCTCCCTTCTACTCTCTTCTACTTCAGTATGACCAGATATCTTGATCTATAATCCTCAGACATTTTGCACATGATGTTTCCTCTTCCAGGAATGATTCTTCTCTTCACTTTGAGTGGACAATGGTTTACATTCATGAGTCCTAAACTCATCCTTGGCTGATGCCCTATTCTGGACAAAATTCATGGATATATATACTCATACACTGTAATTGTCTGTTCTCATGCTATAATAAATGTATACTCAAGACTGGGTAATTTAAAAAGAAAAGAGGTTTAGTGGACTCACAGTTCTGCCTGGCTGGGGAATCCTCACAATCGTGGCGGAAGGCAAAGTAGAAGCAAAGGCATGTCTTACATGGTGGCAAGCAAGGGGGCTGGGACAAGGGAATTCCCCTTTATAAAACCATCAGATCTCATGGGACTTAATCACTATCATCAGAACAGTATGGGGAAACTGCCCCCATGATTCAGTTATCTCCACCTGGCCTCATCCCTGACATGTGGAGATTATTACAATTCAATGTGAGATTTGGGTGGGAGACAGTGAAACCATGTCACATACCATTACATATCATTTTTCAAGTATTTATAACACTTGCAAATTTATACTTATTTCTACATTAAAACCTCTGTTCTACAGCAGAGTCTGAGCTGCATAAGTTCGGATCATTGCTTTTCTTTGCTTTCCATTTTATTTTCACACAAAGTAAAATACATATAAGATGCTAAGTGAATATGTGCATGATGAATGAACAAATGAAATTTTCAGGAAGCAGTTTTATTAGCCATAGAAACCTAGCAAAAGAAACGATGCCCAAATTCAAAACTATACAAATAAAATAAAACATCGTATTTCAGGAAAGGCAGCTTTGAAACATAGTTTGTGACTAAGATTAACTTATATCTCATGTATACTAGTTGAATAATTCTGTGAATATGGATTAATAGGTAGACTACTCACTTTCCTTGTTTCTAAATTGAAATAAAATATATGTACACTGTTTAAATGGGGAATGTTGAGTAATAAATAAGATAATGTAAGTACTTAACATGTTTGCTAAATAAAGCTTAATAGATAGCATCTATTATTATCACCAATTCTCATCACATGCCAATCTATGGTATATGGGTAACAGATAATAATGGACTCCTATATTTGAGTTTAGGAAGAAATTTTGCTTTATTGAATATTTATATAGGAATGGAATGATAAAGGTGTACATTATTAGTGCATTTCTTTTTTTTAGCTTTTATTTTAGGTTCGGCGGTACATATGAAGGCTTGTTACATAGGTAAACTTATTTTGTGGATATTTGTACAGAATATTTCATTACCCAGGAATTAAGCCAAGTATCCAATAGTTATTTTTTTCTGCTACTCTCTCTTCTCCCACCCTCCACTTTCAAGCAAACTCCAGTGTCTGTTTTTTCCTTTTTTTTCTGTTTTTAAGTTTTCACTATCTAGCTCCCACTTGTAAGTAAGAACATGTGATATTTGGTTTTCTCTTCCTGTGATAGTTTGCTGAGGATAATAGCCTCAAGCTCCATCCATGTTCCTGAAAAAGACATCATCTCTCATTCTTTTTCATGGCTGCATAGTATTGCATGGTATACATGTACCACATTTCCTTTATCCAATCTGTGATTCATGGACATTTAGCTCAATTCTATGTCTTTGCTATTGTGAATAATGCTGCAGTGAACATTCATGTGCATTTGTCTTTATGGTAGAATGATTTATATTCCTCTGGGTATACACTCAGTAATGGAATTGCTGGGTGAAATGGTAGTTCTGCTTTCAGCTCTCTGAAGAATTGTCATACTGCTTTCCACAAGAACATTTCTTTAGGTATGTCTTAATTATATTATGAGGAATCAGTACATAGCCTAAAGAACAAATAACACATATGGTTTCCTATAAAAGAATGAAATAGTATTTTGCAGACACTGAAAAGTGGCAGAAGTCTGCACATGGTTAGAAAAGAAAGTATCCTAGAGATAAAATTGTGAGCAACAGAAAGTGATTTGGTTAAGTGAACTGAACTCAAATATCATTATGCCATTCTAAGAAATGCAGAGCTTATGATTAAGCACTGAAAATGGATCACATGGTCTTCATATTATCCTACAAATGTGGTCAGCATAAATATTTTATGAAAAGATCAACACACTTTAAGATAACAATAATTAGCTGGCTCACATGAAAGTGAGGTGTTAAGCCTCTGCCTATCATTACATTCATAGAACTGTTTGCTAATGATCTGGGCATTAGTACTCCATCACCTATTAACAAGTTACCCCAAAACTTGGATTCTTCAAACAACAAATATGAATTACTGTTCCTGTGAGTCAGGAATTTTAAAGCAGATTAGCAGCATGGTTCTAGCTCCATGAGGTTACCATCAAGACACTAGCTAGGGTGCAGTCATTTGAAGATTGAACTGCCCTCCCGCCTACATAGCTGTGGATGTTGGCAGGATGCCTCAGTTTCTTGCTATGTATGTATCTCTCCATATATTCTTAGAGAATCCTCATGCCACAGCAGCTGGCCTCCCCAGAACAAGTGTCCTGAGCAAAAGGAAGATGTACACTGCAATGTTTTTTATAATGTAGTCTTAGAAACCACACACTGCTATTTTTCTCAATACCCTATTAGTTACACAAGTCATCCCAATGTGATATGGAAGGACAATCCACAGATGTGTCAATACCAGGAAGCAGGAATCAATGAAAGTTATTTTATGGGCTGGTCACCACAGACTAGAATCATTTAACAACTGTAGTTACGACCAAATGCAATTAATGATCTAATTTTGAATGTGTTGAGTTGTATTTTACAGTGGTAGTTCCCTTCGTCTGTGACAGATAAGTTCCAAGATCTCCAGTGAATGTCTGAAACTGCAGATAGTACCAAACTCTATATGTACTTTTGTTTATGCATATACATCTATGATAAAGTTTAGTTTATAAAGTAGGCATAGTAAGAGATTAACAACGATAATAAAATAAAAATATTTTAACAATATGCCAGCAACACTACTCTCGTGCTTTGGGGCCACTATTAAGTAAAATCAATGTTACTTGAACACAAGCACTGCAATATTGCAACAGTGGATCTGATCACCAAGACAGCAACTAAGTGATTAATGGGTGAAGAGAGTAGACAGTGTGGAGGCTGCGGACAAAGGGATGATTCACCTCCAGGCGGGACAGAGAAGAAAGGCCCAAGATTTCATTATGCTCCTCAGAACTACATGTGATTTAAAACTTATGAATTATTTCTGGAATTTTCCATTTAATATTTTTGGACCATGGTTGATCATGGGTAACTGAAACTGCAGAAGGTGAAGCTGCAGATAAAGAGGAACTATTATACTAAAATTAACATAAAGTCAGATACTGTGAATTATTTTAAGAAAACAATAGGATAATGTTTATTCGTGCTCATATCTGGCAGATTTTGATTTCTTAATATCCCATTCCATTCTTCATAATTAACTCAGAATTATCTTCAAAGATGCAAATCTGATCTTTTTACTTCCTCTTTGTTAAAAGAAAAATACCCTTAACAGTTTGGCACTATCAAAATGAATAACTTTGTATTTCTCAACTATCATATACATAAATGACTTTGGTAATATAGCCAATAAAGAGGACTCATGCTTTGCATTATGCATAACTCAAATATGTTTACATGCTGGACCACTGGAAGATACCTGTGGAGAGTTACAGCATGTGGCCACTCCAATTGACTCAGGCCAACTTTCCATTGCAACTTTAGTCAGGAAATCCCTTAGATTCATATCTTTTACTAAGGATATATTTTCATCTAATTGATTTAGAAATAAGTATGTGGCAAGTATAAGTTAAGGATGATTTGAATAAGTTTGCCAGCTTTACAACCAGCGTAGCTAGCTAGATTCTTGTTCTTTTGTTTTTCTCATCGCTCAATATTTCAGGAAGTCAGAATTCAAATTGATTCAGTTTTTTTTTCTTAAGAAGCAGTCTGGATGTGACCCCAGCAAACAGTTAACAAAATTATGGTGGTCACAGAGCTTCAAAAAATCCCACCTAATTGATCATCACCTTGTCTATTAGGGTGTTCATCCTGATGTTGACTTGAAGTGCATATGTTGCTTGGATACAGCAGTTCTATGAATTATGAGTCTCACACATCTAGGAACAAAATGTGGCTTGCATTTATTTTTGTTGACTTTTTCAATGCAATTTTCTCCAAAGGCATTCAATACAAAACCGTTAGAGAATAATAATAGATATCTAAGAGTTAGGTCTGAGATTATGCTTTCAAGATCTGAAATATCTAGCACATGCTTCTGGGTGCCAGCATTTGTGTTAAATGGTCCAATTTCTTTGAGCTAGTGGTCCTCACTAATACTCTGATGTCCCAACATGTGAAGCATCTATTACTTCTTATCTGTGATTAAAAGAATGTATGGATTTTAATTAATCAACTGGAAAAGAGACCATTTATTCATTTAGATGGCAGCTCCTTCATGATTACAAGAAGCACATGAGGAGAGGTGATGCATTTTTAAAGTAGTGAAACACAAAGACAAGTAAATGACTGACAAGTAAGAAGCATGAAGGGATGCATGTAACATCACATCCCAGAGACCCTTTCAGATTTTCACTTTTATCATAGCATCTTAACATAAGAAAATAGAATATTCTCAAAAGACAGTGATATATTAACTCTGCCACTTTCATTTATAAAGAGCTGCTGCAT
Organism: Cebus imitator; assembly: GCF_001604975.1. Classification (NCBI taxonomy): domain Eukaryota; kingdom Metazoa; phylum Chordata; class Mammalia; order Primates; family Cebidae; genus Cebus; species Cebus imitator. Next base: position 2,585,654 of record NW_016107499.1, on the reverse strand, counting down.
ATACAATTCTTTAAGGTGTTCTCAGCATTTTTAAAAAGTGGCTTTTAAAAAATAAAAACAGAAAACACAGAAGGTTTGCCCTTAAACTTAACATCACTGCAAATTAGCTTTCAGCTACTTCACTTTCATGTAATGGTGTGCTAACATTTTGAGAAGTTACACACACACACACACACACACACACACACACACACACACAAGTTTGGCTGCTAAAATTTAATTGATTTTAAAATCATAAAATAAGCTCACGATAAAAGAGAGAAATAAATATGATAGCATTTGTTGCCATATAAAAGAAACAATTTCTCATCAGTGGGATTTATTTCAGCTGTGCAAAGATGGTTCTACATTAAAATATCAAGTAATTTAATCAATCACATGCATAGGCTAAAGAAGAAAAGTCATATGATTAGATTAGTAGCTGCAGAAAACTTGTTTGACAAACACCCATTTAAAATAATCACCATGAGAATATTAGAAATAGAGATAATTTCCTTAACTTGATAAGGAACACCTAAAAGAAAACAAAAACAAATCCTACAGTGAGCATTATAATTAATCGTACAAAACTAGAAGAAGAAATAAATAAAACTGTCTTTGTTCACAGCCAATATAATCATCTATGTATATAGGAAATCCCAAAGAATAAACAAACAAACAAAAAAACCTCCTGGAACTAATTAACAGTTAGAGCAAGATTGCAGACTATGAGGGTAACATACAAAAGATAATTTCTCTGCCATACACATGCAATAAGCGGTAGGAATCTGATTTTTAAAAGCCAGCACTATTTACATTAGCTTCTGAAAATAAATACTGATATATAAATCTAACAAAGTATTTGTAAGGTCTATGTAAGAAAAACAATGAAATGCTAATGAAAGAAATCAAAGAAAGATCTTAATAAGTACAGAGATGTTCCAATTTCATAAATAGAAAGACTAACTATTGTTAAAATATCATTTCTTTCTAACCTGATCTTCCCAGCCCCACTGATCTGTAGATTCAGTGTAGTTCTGGACAAAATTCTAACAAGTTATTTTGTGGATATCAGCTGATTCTAAGGTCTATATAGAAAAGCAAAACACCCAAATTAACCACTGCAATACTGATTCTAAAAAAGGAAAAAAGTTAGACAGCTGACATTACATGATTTCAAGGTTTACTGTAAAGCTATAATAATCACAACAATGTGGTATTCAATGGAAGAGAATGAAGAGCCCAGAAATACAGTCAGTGCATCTTTGACAGAGGAACAGTGGCAAGTCTATAAAGAAAGAGGAGTCTCTTCAAAAAATGGCCTTGGAGCACTGGAAATCTAGATGCAAAATAATAAATCTAGACAGAGATCTTACACCTTTCACAAAAACAAAATCAAACAGATTCATAGAGCTAAATATAAAATACAAAGTTATAAAACTTCTAGAGGATAACATAGAAAAAAATCTAGATAATCATGGGTTTGGCAATTACTTTTCACATTTAATATCAAAGAAGTACAATCCATTTAAAAATTGACAGATTGAACTTTGTTTTAAAAACTCTTCCAATTTGCAGAAGTCACTGTTAAGAGAAATAATGAAAAAAAAAGCCAAAGACTGGGATAATATCTTTGCAAAACACACATCTAAGAAAGGCCTTGAATTAAAAAAATAATAATACAGGTAACTCTTAAAGCTTTACAATAATAGGAAAGAAACAAAAACAGTTTAAAAAACACCCTCCCAAAAAGATATGTAGATTGCTAATAAGCATATGGAAAAAAAACTAAACATCAATGTCATCATGGAATTACAAATTAAAATAACAGTGAGATACAACTACAGACCTGTTAGAACTGCTAAAATCCCAAATAAAAACAACCTCAAATGTACTGGAAGGTGTGAAGCAACATGATGTCTCTTTCACCGCACCTGAGAATGCACACTACTAGAGTTACTTTGGCAGACATTTTGGCAGCTTCTTAGAAAACTACACATAGTCTTACTATACTATCCAGCAACTGCACTTCTTGATGTTTAGCCGTATGTTGTAAAATCTTATGTCCACATGAAAACCTGCACATGGATGTTTATAGCAGCTTTATTCACAATACACATATGTAACTTCTGCAAAGGTGTCATTTCCATCTGAAACAGCATTACCAAAACAACAGATATAGAACTTAAAATGTAAACAATAATGTATTGAACATGTATTCATGGTTTTCACTGCAAGAGGTAGAAAGCAGGAGGCACCACCTCTTTCCATTTTGGAATTGCCAAAATTTGAAAGCAACCAACATGTTCTTAAATAGCTAAATGGATAAACTGTGACACATCCATGCAATAAAATATTATCCAGGAATAAAAATAAATAAACTATCAAGCCACAAAGAGGCATGGAGGAACCTTAAATGTATATCACCAAGTGAAAAAAGGCAGTCTGAAAAGGCTACGTATTGTATAAAGGCAAATACATGCTATTCTAAAAAAAGGTAAAAGTATAAAAACAGTAAAAATATCAGTGGTGACAGCTGGTTAAGGAGAAAATAGATGAATAGGTGAAAAGTAGGCATTTTTAAGGCAATAAAATTTTATATTATATTGTAGTGGAAGATGCATGAAATAATGCATCTCTCAAAACAAAAAATCAGTACAATACAAAGAGTATCTGTAGCGTACAAATACACTAATATAAACGATGGACTTCAGTTAAACTAATGTATCGATATTGGTTCACCAATTGCAACAAATATATTACACTGAGACAAAATGTTAAAATAGGGGAAACAATGTGGGGTGGGAGTTCCCGTCTATGGGAATCTGCATTTTCCAACAATTTTTTTCTGAAATCCTAAACCTATTACAAGAAAGACTCTATTAGAAAAATTATTCCTCTCTGATACACCTAACAAATTGATATCCTGAATAATTGCACAGGATACTTGATTCTATAATTTATCTTCATATTTCTTCATCAACAAATTTCCATAAATAAGAAGATTGTTATGGCTTCTATATAGCCATAACAATATTAAAGTTATTTAACACTTTCTAGGTAACCTTGGTATAATGTTTGTCAATACTCATTTTAAGAATATGACCAGTTTTATGGTGTATGGATAGGTTTATTACTCAAAATTTGCTAATATCAGACTTTAGTCATGTTAATTAAAGGTAAAATGTTGTGTTGTATTAAGAAAATGTTTTTAATGTTGTATGAAAACTCTAGATTTTCTTTTGGGAATCCATAGTATTCACAGAACATAAAAAAAAGCTGAATAAAGAACATAATATCACCCAGCTTCGGGTTAATAACAGTATTGGAAGGATATGTTGACAGAGAGACAGCTATTTGTTTTGACTAGAATTTAGAGAAGTCATTGGGTTAATGTATTTAAATTTTAGTAATCCTTAAGAGGAAAATAAGTGTGCACCTGTGCAGTGCTGTAGAAAGATAAAAGAATATCTGGAAAAGGAGTCATCAAAACTTCAAGAAAGTCATGTAAATTTAGATGATAAAGTATACAAGCTTTAAAATAAGAAACACAATTCAATCTTTAGACCATTACCTGGGAAATGACAAAGAGTTAGACACAATGAAAGAAGATAAATACTATTAAAAGCAAAATAGGGAGACATGCAAAGTTTGTTTTATCTTTATAGGACCAAGAGTTACAAATACCACATCAAAAAGATGAGTGACTATTTGACAATATGAAACAGAAATCAAGAACAATTAAATTACAAAAAGGCTGTGTTATTAACTGATCTATTTAATTAAATGTCAAAAAGAATAACTACTAAAGGTAATTTTAAAATTTGTATCTATATAACCCTAAACGTAGTCCCTTCCCCAACACCCAGAAACCAAATAATGCATTTATTGTAAGCAGAAAATACATTGTTTTCTGCAGAGGTTCAGGTTAAGCAGTTACAGCTGTGGACAGATTTAGAGAAAGACATAAAATATAAAGCCACCAGATGAGCAAGGTAAATATTAAAAAATATGATAGAAACCTGTCTTACTCCATTCCCCTTTTAGGATTTTTATCACTTGAATAAATAAAAGGAAATGTTAAGAGAATAAGGGCGGTAGGATCTGATATTTGAGCAATAAAACGGCTTAATAAGTGTCTATTGATAGGTACTGAGGAATAAAACACACAGCATAGTATTAATCACAGACATTAAAAGGGAAGACTGTTGCATTGTTTGGAGCATGAATATAATTTTGTTTTGTTCTTGTTTTTCTTTCATGAGTAGAATATTTGTCAAAATAAGGGGAGTTTGTTGGTATAGTCCCCTCTTGCATTGTATACTTTGTCCTCTTTCAACCTCCCTTCCTCCTCAAACTCAGATATTCAGTTTCATTTCTCTACTGCTCCAAAATTTTCTTCATTCTTTCCATTTGTAGTGTTACTATAGTATTCAGATTTTTTAAAACACTCAATTTTTGAATCTTTTAAGTGTCAATATGTTAAAATGAGGCACAAACAAGAATTAATTACATTTTAAATGATGAAGTTGAAACTAAGAAACTTAAGAAACTTAATTTGGGGCAACTTAAGCCAAAAACAAAAGGACAGATGTTCAAATCCAAGTCAGCCTGGACCCAAAGATCACACTCCTAGCCATAGGAGTGTCTAAATAATATCTTGTTCCTCTATCAACCTGTCCATACTTCCTTCAATGTTATTTTCTTCTCTAGCCCTGATATAAATATTAAAGTATTGCTTCTTACATAATATTAATTTATAGGGCATACTATACTATTCCTTTATATAAAAAGAAATGTGGATTAAAAGGAATACGTGAAGAAACAAGGGTATTGTCAATAAACTAAAAAGAAAAAGGCATATAATATGTTGAATGTGGTGAGATTCAATATTTTGTTTCTTTACAATCATGAGATCAAACAAGGTAAGCTCCTTGCTGGGAACTTCCCTATATATGCCAAGATTCTCTTGGTAACTTTTGGTGAAGAATAATCTTGAAAGCCCCAGGACCATAAATATTCTGAAATGAGAGAAAATAAAAATATGGCATATATTGAGTGGACCCAAAATTGAGCCGCCTATAATCCTTGACACAAATGTCTTCAAAACTTCTTGATACATAGCTAGGTTGTTAATTATTATTTATTGAATTCATTGAACCAATGTTTAGGGTTACTATCCAGGCTTCCTCCTGCTTATTTTAAGGACATTCCTGTACCAAACTGCTAAATCCTCATTCCAATTGCAAACTTACACATATCCCAGAAATCTCATTACCATCTTATGGACTAGGTGTATTTTAAAGGACTGGTATTAGATTAGAACACCTTAACTCTCATTTCTCCTTTGCTTTTAAGTTTATAATGACAGAAAATGTCCTCAACTACTTTATTCTACAAATCATAATTGGCAAAATGAAGTGTTTAAGCCACTGAATACAATTAAGAGCATACGTTTTCCTTTTACTGCGAAGTCACACCTGTGGAATAAGGACAGTGCCTTTTTCATGTTAAAGTAGCAATTTCTCTTTAGCAGCAAAGCAGGTTGGACAAAACCTGCATGGCATCTCGAATTACTTGAGATTTACCTAGTGTACTTTTCCTTTTTGTAAAGTTCCATTATCATGAGTTCTCATTGTGAAGTGGATGGAGGTGATTTATAGGCTACAGAATAGCAAACAGTCACAGGAGTAATAAGAGAAGGATAAACCATCCACAAAATAAAGTCAAACAAGCCTCACCTGTTTTATTATTGGTTTCATTAGTGAAGGGTACTCAAAATGTTTATTAATCTGGAACTCTGTTTTCAGTCTTAGGTTTTGAAATAAAAGCCTTTGCAGAGGAGTATTTTAAAAGGTTCATAATAGCTAATTTCTTACAAGGAAATACGTATATTAGAGTGCCAAATAAAATTTTAATGTATTTCTCAGGCTATGCTCACATCAGCAAATGTCTAAATGCTAAAATGGTAAATTATCATATAAATGTACAGCCAAATTGGTTTCATAAAATAATCACCAAGTTGTGCCAATTGTCAAATAAAGGCAAGCCATACTAATAAAGTTCACAGTAAATTGTGAACTGAATAAAATTAAGCTTTTTACAATAATGAATCATTGAAGTAACCACATTTCTTTTCTAGTAGCAGAATATATAATCAAGGCATATAAATTTATTCTAATTAGCATCTATTAATTTCAGAAATTTTAAAATGATACAGTTACTTTCTACTCTCTAATTTTTTTTTTTTTTCTTTTTTTGAGACGGAGTCTCACTCTTGTTACCCAGGCTGGAGTGCAATGGCGTGATCTCCGCTTACTGCAATCTCCGCCTCCTGGGTTCAAGCAATTCTCCTGCCTCAGCCTCCTGTGCGGCTGGGACTATAGGCGCGCACCACCATGCCCAGCTAATTTTTGTATTTTTAGTAGAGACGGGGTTTCACCATGTTGACCAGGATGGTCTCGATCTCTTGACCTCATGATCCACCTGCCTCGGCCTCCCAAAGTGCTGGGATTACAGGCTTGAGCCACCGCACCCGGCTCTAATTTTAATAATTGTAAAAATGGATGTGATGGAGTAAGATTCCAAAATACTGGTGACTGTGTTACCGTTAAAGTTTTCAAGGAAATGGTTAAGAAACTGAAAAAGATAATCTGCCATTATGATAACATTTAATGCCACTGTACAGAAATATTAATTTTTCCAAAAGATATCACATCCATAATTCTTAAAAACATAAAAATGAAGTCCATAGTAAGATCTTACCAATGTCTAACAAGAAAAAAAGCACAGAATTATTCCATTAATGGAAGATAAAATTCTAGAAACTCAGTTTGACTCATCATGCTCCTGAAAATTGATGTCACATTAATGATGGAGATTGGGCCTTACCCAAAGTCAATCTGCCATATAAATTCTAACTCAATTTAACTTCTATAACTTTGAGTTATTCAATCTGTCAAATACATTTTAACTTTTAATTTTTTCTAAAGTGCAAACTACCTAATAATGTCCAGCTTCTTCCCTCTTGAGACTTCTATGCCTTGTGAGAACAATTCTTCCAGATTTATTTAATATAAGTGCATTCTGTATAATAGTATTGGAGTAGACATTTGATTTACAGACCAATGTGTGTCAAATTTTTAAGCACTGTGTGTGAAAAATTATAAACCTCTAAGACACAGGGAACAGAGAAATGGCTTTAATGCCTCTCAAATGTAATGACCTAAATAATATTAGATACTGAATGTATGACCTCTAGCCTTTTGCAAGAAGGTACTATCCACTGATCATCTAAAAGACTCCAAGCACTCAAGCTGGTATCGCTAACTATAAATCAATGGGAAACAGAGGGCAAAAAGAACTCACTGCCATCTATACCACAACTCAGTGAAAAGTATTGAGCAACTATTTCAGCAAGGAAAGAGGTATCTCTGGGGAAGACATTTCTGGACAGTTGTTACATCTACATAGTACTACATTTTAGTCTCACTTGTCAAATAAGTAAACAGAGACCTCACAGATGTATCTATATAAATATATATATTAAATGTATAAATTGTATTTATATGTGTATATTTGTAATAATATATAAATTTACATATAAATTTATGATATAAATATATATGTAACAAAATAAGCATATAAGATTCTTAAAGAAGGTATCTTTAAGTTGAAAAATGTAGACTTTTTTTGTATCTCTAATGTGATGTCTTTCAGGAAAAAATAATTATTGATATCAAGTTAATAGTTTAGGAAACATGGCTATCAATTATTACACCCATCTGCTTGTATGTGAAGAAAAATATTCATTATGTTAGGTTGTAGGTATCTCAGCAATGACATAAGGATTTTTTTCCAAATAATCATTGAAATAATTTCTTACTGTTTTTCTGTTTAGCTCATAAAGTCAACCAATCCATGGCTTCTATTGCCTGCTGGCTTCTGCTTATTACATTTGCTCAGTGTGCATATATGCTTCACAATCCTGCTATTATGTCTTATATTAAAAATTCCAAACAGTGAGAGTATAATGATAATATCCATGATTATACTTTTCATGCAAAATAGAAAACACTGTGGAACAGACAGCTCACATTTATTGCACAAATCACCAGCCTGTATAGAGTTAATTGCTCTTGGTTGAGCTGCCAATGACTGGTCTAAAAATAAAGTATGAATAAAGTTATAGCATCACATATTAGAAAGCATGGTAAAAATACCTAATATATTTTTCAGCTCTATGAGCTTTGTAGGAACTTATATTTAAATCACTAAATAATTATCTTCAGTTTTGGCGGCCATTAAACTAATAAAATAAATATTACCAATTAAACCACAACAATCACATTCTAAATTGTAGATTTTTATATAACTGTGTACATTTGTAATAATTTATAAATTTACAACAAATTTATAAATAAGATATAAGTATAAAAATAGAAATGATTTATATTTAATATTTATGCATGTTAATTAAAGAATAGTGATTCTCAGCCTTTTGATGACTCAATGCACCCAAGAAATACATCACATTTATTTCAGTGGTAGTAATTAAATAAGTCAATGTTTCCGAGGAAAGTGAAAAAATCAAAATTCTATTGTATAGCAAAAACACACATGAGGGTAGAAAAAAACAGGTAAGGTCTAGACCATATCTAAAGTGGCTTGTCATTCTTGTTTTAGAGTCACTGATTGAGAAAGAACAGTGATTTTAATATTACTACAATATTTTAATGACAATACATGAAAATACTCTAAAATACAGAGACCTTAGAAATGTAAATGATGACTAACACATATTTATGAGTAAAAAATATATTTGGAAAAAAATATATAATTGTTAAATATAGCTTATATAATAGAAAAGAAAGTATTTTCAATATGAATTTGTTGCTATTAACAAATCATGGAGGATTTCTGTTTGTTTTGTAGAGTAGGGGTCTCACTCTGTTAATGGGGCTGGTGTACATATCATGGCTCACTGCAGCCTCCAACACCTGGGTTCAAGTGATTCTCCCACTTTAGCCTCCTGGGTAGCAATGACTACAGGCCCATGTGCTACCACACCTGGTTAATCTTTTAAATTTTTTGTAGCAATAGTGTCTTGCTATGTTGCCCAGGCTGATCTGGAACCCCTGGCCTCAAGCAATCCTCCCAACACAACTTCCCAAAGTGCTGGAATTACAGGCATGAACCACTGTGCCAGCCAGATCATGTATTAATTCTGTAATTGATCAAACAACTAGGCAGATATAAGATCTCATAAAGATTGTTGCCTAGGGAAATAATAAGCCATGAACAAACTAATTAGGGCACACACTACGGTGGAAATAGCTGGAAGGCAAACTGCTTTAAGTAAAGAATACAGATAAATTTGTTATAACTACTGGAAACTAGGTATGCTTCAAGAACAATACAGTTGGTTAAAACTGAAGAGTAGAAGAACATCAGCTCTGGAAATGTTTTGAAAGACCATTCTGAATAAGAAAAACAGAGCAGCATGAACAAAGTAAGCAGGTTTAAGAAGGAGAAACGGAATTGTACTAATGAAGAGTTAAAGTATTGGTAAGATACCAGGCTGCAAAAATAATTGTGTCTGAACTGTTTCCATTTGTTCATTTATTTGGCAAACAGTAACTGAGTATCTTTTAATATACACAATCATAGGCTAAACTAAATGCATATTTGTGAACAAAACAAATTGTCACAGTTGGAAAACAAATATTAAACAAATTATAAGAAAATTAATTCATTGCCCCTGTGATTGCACTACAAGGTGCAGGGTGTCATATGATGACCTAAAAGGGAACCACTAACCTTATGGTAAAATGGCTATCTTATTTTAGTTTATTTTCTTCCTCACTCCTTAAGATATACATTGCATATCTTCCTTTCTTTTGATACCTCCAACAACTTACAAGCCCACACTTTATGAATGATCTACATGTTTAGTTCACCAAAAAGTCTCAAAGATGTATAAAGCCTTTGAGGCTGGAAGGAGCTTGATGCTTTCAAGGGTCTGAGAAGGCTCTGAGACTAGATTGTGTAGAACAAAGGGTGATTGGTGTGCAATGGATGACCTTACAGCAAGGGGCCAGGGCCGGACTGTGCAGGAACTTTCACTCATTTATTATTCAACACATATTTGCTGATCATCTACAATAGATCATACACTGCTCTGATGCTGGGGACATAATGGTGAGAAAGATGGAAGAGATTCCTGCAGACATGGATCTTACATTTTAGTTGCAGAGTAAGAAATTAATAAACTTCTTAAAAATGAAATAAAATACATGAAGATAATTTCATGGTGCCATAATTGCTATTGGAAAAAAAATGGACAATGTGTTAGCAAGTGACCAAATTAGGGTGTGGAACAGGAAATAGCTGTTTAATGGGTGAGATGAGTGAAGGCTTATCTGAGACCATATGATTTGTAATTTAAGTGATGATAAAAATGATGTGGTTAATAAAAACATATCAGAAAGAGGAATAAGAACAATTTTCTTTTCTACACTAACATTGGCCTATTTAAAGGAGAGAGAAAAGTCAAATGTGACTGAATTATTGTGAACCCTGAAGAGTTAGGTAAGAAACTGAGCAAGTAAGAGCCACATGATAATTAAAATCAGAAAGAGTTTGAAAAAGTTCAAAGAAGTCACTGGATGATTGTCTGTATTAAATGATGCTTAATTACCATTTGCTAAATAAATGAACAAATGGAAACTGTTCAAACAAAATTATTTTTGCAGCCTTGTATCTCACCAATACTTTCACACTTAAGAGGGTTTTCTATTCTGAGAATAGTTTTAAAAAGACCACTTGTCGTACCCTTGGCAAGAACAGATATTAGCTTATATTATGAAGATAGGAATGGTGATTAAAAAAATTGTTTGGAATGTATCTTTGTATACAGCTAAAGGAAGATGTTTATTAAAAAAAAAGAAAAGAAAGTGGGAAGTAAAAAAAAAAGAAAAATCAAGCATGAAGGGCTGTTTTTCAGAATAAGATCAGGATGATCTTATTTATATGAGTTAAACTTATAAGACATGGTGCATTTATTTATTTATTTATTTATGAGACAAAGTATCATTCTGTTGCCTAGGCTGGAGTACAGTGGTGCAATCTGACCTTACTGCAGCCATGATCTCCTGGGCTCAAGCAATCCTCCTGCCTCAGCCTCCCAAGTAGTTGGGACCACAACCATGCACCACCAAACCTGGATATGTTTTGTATTTCTTGTAGAGATGAATTTTCACCATGTTTCCCAGGCTGATCTGAAACTCCTGGGCTCAAATGATCCTATCACCTCAGCCTTTGTGTTAGGATTACAGGCTTGAACCACTGTGCCTGACCACAAGACATTTTAGATTTGCAAGTGAGGAACAGAGTTGGCATTCAGAGTATAAAAGTCAAATTTAAGGTCTAGGTCAAATTTCAGTGACATGAAATTATCATTAATATATTAATCCATAGGATTCAGATAAAAAGAACCACAGTAAAATCGTCAAGCAAATTAAGCATAGCTTAAAGCCTAATGGCTTTTTTCCCAACATCAGTTATTTCTTGTGAGCTATTTGGTAAACTTCTCTTTTCATGCTGAAGGAGATGTGCAGTTGCTACATTACCTATTCAGCCCCTTCCAGAAAAACAGAACCAATCAGATATACAGAGGGAGATGTGAGAGGTGACTTACAGGGATTGGCTCATTTGATTATGGAGGCCTAGCAGTTCCAAGATTTACCATTTGCAAGCTGAAGAATCAGGGAAGATGGTATCTTGACTCGGTCCAAGTCTGAAGACCTGAGAACTAGGGAAGCCAATGGTGTAACTGTCAGTTAGAGGCCAAAGGCCTGAAACCCTAGGAAACCACTAGTGCAAGTCCCAGAGTCCAAAGACTAGAGAACAAGGAGTTTTGCTGTCCAAAGGCAAGACAAGTTGAGCTAGCAAAAGACAAAAAATTGCCCTTTTCTCTTTTTGTTCTTTAGGGGCCCTCTGCTGATAGAATGCTGCCCACAAGGGTGAGCGGGTACCTTCCTGAATTCACTAATTCAAATGCTAATATCCTCCTGAAACACTCTCAAGGACATAACCAGAAGTAATGCTTTATCAGCTATCTAACTATCCCTTAATCACTAAAGTTGACACCTAAAATCAACCATCACACCATGTAATTGTTATGCAGGTTTGGAATGATTTTGCTTACGTATTAAGCTAATCAATCCCTTGTTTAGCTTTATTTAAAAAGAGATTGCATGGTGTCTAAATGGAGACAGAAAGACAGGTAGTCTACAAAATAAATGAATGTGACTCTGACTAAGGTTTATATATAGCAAAAGTGATAATAATAGAGTCAGATCGTAGATGTGTTTTTCAGGTAAAGTCTACAGTTAAGTAGTTAGAGTTAACTAATTCATTTAAGTTGACTGATTACAGATAGGTAAGATGTGGAAGAAATAAAGCAGATAAGCATGATTCCAGTTGTTGCAACTGACAAATGGGAAAGATACAATTGCCATCAACTGAGACGGAGAATACTGTGAGTGGAATAAGAGCATTAAACTTGAGATGCCTCATAGAGCTTCAAATACAAGTAGGTATTTGGCTATTACAAGTCAATTCTGCAGTTCATGAAAGAGGTGTAGCTGTGAAACACAAGCATTTGTATGGTGCTTTAAGTAAAAGCAAATAGATTACTCAGAAAATAGAAATAGACAGGGAACATAGAGGACCAAGGACTGAGTCTGAGGACTAGAGTATAAAATGATCTAAGAGAAGTGGAGGAGCAAGTAAATGTGATTTAAGGAGCATGATTTCTTGACACTCATATTAAGTCACAAAAAATGGAATTATCTACTGCATCTACCCCTTCTTATAAGTTGATGAGGACAACAAAATGAGTTTTGGATTTTCCCATGGAGAAGCTCTTTGTAACATTGATAAGAACAGCTTCTGAAATGTAATGAAGAATAAAGTAATATGATGATCTTAAGAGGGAATGAGGGTGAGATATCGACGGCAGAATCATAACTCTTTTGAGAAATTTTCCTGCAATGAGGAGATAAAAATACTGCAGTAGTTGGTCTGGAAAATAAAGTGAAAATAATTTTAATCAGAAAATAATAAAATGTTATGTGCTGATGAGAATAATCTTCAAAAGAGGAATAATTTGATGATGCAAGATAAGGAAGGATGACAAAAGCATTGTTCTTCAGTGTGAGATGAGACATCAGATAATAGATGAGGGCTAAGTATAAAAATCTGGGTGACCTCAGATATTAAAGATAAAAGTTGCAAGGACATTTGAGAGGTACCATTTGAGTTTTGTCAGATTAAATTCAAATTTATAACAATAAATTCATTTCAACTGGTACATCAACCACTGTTTTTACTTACTTTATACTATTGATACAGACTGAGAATTTATAGATTCTGTCAAAAATGCACTAATAAAAAATTAATAGCCCTTTTTGAAAACTATATTTTCCTGTGTCCCTCAAATGACTCTTTTTGTTGTTGATAATGTTTGGATATAATTTTCTTCAAAGGGTTTCATACTAAAATCTCAAGTGGTTAAAAAAAGACATTTATGTAACTGCGAAGGGCAAGCTGCAATCTTGGGTTTAATGTTCTGGTACTTCAAAAAACCAGCTGCATTTAATTAAGATTAATTCTACTCTCTCAGATGTTGCTGTCTTTTACTGGTCCACTAAAATGCATAATTAAAATATTAATTATTCCCAACTATTAAATAATGATACATAACTTCTTTAAATTACCCAATATATACATAAATCTTTACTCACAGCCAATGGCTAAAAGCCTAAAATATAAAATGTTGGATTTTTATCAGGTTTTGTTTTCAGCCCAGATTTGCATAAAATATATTTAAGAAATAAATTCAAATACATGATAGACGTCATCTTGTAAGTACTGGCAAACGCTTCTTGGTATACTACTAAGAAATCAAGAAAGTGAACTATTCTAATGAAGAGGTAATACTTTGCAATTTTGTTTAATGGTAGCTAACCTGAGCTGGCACTTGATGAACTAAGAGAATGGAATATTCACCTACAGATACATGGACTGACTGAAAATCAAAATCCGCATCCACTCTACATACATTTCCAATGAACTGATCACAGAAAACTATTCAATAAACTTTAATTTTATTTGATACCTCCTATTTTCAGGTGTATATGATGTAGTGATCAATATAAGACTTACAAACATTCAAGTAATATTACATTGGGATAACAATCAGCAAGAAAATTGGAATGGAAACATGATTTAAAATATAAAATGCAACCATGCAAAATTTTTACTATTTTAGATGTGTTTCTTCAGGCATTTTTTGAGGAATGTTATAGCATGTGTAGGTACCAAATTACTTAACACTTGGATTCTAGTTGTTATAATTTAAAATATATATATTATAGATTATTTTTACACATTTAGTAGCATATTTGTAGGTATAGTTGTGTAATTTTATTTTCTATTAAGTAAACACAAATATTTAAAATATTGTAATGCAGCTTAAAAATGTGCAAGGAAGTATTGTTCATTTTAAAAGTGTTTGAACACAATTGTTAGAAGCAACTGTAAAGATATTGAACTCATAATGAAAGCAACTGAAAATTGTGCAAGGGTACAAATAGAAGAGTCATGATCATTGTCATTTAACAAATGCTATGCAAATGAACCTATTTTAATCTCATAGGCACCAGAAAGATATGATAAAATATGTTCTTTGAGTAATTTAATTTTGGAAACTGCTTTATTCAACAACATAACTACAATCATGCAAACTACTTGACATGATTCAAAGAAAACAGTGTACTTTTGAATGGCTAAAGCAAGCTTTCGTGATGTGAATGTGTGTATGTGTATCTGTTTTAGTTTTTTATTTTAACAGATATAATTTATACAATTCACCATTACAGAGATAGTTAGCAGTAATAAATTAGCCCAATGAATATAAAACAAATATATGATTTCATCTGTGACCCTATCTGTAACTCTAATTCAAGTTTTCTATATTCTAAAAGTTCACAGTTAAGGTTAAAATTGACAGAAAAATCCAGAAAGCTTAGAATTCCAAACCTACTTTCAGAAGATCAAGCATCAGTAAAAACCTCAGAGGCATAACTTCATTACACTGTAGCATGGATATTCATACGAATAACCTCACGTCATCATATAAAGTTTAAATTATGTTCCTTGTTCTCTTTTGAAAATGGCAATTCATTATAAAATATGCTGTGAAAAAATAAAAGGATTGTTTTTAAAATCTTCCTTGCTGAAAGTCTTAAATTTTCATTTGCTGAAAAAGTTGCTATTTTGATTTACAGCACTGTCCAACAATATCAAATAAAGCAATCATTACTAGTTCCAGGCTACATGGACCTCCTTACACCTTAAAATATTTGAATGGACATTTTAATTTCAAATTCATTTAAAGAAAATCACAAGTTTCAGGAGTTTTCTAGAATTGCCTGCCAAGTGTTTGACATTTATAGCATAAGATAATTTTACTGCACAAAGATACTCATTTTCTGATGTTGCCAAGATTGCACATTTTCTGAATTAACCAATCCATTTAATGTGGAGTAAAGAATAATTTCTACATATATTAGATCTTCAATGGTATACAGTTAAGATAACTTTATGGTATTAGATTGGGCTATTACAATCAGTAATGGGTAATTTTCTCTCTGACATTTTATAGATATCATTTATCTTTTCTTTATTTCTCAGAATGCAACATCAAAGCATTCTATGTTTGTGTTATAATACAACATAAAAAATGTCTTACAGTTTAGTTAATCAATTATATCTGATATATGTTGAGGTAACCTACTGAATCACAATTTAACCAATAAACTCAATTACAACTTTATAAATTGATAATCAATTATACAAAAATAAATGTAAAAATGATTATATTGGACATGAAATGTGATACACATCAGACATTTGTAAATTTGTCATTGTTACCTTAGTTAATATTAAAAGTAGATTCACTTTTAGGTAATCACTACAGCTATTAAAGAACAAAAGTGAAGTCTTATTTCTATTATATTTAAAGAAAATTCAATCTAAAGTAAATAATAACTATCTTGACCTTAATTATACAAAGTATTTTAAATGACTTACTGTACACTCTCTAGAAGTAGTTATACATTATAAGAGATGAAACAGAATGAGAAACAGAAACAAACGTTTCCATTAAATAAACATTCAGTTCCTCAAGTGACACTCTAAAAAGAGACATCCGAAAATTCTGACCCATCAATCACTGTAAAATCTTGTGGAAATGTGACTTTACTAACATTTTTAATATAAATATAGTAACAATTTTTGTATGGCTGTTGTCCATACGTCTTTTATTGAAAGCCAATGGCACAACCAATTTTGTCAAAGCAATTCTTAAAACAGTCCAAACAAGGTTGTTAACATTACTGTCAGAGTGCCTGATCATCATAGGGCATTACATAAGTAATCCAGAGTAATTGTTACACTGTATACCCTTCAAAAAGCCCTTCAAAATGACTGTTTCTTGCAATAAAACATTAGATATGAATTACACAGCACAGAATTAAGGGTTATGTTATCAGATAACAATCTGGACTACGAATGTGATGCAGATTGATGTTAGGTTCATATGCTTTTCCAATTATTGAAGCAGACTACATAAAAATATCAGTGGATAAAGTGAGCACAACATGTGCCAAATAACTATTTGTGTATGGGGCTGAGACATTCTTGAAGAATGGAGTCCTTGGAGTTCTATGCCATAAATCAAGACAATAAACACGGCATATCAAAGCAGGTGTTCACACTTACAAAGAAAATGTTATTAATTGCTTGCCATGGCAATAGCCAATCTCATTAAGGCTCTTACTATAATACATAAATTTGAAGTACATTAATTTCCTTTTGATTTTCAAATTTTTAATAATTGGCAAATATATAGCTAAAGAAATAGATGTGATTTTTTATGAAAAATGTTAGCTGTAAGAATGTTAATTGTTGGAGGACATTTGCCAAAAATGTAAATAATTTTTGTTTGAGAATAATAATCCCAAATGCATTATTTCAGTAATTACCTAGTAGAATTACTTGATTTTTGAAATCACTGCTAAATCAAAACAATAAAGTGATGTGGTTAGAATGTGGCCTATTCTCTATTCCTGTGTAGAATAAGCTAGGTTATTCTAGATGTTATGAAATAATGTACAAACAAAGAAAAGAGGCTCAGATTTATTTCAATTGTATAGCTAAAGAATTTTTTCAGAATGCATATTCTGATAAAATTATAGGTGTTCCTATGAGTTCGGTTTAGTTTTTTAGGACCACTAACCAGGGTCCATACACAAGGAAAAATACAATAAGTGGACTCATTTTCAGTTCTTAATTGCAAGAGGGAAGCTCAAGAAAATATCAATTAAAACTTAAAATGTAAAATTATATATAGATCTCCCAGTATTATCTATATATGGTGTAATACTAATGATAATTAGAACCTAGAATTCGCCTAACCTTATGTAGAACATTTACCTTACAAACAGAATTACAGTTTTATGGAGAAAATGTGTTTCATATAGTGACTATTAACATATGGCTTATAATAACCTGTCATTTAAAAAATAAAGTAAAATTCATTATATATCAAGTTGAATATATCAACCTTGTATTAATAAAAACTGCTAGAAATATTTTTTATGCTCATATTTAGACAAAAAAGCCAAAACTCTTTCAAAAGTTTATTTACTTTGAGCTTTTTCATCAACAAAAATATATGAGAAATATTTTCTAGGCCCTAGACAAATTAAATCTTACAGTTTGAAACATTAGGGCATCTGACTTTCATAAATAAAGCAGAGAATAACAAGTCTTCCAGGAATCAATCTGCATTTTTACTTCCATGAGTTCCTTAACAAAACATAATGACACAGGAAAGATCCCTATATATCCTCATAAATTATTACCGTCAGACAATATCATCAAGACTCATCCTGAACTTGACATGGAAATGAGAATTTTCTAATAAAATTAAATTTGGTTTTGAAAATCCAAATAGTTATTCTTTAACTACTTTATTTTTGTATCTTGGATATTTTTTCTCTAATATAAAGCGGTGTGTGTGTGTATGGGTGTGTGTACATATGTTTCTGAAACTACCTCAAAACTCCTGTCAACACAGGTATAAGAAAAATTAGCCCAAGGTTTTCACAGACACAGATGTGATGAAATTAGCCATGTTGTCAACAACGTATTGATAAGAGTAGGAAGGCGGATAACATCCCTAAGGTATTCAAAATATTGTTTTAAGGCTAGCCCATTATGCATTCATTACATTTTTGTATAAGGATATTTGTGCCATTAAAAAAATGGCATAATAGTACGTGAAAAAGTCATCTCACAAACCAGTTCATCCACGATGATTACCATTTCAAAATGGTTATTTCTAAACAGTATCTTGAAGGTGATAAGCTAAAATTATAAATGTGATTATTTCTGGTGGGTTAAATAACAATCGTTTTTTTCTCTTTTATTTAATATTTTGTATTTTCTAAACTATATCCAATAAAAATGTATTAATTATAATAAAAGAGGAAATAAAGCAATGGAAGATTTTAAGTCATTAGTAGTTAAAATTTATTTTACATTATATACCCTGCATCTCATGTGCATATTGATAAGTATAAATGTTTATTAATACATCTCTCAGGAGGCCAGGAGCCATGGCTCATGCCTGTAATCCCAGCACTTTGGGAAGCCGAGGCAGGCAGATCACTTGAGGTCAGGAGTGACCAGCCTAGCCAACATGGTGAAACCCCATGTCTACTAAAAATACAAAATTTAGCCAGTTTTGGTGGCAGGCACCTGTAATCTGAGCTACTTAGGAGGCTGAGGCAGGAGAATAGCTTGAACCCTGGAGGCGGAGGTTTCAGTGAGCCAAGATCACACCACTGCACTTCAGCCTGGGTGACAGAGTGAGACCCTGTCTCAAAAAA
>NW_016107499.1:2511106-2566639 GCF_001604975.1 Cebus imitator | reverse complement strand
AGATCGTGCCATTGCACTCCAGCCTGGGTGACAGAGTGAGACCCTGTAAAAAAAAAAAAAAAAAAAAAAATATCTCTCAGGGCTGGCTGGGTGCAGTGGCTCATACCTATAATTCTAGCACTTTGGGAGGCCAAGACAGGAGGACCACTTGAGCCCAGGAGTTTGAGGCTGCAGTGAGTCATGATTGTGCCACTGCACTCCAGCCTGAGCAACAAAGTGAGACCTTGTCTATATGCATAGCAAACAGAAATGGGTAATTGTAATTTAGGATATGAGTCTACAAGATAAAAATGAAACAAGGAAATAATGCATTCCAGTTTTGTACCATATGGTGCAACTCTTCATGTTAAGATTGTGTGTATAAATAAATATGGTGAAATACAATCTCATTTAGATTAACACTAAAGAATGTGGAGTCTCCTGACTCATCTTGAATCCAGATTCTGCCTTTTACTACTTTTGTGATCCTAGTAAATCATTTAACATCTTAACACCTCAATGTTTCATTCATAAAATGGAAAGGATGACAAGATTGTTACAAGGATTACATGAGTGGAATACAAGGAAATCCTTCAGGACAGTGACTGGCAGATCATGAGTACACAACAACATACATTAGCTACTATGTTTTATCTTTTGTTGATTCTGTTGCTTTTATTATTCATCACTAATGGAAGGAACCAGGAAAATATACTCTTTCCTTTTCTTGAGTATTTGAGTATTCCGGGTGAAAATTCTTTCCAACTATGAAATTGAAATTCCCAAATTAATAAATTATGGTGTGAGGGTAACAAGAAGAATGAAATCAAATAATATGAGATTAATTATTTACCCAATAAGATAGTATTGCTCTACATTCAAAGGGAATAATAAATACAGGTACATTTTGGATAAGTTTAATTCATTTACGTGAAAATTAGAGCAATATCTGAAAAATATCATTTTATTACAATTGGAGACCTAAGCAAATCATACCCTGAGTTTTTAAAGCTTGGCATCAGAAATCACATATATCTAAAAAACACTGTAAAATAAAGATCTCAAATGTATTTTTCTCCTAAAAGGCAGATATGCTATCAGTAGAATATAGTATAAAATATAGAATTTTTATAATCTCTCCCTTAAAAACAGGATTTTATTACAAGATAATTACATCACTCATTAGAGTGCCAGTTTTCCTACTATGAGGTTGGATGACGTAGGATAGTTACAAGACACAACACACTGATTCATTTGTCTTTCATTAAGTTCTCAACATCAGATACCAGTCTGATATTTCTGTGATATTTTTTAATGTGATTATCATTTAAATCAATAGACTAAGTATAACAGCTTACTCTTCAATATGTGTGTGGGCCTCAGCTCATCAGTTGAAGGCCTTAAGAGCAAGGACTATGTATGGTTTACCATAGAAGTAATTATGCCTCAAGACAACAACACAGTAACCCTGGATGAGTTTCCAGCCCTCAGATTTCAGATTCAAAACTGTATCATTATTCCTCCTTTAATTTCCAGCCTGCTAGCCTTCTCTCAAAGTCACAAACTTGTTATCCACCACAATCGTGTGAACCAATTCCTTACAGTCTTCTTTTCTCTCTTTCATGACATATATATGTATATGTGTGGATATATATATAAGTATATAAACCTATTTCATGATACCTATTTAAATGTCTTCCTTCTTAGAATAAAAGCTGAAGTATTTATTGTGGCTTACCAAGACATAGGATCTTCATTCAAACTCAATTGTATATATACAAAGAGTTTGAAGTGAATATATCTAAACACCCACACACTTATATATGTATCTATATGTATGTGTGTGTGTGTATATATATGTTTTTTACATAATTCTGTTTCTTTGGCGAATCCTCATTGACTGACATATGTGGCAGGCACTCAGCATGGAGCAGTGACTATGATGAAAGTATCTATTCTTGTGAATGTAGTAGGGGCAAATGACAAGCATTGGATGTCATGATAAGTCCTGAAACTTTTAAGAAAGCAAGGGGTAAGAGATTAAAAGTAAATTGAAGGTGAACCCTGACATATGATGGTTAGAGAAATCTTTCCTTAAGTGATAACAGAAATATGTATAAAGTGAAAAATACAAATAATATGTAGATTTGGAAGAAGAGTTTTGTGTACAGAAGTAAGAAAAGCAGTAGAAGAAAACGTGGAGCATTCTTACTGATGAACTATAAGAAGGATGATGTGGCTGAAGAAATTGGTCAAGAGAAAAACTCTGAGATACAGTTTGAGAGAGACATTCAGAGTCCAAATAGGCCTATAGCCATATGTTATGGTTGGAATGATTGTGTCCCCTAAGATTTATATGTTGAAACTTAATCACATTTGTGATTGTGTTAGGAGGTAGGAGGTCATTAGGTCATGAACGTACAACCCTCATGAATGAGGTTAGTGTCCTTATTTTAAAGGCTCCAAAGAACTGCCTTACTCTTTTCATCCTTTGAGAACACCACAAGAAGGCACCATCTATGAACCACAAGAGGGGAGCCCTCATCTGACATAAAATCTGCTGGTACCTTGATCCTGGATTTTTCAGCTTCCCAAACTATGAGAAATCAATTTCTGTTGTTTATCAGCTATTCAACTTGTAGTATTTTGTTCTAGCAACTCAATACACGAATTCACCATGTCATTATTGCACCATTGTTAGAAGTTTGTTTTTGTCATTGTTCTCAGTCCTGTCCTTTTGATTCTGTTGAATACAAAAATTATTTCATCTAAGAAACACCAATTAATTAATTTTCTCCTTTACTGCAGATTTCCTTTACTGCTTCATTTAGGCTAATGAGCACAAGAATTTTATTTACTTTTCTACTTTGACTGTTGTTTCTGCTACTGATTAAGATTCTGTCTCCTCTCTATTCCAACTCCTAGAAATATCCCAGTGTGCCAGCTAAATACAAATTCAAATAGCGGCTAATTAGTGCACTACATGATAAAATGGATAGTGTGGTGAGTAGTGGTAAATAGGAGGATGAAAAAATATCTATCAAAAACAACGACTCCATTATAAAGAGAAGGCATTTCACTGCCTTTACCTTATCTCAGCACTTCAAACTAGTGAATACTGCCAGACCTGGTAAATTTATTTAGCAGAAGTCCAATCTCTAAATATTGGTTACTTATCAATATTCAGATATTACTTTATGAGACCACTCATGTCTTTTTAATAAACACACACACACACAAAGGTGTACTCTAAGCTTGATTTACTTATGAATAGATGGTACAATGGGCCATTTTTGCAGACACAAATCTATGCTACTCTAATCTGTTATATAGGATATGTCAGAATGTACAGATTTCCTTTACTGCTTCATTTAGGCTAAGGATCCCAAGAATTTTATTTACTTTTCTGCTTTGACTGTTGCTTCTGCTTCTGATTAAGATTCTGTCTCCTTTCTATTCCATCTCCTAAGCTCCATATCATTGATAGAAAATCTATTTTCACCTTTCTCTTAGACTGATCTGAGGAATAACTCTGTAGTAATGGCATGGATTACATTGAAAAAAGAAAAATGGGAAAAAAAGAAAATTAAATTTCCCTTACTATGCTGTCTCCTGTCAATACTTGGTCTTGCCCATGGTTTCCTTCTTTCTGACCTGCAGTTTCTGCTCTTCTCCTACCCCTCTGAATAATCCATTTTGTTGCCCACCTCAGAATCTTAATGCAATGTCCATGATACGTGCCCAAAAGGCATCATTTTTAAATGAAAAAGAGGGAAAAAATGGAAGGCTTGAATCATTTTATGAAATACAGATGATTCTGTGATCTAAGAGACCAAAATAGGTACCACGGTACCAACTAAGAAGCACCCTAAGGCTAGGGAAACAACATCTTCTGCAGGTCCAGGGTTCAGGGCTCTGCTGGTAATTCTAAATTCTTTTTTTTTTTTTTTTCTTATTTGACAGAGTCTCTCTATAATGCCCAGGCTGGAGTGCAGCGGTGCGATCTTGGCTCACTGCAACCTCCGCCTCCTGGGTTCAAGTGATTCTTCTGACTCAGCCTCCTGAGTATTTGGGATTGCAGACATGCACTACCATGCCCAGCTAATTTTTCATATTTTTAGTAAAGACGGATTTCACCATGCTGGCCAGGCTGTTCTCAATCTCCTGACCGCATGATCCACCCATCTCAGCCTCTCAAAGTGCTGAGATTATGGGCATGAGCCACCACGCTCGGCCCAATTTTCTAAATTCTTATTGCTCTAAACTCCTTAATTGTAGGAGCTGTTAGAGCTCTCCTAAATCAGTTTTACAACCCAGACCACTACAACTCTGACTGGACAGAGGATCAGCCCTACAAACATTTTTTTTTAAATATATTTTATTGCGTTTTAGGTTTTGGGGTACATGTGAAGAACATGCAGGATTGTTGCATAGGTATATACATGGCAATGTGGTTTGCTGCCTTCCTCCCCATCATCTATATCTGGCATTTCTCCCCATGTTATCCCTCCCCAACTCCCCACCCACCGCTGTCCCTCCCGTAGTCCCCCCCCAACAGACCTCAGTGTGTGATGCTACCCTCCCTATGTCTAAGAGTTCTCATTGTGCAACACCCGCCTATGAGTGAGAACATGCAATGTTTGATTTGCTCTTCTTGTGTCAGTTTGCTGGGACTGATGGTTTCCAGCTTCATCCATGTCCCTGCAAAGGACATGAACTCATCGTTTTTTATGGCTGCATAGTATTCCATGGTGTATATGTGCCACATTTTCCCTTCTAGTCTATTATCAATGGACATTTGGGTTGGTTCCAAGTCTTTGCTATTGTAAACAGTGCTGTAATGAACATTCATGTGCATGTGTCCTTATAATAGAATGATTTATAATCCTTTGGATATATACCCAGTAATAGGATTGCTGGGTCAAATGGAATTTCTGTTTCCTCTCCACCCCAAAGCCACAGAGTATACATTCTTCTCAGCACCACATCACACTTACTCTAAGATTGATCACATAATTGGACGTAAATCAATCCTCAGCAAATGCAAAAGAATGGAAATCATAAAAAATAGTCTCTCAGACCACAGTGCAATCAAGTTAGAATTCAGATTTCAGGAAGTAACTCAGAACAGCACAACTTCATGGAAACTGAACAACTGGCTTTTGAATGTTGACTGGATAAACAATGAAATGAAGGCAGAAATAAAGAAGAAATAAAGATGTTCTTTGAAACCAATGAGAACAAAGACACAACATACCAGAATCTCTGGGACACATTTAAAGCAGTGTCTAGAGGGAACTATATAGCAATAAATGGCCACATGAGAAGCAAGGAAAAATCTAAAATTGACACCCTATCATCCAAATTGAAAGAGCTAGAGGAGCAAGATCAAAAAAACTCAAAACCTAGCAGAAGACAAGAAATAACTAAGATCAGAGCAGAACTGAAGGAGATAGAGACACAAAAAACACTTCAAAAAATCAGTAAATCCAGGAGCTGGTTTTTTGAAAAGATCAACACAATAGACAGACCACTGGCCCGATTAATAAAAAAGAAAAGAGAGAAGAATTAAATAGATGCAACAAAAAATGATAAAGGGGATATCACCACAGATTCCACAGAAATGCAAACCACTATCAGAGATTACTACAAACAACTCTATGCACATAAACCAGTAAACCTGTAAGAAATAGATAAATTTCTGGACACTTGCATCCTCCCAAGGCTAAACCAGGAAGAATTCGAAACTCTGAATAGACCAATAACAAGGGCTGAAGTTGAGGCAGCAATTAATAGCCCAACAACCAAAAAAACCCAGGTCCAGGTGGGTTCACAGCCAATTCTACCAGACATACAAAGAGGAGCTGGTACCACTCCTTCTGAAACTATTCCAAACATTTTTACCTTATAAGCTACTGCAGACCATAAAGTCAGTTTCATCCAGCTTATAAAGGCTACCTACAAACTGTCTTTCTGTTCTGTAGTTCACCTTTTGATGTAAAGAGCCAAATTCTACTTCATTTTAATGCTAAAACCTCACCCCCAAAGAAACACAGGATGGATAGATGTTATGTGTAAGATTACCCATTACATATGTGCTTAGCTTCCTTCATACATATATATAGCTTTTTCCACAAATCTGATGAATAAATATAACTCTGTTGTGTCATATGGACAATGAAAGGTATAAATAAGACCTGTCCCTCCCCTCCCTGGAGATTTTCTTTTCCTGTCTTACAAACTGCTATCACAAATAAAGCTCCCTTTTCTACCTTATTCATCCTAAATTAGCCATCCTTGTGGTCTTTTGGACAATAATTCTTAATTTAGTTCTTCATATATAAAAATGCCAATTATGTTTATCTGCACAATGTTTCTTTTAGAGGTATTGGGTCTGCATGGCTGTCTCAGGTTGGGTTCTACTGGCAGCTGATGGAGAGATAAGATTACTAGGAAGTGCTTCTGCAAAAGTTTAATTAGGATGGACCCTGGGTATCAACACCTATGGCAGCAAGGGAAGAGAAGCAGGCTTGGGTAGAAGGAGAAGTTCATATGTGATGCAATCCCAACCATGACCTTGGCTGATCTCTTAAAGGTCTCCAGAAAGGAACGGTCCTTCAGAGTTATGATTTCCATCTGGATGGGCTGGCCTTTATGTGCACATTGGTCAGTCATTGGTTGTGAGCTATACTGGGAAGGGGGACTGAGGAGATGCCTCTTTTTAGCTGAGACATTTCGGAAGAAAACTGGAAACTAAAAATAATTTACTGACAACATTTTCAACAACAGAGGCAACAAGTTCTTCATTCCTGAAGAGAAATCTGAGCATTGCACCATGGCATCCAACACAGAGAGGGGAAAAGACATCAATAATAAGGTGTGGGGTTACCTATCCAGGGAAATAATGACCCAGAATCCTGCGAAGAAAAATAGTGAAAGAGGCACTGAATGAATAACAATGTGAGAGAAACTGTATTCCTTGAATTCAAATGAAATCAAAGGCAGTTTTTATTATGAGGCTTAAAAAACTTTTTTTTTAATTCTTTTTTGTTTTTGTTCTCACTTCCTGGCCCCTTCCCAAATAATTGGTTCTAATAGACAACATACAAAAACCACAAAAGGGCAGCATGCTTGCCTTAGGGATAGGCGAGAAAAGAGAAAAGTGTGGAATGTTATCCTTTGTGTGTGTGCTTGGACCTGGCGAGAAGAAAGACTGATGGCTGGAAAGGAGATGAAAGAGAATTAATTCCCCAGGTTCAGAAGTAAAGTCAGTGAACTACTGTGAAGCCTCTCTGAACACATACAATATCCCCAGGAGATTTGCATTGTCAGAATGTGAAGTGTTATATATTCCCATTCCCGGAGTTTCTGTTTCTTCTCCAATCTGCTGATCGACCGAAAATGTGCAGGAATGATAGATTTCACTTTTTTAATAACTAAAGCCTCACATGCCTAATTAATGATTTGAGGACAGCATCCACTATCCTGCCAGATACTTTTCCCATCCTAAATTAAAACTATAGGGGAAATAAAGCAACTTTTATAGCAGAAACTATTAGCGTTTCAGAATTAAAGAGTACAAAGAAAGGAATCAGAGATCCTGAAAAGTCAATACAGAAAAGACACAAGCAGTAGAAAGGTGTTAAAACATAATTAACACAATTTTAAGAAGGTCAAATTATAAAGTTCATATTAATTGGATATATATTGCATATTTTAATACATTAACTGATGAATACAGCATAATGTTATTGCTGGTTCAAAGAGCATTTGAGAAGCTAAAATACTTGTAAGAAGAAAAAAATTGCTGGGTTTTCTGAAAAGCAACTGCCGAATGTCTAATGGAGCTATAAACTACTATCTCCAGAGTTTGCTCAACCAGGTGCAAATGATTTGTATCTTTACCAGACACAAATCTACACCTTAACCTGTGCCTTCTCTGAGTCATTTAGTCAATAGCAAATAGAAAACTGGAAGAAAGAACAACTTGAATATTAACTCATCTTTTACTTCCTTTTTGCACATTCATTTCTACTGCTTTATTCAGATATCCCCTCATATCATTTCCCCAGCAAAAAATCCTTTACAGGACATGTCATCCAAGAATAAATTTTATACTTAATAAAGTAATAGATGAAGTAACTGGTTTTACCTTTCATCATCCATTTAATTATTGAAACTTTGATATGTTTAATTATTGTTTTAAGCTCATTCCTATCATCATAAAATATATTTTAAGTGCCTTGAATTAAGGAGTCATTCAGATTTCTATATATTTTGAGAAATGAACAAAATTTAGATAAACAATTGTTTAAATATTTTTATGTCATTAATGTAGCTCCAATAAAAGAGAGTACCTGAGTATAAATTGTAGAGAAGAACTGTAATAGAACAGAGAAATAAGGCTAGAATCTTTATATAGTGACAAGAGGATTTCAAACTAAAAATATCTCAAAAAAAAAAAAATCGACTATAATAATCCCTAAATTGCATTGTTTACTTGTTGTTTCTCATGCTTTATTATGAATCCGTCTCTATTTTTTCTAATAAAATAATAATATAATGTACTTTTAAAATAAATTTGAGGCAGGACATGTTGGCTCACGGCTGTAATCCCAGCACTTTGGGAGGCTGAGGTGGGCAGATCACCTGAGGTCAGGACTTCGAAACCAGCCTGACCAACATGGTGAAACTCCATTAGAAATACAAAAATTGGCTGGGTGCAGTGGTGGGTGCCTGTAATCCCAGCTACTTGGGTGGCTGAGGCAGGAGAATGGCTTGAGCCCAGGAGGGAGAGGTGGCAGTGAGCTGAGATCTCACCACTGCATTCCAGCCTGGGTGACAGAGTGAGACTCTGTCTCTAAATAAATAAATATTTTCTTCTAATTTCTTAATCTAATTTATTGTTTGAGACCCTTAAGAAGATGCCTCAGGTATCTATATAATGATGTGTGTGTAAGAAGCACTCAAGTGAAAAAGTAACCAGAAGGAGATATTGCCAATTAGTTTATCAAAACACAGGCATATATATAGCTGTCAGCACACATACACAGAGACAGAAACATATACACACACATAAGCATGCACATGCATGTTGACACATAATAAACTCAATGGCTATAGAATAATAAACTTGCTGGTAAATATCAAATCAGCAAATGTTCACTTGCACAAATGTTGCTTTTTTCATGTTAAGGGACAAAATATTCAGTGCTATATCAAGGGCTATTTCAAGTGAGTTGGCAAGATGAATAAAAAAGATTCAAAATTTCCCAACATTTATACAATGAAAAAGAAAAAAAAAATCTGATCTAAATAATCTAATTTTAAAATGATCAGAAGCTTTACAAACTGGAGAAAGTAGCAAAGTAAAACATTCTATTTTCAGTATACTCTTATTCTTTTTCACAATTTTTTACTGACTTGTCTGAAAATAAATATCATTATTTTCAAAGGCATATTCTAAATTTTTCCTAGTGTCCAGCTTTCTTGTCTTTAGACAAAGCTTATTCATATAGATTTAGATTTTTATCACTTCAACTCTATTAATAATAGATTTTACATTTGAGTGAATTTGATGTAATAAAAGATAATGGCTTTTTGTGTTTGTTACCACATTTGCCTTCCAAAAATCATATAAAAAATATTTAATGAATTCTCTCTGTTTTACAGATAGATGAACCCACAGAGAGCTGTTAAATAATTTGCTTAAGGCCACAAAACTTGTAAGTAGAAGAAGAAGTTTTGGAAATTTTGAAAAAGTAAATTCCTAGACCTTGTATTTACCATAATTGCATCACATTCAATGTATGAGATTCAAACATTCCACACATCTCCATCTTATAACCAACTAGATTTCCAGCTTATAATCATCTAAATATCTCTGTTTTACTATCTAGCTAATATCCAACTAGATTTGTTCATTTAGATGTACAATATGTCAACCACAAATTGTTGATTGCCCGGATTCTTCTAAGTGTCTTTATATAGGTACCTTCATGGTATAAGGTCTTTTAGACTGGCTGACTGCACCATGGACTGCATGGTAACCTCTGTGACCTGCACATATACCTCCAGTTGAGTTCCTGGAACCAGGAAGTCTGAAGTAACTGGGGAACCAAAAAGGAAAAAGAATGGCCAACACTTGTGGCATCTGATTAAGACATTCTCCTATTGTTCCTTATCGCTGCCTCAACTGATAAAGCAACTGGGCTCTGTAACTGAACTTGCTCAACTGATAGGTCAACTTCGAGACTCCAGACCCTACAACCCTCTCTTAGCTTGCAAAAAACACCCTGAACTGTGACTTCCACTGCCTACCCAAAACCTATAAAACCAACTCCTATCCTACTGCCCTCTACTCTTTTTTTGGACTCAGCCCACTCGCACCCAGGTGAGTAAACAGCCTTGTTGCTCACACAAAGCCTGTTTAGGGGGGTCTCTTCACTCAGAGTGCATTTAACACATAGAACCACCAATCACTTAGTTAGGACAAAAAACATTTTTGAATCCTTCCTTTTATTTAGACGTTATCTGTTTTAAACATCATTTGTTGCTTTAATGGCCAAATAGTACCCCAAATTTATCCTATTAATTTTTACTTTTCCCTGGAAGCTCTTCCTTCTTTACATGGGAGTCCATGTCAGCATTATTATTTACTCTTGATCATAGAAACAGACTCATCGAGTGTCTTTATTTAAACACTTACTTAAACTCTGTACAGTCTATTGTGGCAACCAGATTAGTTTCTTTGTAAAGTAAATTGTATCACACATTTCATTGAGCAGAATACTACAACAGCTTTCTTTACAATTAGACTAAAACCAGCTCCTTCCCATAAACTACAAAGACCTATGTGATCTACTCTGATTAATTATTCATATATATTATTTATAGTTCATATAGTGTGTGTGTGTGTGTGTGTGCGTGTGTGTGTGTGTAATTTTTAACCATGGACACCCATGCCAAATCAGTTTCTTGTATATGCTAAGCTAATTTTTACCTCAGAGATTTTGAATATAGTTTACTTTGACCAGAATATTCTTCCTCCAACTTTCTCATGGTATTTTTCACAAGCATTTTCATGATTCTTCTTAAATGTCTCATTCTGAAAGAGTATTTCCTGAACACTTGTCTAAAACACTCCTTGGAAAGTCCACCACGAAATTCCCCTTCCCTTGTCATAATTTGATGCTACTTAATATTTTCCCTGAAAATGTATTATTTCCAGAAATAATAGATGTTCATGTATGTAATCCCAAAAATAAGACTGAGCAAAAATCTTGAATCCAGAAGTTTTCCATTGAAGCTATCACTTGGTGGGCTTCTGCAAATTCCAAGACTATAAAAATCAAAGGAATTTTGCATAGGTATGTGGCGGGGGAAGGAAAGGGACAGAGGATAAAAAGGCTTTTTACACAGCTGAGAATAATAAAGTCAAGCCAGTTAACTTTTGTAATACCTACAGTGATTTTTTCCAATCTGGCCTAGAGGTACTGTGCTGTAAATATTTTACAGTTTATGACTAGGCATATTATCAGCCCACGGAGAGTTCTATAGGCCAATAATAATATCTGAGATCCTTAAATTCATCTATAACAAATCCTGATTTGCCTTTTTGTTGATCTCTCAGTGTCTCTACATATATTTCTTTAATTTTAAGCACAAAATAAATTCTTTGATTTGGCAAGCAAATTAGGAAAGCACTAAAAATCACTTAACATTAGTAAAAATAACCCTAGGTAGATTAAAGTGCTAGAGAGCCTACATTTAAAATTATCATTTGCAACCTAAATTGTCTATCAGTCTGCACAATCAATTGTAAAATAAAACTCTGGTATAGTGATGCTTTAAAAAAATTTTGAGGATTCTGTATTATTTAAAATTTTTTCTCACAAACTGTCCATTCATTGATTTAAATAACATTAAACATAATAGGAACTGTTCTTTTCTCGCCCTAATTATGCACATTATATTCATATCTATACATATATCTCTTTATTTTTTCCTTATATAGATTTTAGTTTCAAACAAACATAAAATGAGAAGATTTTTAAATTATAGCCACAAAAAAAAAGTTTAGAAAAAAAATTAAGGTCTTTTTTTAAAATTCTTTTTCCTTTCAGGCTACATTTTTGGGATAGGAGGACTAATTGATTTCTATTATCTCCCTCATTTTGTAAAGAAATTTTATTTTAGTACTATAAAGAAAAACAGCACCAGAATATTAGTAAATGTATATCAAATTATTGCAAGAGTAAGATGTATCAGTAAAGTCTATTACATTCTCTGTCTTTCTGTCTCTCCTCTCTCTTCATCTTTCCCTCTCTCTCTCAATCTCACTTTATCAAAATTAGATGTAGGTTGATTACAAAAGTCAGTGGCTGATCGTATTAATTTTGTTGTTGTTAATTTTTTAATTTTTTTCTAGGTGAAATAAAACACCTTGTTTCCTGGTTAATTTATTGCATGATTTTGAAAAGTTTTCTACTCTTCTACACATTTCGTACATACTAATAGTAGAATAGCAATTCAGGATTTTTAATGTAGCTAATATTATTTACATAAAGGTTAAATCTTAAAAGCTTAACTGAGTTTGAAAAAGAAAGGAATATATAATCATTTATAATCCCTTCTAATTATTCTACTTAGTCAAATGTACCTATTTAACATTAAAAATCAGACTGATAATGTAACAATATATAATGATTTCATATTTTAAAATAGTTAAGTGAACAAAGAGAAAATTGAGGAAAACGTTTGGCTAAAATAAAAAGTTGTTATACTATTACAAAATTCACAAATGAAATAACTAACATTTTGCTATTAGTAACAATTCTTAATGTTGCAGAAAGTAAATGATAATATGTGTAGTCAATAAGAAACTCTATTATAGTTTAAAAATGTTCAGTAATCATTAAAAATACATTAGGAAAGGTGACTTTTGACCCAAAGCACTCATTAACTATTAGTGATTGTCAAATAATCATCAGTGTATTCCTAGATGTCAGAATACTGAATCATTGTTACATAGACCAATATATGAGAAATCAAGTGAAATAAATAATTTAAAAGAACAGGCAAAATGACTAAATATAATTAAATAGCCAAGAGAATCCTAAATATGGAAGTTTTTATGAAGGAACCAGCAATCTGAAACCCAGATGTTAAGAGAGGTAATTCAAGTTTATTGAATGCCTGAGGGAATGTGCCAAGAACTTTTATCATTTAATTGTCCTACCATTACCAGAGGTCATTACTCTTATTTACAGAGTAGTTAACCAAGAATCTGGAAAATGTAAGTCAACCTTCTCTGAACTGTGGGGAGAGCCAGAGGTCAAACTGGGCTCTCTCTACAGATTTGAGAACTGTCAGTGCTAAGTTATTTCCCTGAGAGGTCCTTGTCTATCCACACTTGATATTTCACACACCCATGGACATGCCTTATACACACTGACATAGTTTCAACATTTGCTGAGGTAGTCATGCGTTACTGAAGGTGGGTGGAGGGTGTGTCGATGTTGGAGGGGACACATTCTGGGAAATGCCTCATTAGGCAATTTCTTTGCTGTTAGAACTTCATAGAATGTACTTTCACAAACCATCACGGTATTGCCTCCTACACACATAGGCTATATGGTATAGCCCATAGCTCCTAGGTTACAAACCTGTAGCATGCTACAAACCTGTAGCATGTTAGTGCACTGAGTACTGTAGGCAATTATAACAGTATGGTATTTATGAAAAAATATCCAAACATAGAAAAGATACAGTAAAAATATGGTATAAAAAATAAGAAATAATACAACTAGATAGGATACATACCATAAATGGAGATTGCAGGGCTGGAAGTTGCTTTGGGTGAGTCAGTGAGTGAGTGGTGAGTGAATGTGAATGCCTAGGTCATAATAAATTAACCTTAGCTTATTGTGACTTTTTTCTTCATAAATATTTTTTTAAAATTTTGACTCTGATGGTAACACATTAATAGTTTAAAACACAAATATATTGTACAGCTGTATGAAAATATTTTCTTTATATCCTTATTCTATAAGCTTTTTTTCTATTTTTAAGATTTTTTTTTCTTATTTTTAAACTTTTTTTTCTTTTCAGCAGATACATGTATAAGTTTGTTACATGGATATATAGTGTGAGGCTGAGGCTCGGAGTGCCAAATTCATCCTGTCACACAGGAAGTGAGCATAGTACCCAACAGATCATTTTTCAGCCCTTGCCCCCTCCTACTCTCTCCCGTCTGGTACTCAGTGGATATTGTTTCCATCTTTATGTTCATACAGTGTTTTTCTCCCACTAGTAAGTGAGAACATGTGGTATTTGTGTTGCAGGGCTTTTCCTTAGTTCAGCCAAAGACGGGGTCTTTGTTTATCACACAGCCATAAAAATTTAGGCTCAGAGAGGGGCAGAGAGGGTGAGTAAAGCAGGCTTTTATTGGGTGAAAAATAAGAAAAGCGGGAAACAGGAACTGCCTGCAAGGCCAGAGTTCTTCCTGCCCATGGTTTAAATCCTAGGTTCCACATAGGAAGAGGAAGGGGCCAACCTCCTTCCCACTGTAATGGTTGTGAACTTCTGTGTTTCCACCCCAGTGCATATTCCTGGTGAGCAGGTCAGTTGGAGTATTTCTGGGGACCCTCTGCCATCTGGCTGTCTAATTGATTTTCTTTTTTTGCATTAATTTGCTTAGGGTAATGGCCTCCAGCTACATTCATGTTGCTGAAAAGGAACTAATTTTTTTTATGGCTGCATAGTATTCCATGGTATATATGTACCACATTTTCTTTATCCAGTCCACTTTGGGGAGCATCTCAATTGATTTCATGTCTTTGCTATTGTGTATAGTGCTGCAATGAGCATGTGTCTTTTTGGTAGAATGATTTATTTTCCCTGGTATATTTTATTAGTCCATTCTCACACTTCTAATAAATACATGCCCGAGTGGGTAATTTTTAAAGGAAAGAGGTTTAATTGACTCACAGTTCAGCATGGCTGAAGAGTGCTCACGAAACTTACAATTGTGGTGGAAGGGGAAGCAAACATGTCCTTCACAGGGTAGCAGGACAGAGAAGTGCCAAGCAAAAGGGGGAAAGCCCTCTATAAAACCATCAACTTTCATGAGAACTCTCTTACTGTTATGAGAAAGCACGAGAGTAATCACCCTCATGATTAAATTACCTACCACTGGGTCCCTCCCATGACACATGAGGATTATGGGAACTACAATTCAAGATAAGATTTGGGAGGGGACACAGCCAAACCATATAGTTCTAAATTATTTGAAAAATCTCCAAACTGCATTCTGCAGTGGCTGAACTAATTTACATTCCTCTTAACAATGTATAAACATTTCCTTTTCTTTACAAACTCACTGAGATCTATTATCTTCTGATATTTTATTAATAGCCATTTTGATTGGTGAGATGGTGTCTCATTGCAGTTTTGATTAGCATTTCTCTCATGATTAGTGATGTTGAGCATTTATTCATGTTTGTTGGCTACTGGTATGTCTTCCAAGTGTCTGTTTACATCCTTTGCCCACTTTTAACACAGTCATTTGTTTTTGCTTATTGAATTGTTTAAGTTCTTCATAGATTCTGGCTATTAGACCTTTGTCAGAGGTGAAGTTGGCAAGTATTTCCTTCCATTCTATAAGCTATCTCTTTATACTGCTGGAATTTTTTTGTTTTTGGCTGTACAGAAGCTCTTTAATTTAATTGGGTCATACTACTTAATTTTTGTTTTTTGTTGTAATTGCTTTTGACGACTTAGTCATAAATTCTTTCCCAAGACCAATGTCAAGGATGATATTTCCTAGGCTTTCTTCTAGGATTTTTATAGTTTTAGGTGTTATATTTTAAGTCTTTAGCCCTTCTTGAGTTAATTTTTGTATATGGTGAATTGTAGGGGTCCAGTTTTGTTCTTTTGCATATGGCTAGTCAGTTATTCCAGCACAGTTTTTTGAATAGAGCATCCTTCCCCTATTGTTTGTTTTTGTTGACTTTGTGAAAGATCAGATGGTTGTAGGTATAAGGCTTTATTTCTGGGTTCTCTAATTTGTTCCATTCTTCTATGTGTCTGTTTTTATACAAGCACCATGCTGTTTTGGTTACTATAGCCTTGTACTATAGCTTAAAGTCAGGTATTGTGATGCCTCCAGCTTTGTTTCTTTTGCTTAGGACTGCTATGGAAATTCAGGCACTTTTAAAATTCTATGTGAATTTTAAAATAGTTTTTTCCAATTTCTGTGAAAAATGACATTGGTAGTTTGATAGGGACAGTATTGAATTCTTCCAATTCATGAGTATGGAATGTTTTCCAATTTCTGTTATCTATGATTTTTTTCAGCAGTACTTTTAAAACGTTTTTGTAAAAAACCAGGACACTCACTAGGCCTCCACAGAGTCAAGATCATCAATGTCATTGTCTTCTACCTGCACATTTTGTCCCACCAGAAGGTCTTCCAGGGCAGTAACGTGCATGGAGTTGTCTAATAGAATAGTAATGGCTTCTCCTGAAATATCGTCTGAAACTGCTTTACAGTTAAATTTTTTATGTAAGTAAAAGAAGAACACTAAAATAATGGTAGAAATGTATAATATAGTAAATATATAAACCAGTAACATAGCGGCTTATTATCAAGCATTATGTATTGTATACATTTATTTGTGCTACACTTTTATATAATTGGCAGCCACAATAGGTTGGTTTATACCAGAACACCACAAACATGAGTTATGCCCTGTGCTAGTACATTACAAAGGCTATAAAGTCATTAGGCCAATAGCAATTTTTCAGTTCCACCATAATCTTATGGGCCCACCATCTTATATGCTGACTATTGTTGACCAAAACATCATTATGTGGTATATGATTTTATTACAAAAAAATCTCATAGTAGAGATAGGTCAGTTTCTATGGTGTTTGTGGGGGAAAGACAAACAATATAAAACAACAACAATAAAACAATTTGTGAAGAAGTATCCTGCTTCTCCACAAATGTCTTTTGCTTTATTACATGAAATCATTAATTTTTGTATCCTGACTTTTGTGGAAACATTAATGAGGATTCTTAATGTTTAAAAAAAGTAAAAGCAAAAGAATCCCTAGTCTTTATAAATTTTTTCTCCAAATCAGGAAGAAACTGAAAGCTGATGTGCCTCAGCACACCGTTAATTAACAATCAAAAAGATAAAAAGATCTAAAAAAAAAAAAAAAAATTAACAGCATAATGATTAGGTACTGAGCAATTAGTTGCGTCTAAAAAATTA
This sequence comes from Cebus imitator, assembly GCF_001604975.1. Taxonomy (NCBI): domain Eukaryota; kingdom Metazoa; phylum Chordata; class Mammalia; order Primates; family Cebidae; genus Cebus; species Cebus imitator. The sequence continues at coordinate 2,549,378 of NW_016107499.1, read as the reverse complement.
TGGACAGCAAAATAAAATATTATTCAAAACAAACCACTGCGGAATCCTGGCTAAAATAATTGCATGAATTTGTTATGGATAGTTATATAACTCATGTATCCACGTAAGGCAGTGATGAGTAATAACAATCGTTTTGTGATAAATAATAGGGGTTAGATAGTGAGTTCTACCTTTGATTCTGATAATATGTTAAACATTTACCATATTACAACTAGAAGTTTACACAATGAATCCAAAATGCTTATTTTTTTCAGAGTACCTATAATTAATTTTCATCTTAAACTAATTATTTTGCATTAAATGTGACTGTGGAAATACATTTGGCATATTTTTTCTTATCTCTGGACATTTCATGGATTAATTTGCAAAGAAAAAATATTCATTCTATTCTTGTTATTTTAGCTATCAAATGTCAACAACATATTATCTAAAATATCAAGATGCCAATGAAAAAAATTAATAAAAGGGTGATTCCAGGCAGATTTTGATAGATTTTGCTTAATTTCACACATTTTATCTTATTAATGTTTTCTAACTAAAACTATAAATGTATCCAAGTTATATTTTATATTTATTCAATAATAAAACTATGTCCATGCTACTTATTATGGTGTGCCAAGAAAAGACCACTTCCACTTAGCACACACGTCTACATACAAACTACACTGTTTCCTCAAGTGTTATAGCCTTTTCTAATGTCTTAGTTCATTCAGGCTGCTATAACAAAATATTATTAACTGAGTGAGTTATAAGAAACAGCAATTTATTTATCACAGTTTTGGAGGATGAAAAGTCCAAGATCAATGATTCTGCAGACAAAGTGTCTGATGAAGACCTGCTTCCAGGTTCATGGAGAACTGTCTTCTCCCTTTGTCCTCATATGGTGGAAGGATAAAGCAGTTCTCTGGGCCTCTTTTATCAGGGCAATAATTACACTCACAAGGACTCCACACTTGTGACCTGATCACCCCACTAAAGCCCCATCTCCTAATGTCAGCACATTTGGATTTAGGATTTCAACATATAAATTTTTGGGAAATACATTGAGTATATAGCACCTAATTAGACAGAAATTGGGATGTTAGCTGTCATAAATCTTTGGAAGAAATTATTTTCAATGTTTACCAGCATTAAGCCTGATAAAACAAATAAACAAAAATAGTGGCATGTATTCATGTCTTTCAACAAATGTAGAGTTTGAAGAAATAACCTTGGAGACAAAAAATGGAAAGAATAAAAAGTTGATTTGCTATGTGAATTCTGCTGTAGAAACAAATAACATTTTAAGAGACATAATTATGTGCCTCTAAAAATGTCTCACATGTAACTTTTTTTATTATCCGTATTTCAGTATTTGCAATATAGAAACTAAACATAGATACTGTGTGGGCCATTTCACTCTAATTGTATTCTATTTTTATCTCTAGGACCAATTAGCCCATGGACAGTTTTTATGAGGAATAAAAATCTGAAATCTCAAAACTAAAGGCCCAGGAAAAGATTTCTCCAAGTCTTGGTAGGTAGTGCTTTTCCAAACCCATTCTAGTCTAGAAGCAGGAGGGACGAAGATTGGTTTGGAGACTGCAGTACCTGCTTCTAAATCTCAGCAGTACTTCCTTCCCAAATGCCAACAGCCTTTTGGCTTGCAAGCATTTTAGAATAGAAGGCATTTATTTTTCAACAAGTCAGCAGTTCCTAACAAACATCCACCTATGCATGCAGCCTTTCGGCAGCTTCTGAAGTATTGATGCGTTTACTAACTTGATAGCAAAGCTTCTCTGGTCCCAGGTTTCCAGTATGTAAACACTCAACTGCTCCTTCTTGAGAGTGAAAGGCTTTTTAATTGCCTCCAATACTTCACCAATAGACAAATTTTTTTCAAATGCCAGGTAAAAACAGAAAGGAAATAACTTCATAAAATCTTTGTGAGATGTATAGCAAAAGTCTGATAAATTTGTTTATTTTTTAACAGAACTAGTTACAAATTTCATTTCTGGGTATAAAGTTTTAGAAATAGACGGGGTGCGTTGGCTTAAGCCTGTGATCCTGGTTCTTTAAAGGGGAGGCCCAGGCGGGCGGATCACGACGTCAAGAGATGGAGACCATCCTGGCCAACATGGTGAAACCCCTTCTCTACTAAAAAATACAAAAATATTAGTTGGGTGTGCTGGCGTGCGCCTGTAGTCCTAGCTACCCAGGAGGCTGAAGCAGGAAAATTGCTTGGACTCGGGAGGCGGAGGTTGCAGTGAGCTGAGATTGCCCCACGCCTGGTGAGAGAGCAAGACTCTGTCTCAAAAAAAAAAAAAAGAAATAAAAGAAATAATCATTTGAAAATAACAAATTACATACTTTAAAGTTTGCAAATTTTCCACAGACTGGGCAACAGATCTCATTTCAGGGAATCATAATAATTAATATTTTCTTAAATATATTGTCTTAATAAAGGAAATCATATGTTATTCTAGTGTCCCAAATGCATTATTGGCATTATTTGGTCATGCAGGCGATTAGTTATAGCCATATGACCAACTATCCACAAACCCAGTAATTTTTGACAAGTTTGAAAATATATAACATGCTAAAAAATGGTTAGAAGATAGACTGTCCCAAATGATCACATTATTATGCATTAGTCCAGGAGTGGAGAAAACAGAAAAAAAATTATTTCCTATATATCTGTTGCATTTTCTCTACTGCAAGGTTTCTTAAATTTGGCATTATAGCCCATTTCAGTCCCATAATTATTTGCTGTGATGAACTATCCTATGTTTCACTGGATGTTTCATATAATCCCCAGCCTCAATTCATCGGAGGCCACTATCACTCTTCCCAAGAGGATGACAACCAAAAACGTCTCAAATATTTCCAGAGGGTACCAGATGTACCCTGGTAACGGTGGAGAAGTCAAAAACATCCCAAAATTGAGAAGCACTTTTCTTGTGAGTAGAGAAACCTAAGGCCCAAAGTAGATCCAAGTAGAAAAGAAATCCCATAGTTTTCCTTTCACATTGCACAGCATATTGATTCTGCAATGTACTAATAACAAACTAGTAATTGAAGCTATTTTTAGAGTCAAGGTATACAATGTACATAATGAAATTACAACCAATTACAGGACTTTGTGCCAAATCTCAATTAAACAGGAATCATATATGGAGATGAAATATTTACATTATCTCTTAATTTTATTTTTGTTATTTTAGATCAATTACTGTCAAATCATTACAATTGGATCTCCCTTATCTTTCCTAGTTCATTTTCTTACGCAGGTGCTTATGAATGTCACAGAGCCAAGAAAAGACTAAATAGGAAAAGCCAGGGTAAATCTTAGAGGGAGTCCTTAGTCAATAAATAGTGGGAAGCTGCTTGTGCTTTGGTAAATTTCCATGAATTACATATACATATCCATGAGCAAATGTAGATCAACAATCCAGTTAACTGGATAGGTTGCTTAATTAATATGGGTCCAATTTATATATTGATAATAAGATAGTTTTTTCTCTAACCTACTCATTTTTAGAAGATAATAAAACTTCTCTAACAATACCTAAAGACAGTATTCTTAAAATGTATTTTATGATGGGACCGGGTACAGTGGCTCATGCTTGTAATCCCAACACTTTGGGAGGCTGAGATAGGCAGATCACAAGGTCAAGAGATGGAGACCATCCTGGCCAACATGGTGAAACCCCGTCTCTACTAAAAATACAAAAATTAGCTGGGCATGGTGGCACGCGCCTGTGGTCCCAGCTACTCGGGAGGCTGAGGCGGAAGAACTGCTTCAACCCAGGAGGCAGAGATTGCAGTGAGCCTAGATTGCACCACTGCACTCCAGCCTGGTGACAGAGCAAGACTCTTTCTCAAAAAAACAAAAAAAGTATTCTATGATACCAGAGACAACTCTAGTAGGGCCTAATGAGATCTGAATTTACGTATGAGTCAGTATATTACATAAATTTTTTGTGGGTTTATGCAGAAGTCACTTATATGTGCTGAGGATACAGAATGGAAAAAGTTAATTTTTTTAGAATCTCTAAGAAATGTGTCATTCTCAAAGTCATAAACCTCTATAGCCCTGCTAATTATGTTTTTAATATAAGATCAAAACAAATATGGTAATGTAGCAGAGCAGTGCAGAAACATTTCAATCTGTCATTTTGGTTTTACATGATTAAAAACATCAAAATTACAAAAAGAAAAATATAAAGCTCATAATTTGGGTGTTTTCAACTAGTTTCAAATATCTGGCCATTGGATTAAGTAGATTCTACCTGTTATATTTGAATGTATTTAAACATAACTTCATATACAATCTCTTTCTAAAAAGTAATAAACTAACAAATATATTAAAATATGGTATACTCTTTCTAGTATTTCTGCACAATATGGATTTAATTTAGCTTTATTTGGACTCAAGAAATTTAAGCGTTTTTTTCCTAAGTCCTACTCTTTTTACTAATATGAAATTTTTAAAAAATCACTTGCAAACAACCTCCTTCTAACTTTTTAAATGACATATTATTCTTCACCGGTTTTAAAATTCAACTGTCCTTGACTGCTACAGCTAGTAGCCTAGAATATTTACCTGAAATATGCAATGACTTGTATGTTGCTCATTTTTCACTCTTTCCTTTTAGCACAATGACAATTTCTTATACTCATCACTTAAATCTAACGTATTGGTCTCTTTATTCACATTTCTCTTTTGTACCTATATGTTATAAAATAAAACTGTCAAAAGTACCTGTCATAATATTCATCTCTAACCAATTTTTATAATCTTATCTCCTGCCATTTACTATCACACTGTCCTTGAATAGCTGTAAGTTTTAATTTTCTGTGTCTTTACACATATTGTTTCTTCCGGAAAACATCCATTTCTCAAGGATAACATTAAATGCCATCTTCTGTACTGTGCACAGAATGAGTTGGTCCTTCCTGATATCCCCACGGCCTCATCATGATGCTTCCATTACATATATCAATGAATGGATTTTCTCATTAACTTCTTTACAGACCTTATCAAAACCATTTTTCTATGCTTAGTATGTAAAACACAATCTGGCATGTACATTGTAATCACTAAATCTTAATCACAGAATGACTAAATGACCATGGAAGTGGCTAATAAAATCACATACAGCCTTGATGATAATTTTTGGATCTTTAATGTGCTTCCTAAAGTAATATGAAATCATTACAAGTTATTAATAGTATGAGTTGACACATTTATCTAAGTAATTTGGAAGGCAACTGCCAAGAAACTAAGATCTGACTGAGTGACAAAGGAAGAAAGTTAAACTGGAGGTTTTGGCAAAAATCTAGGCAAAATGTAATAAAATATTGGATAAGGTCAGTGTTAGTAGCTATGAGAACAAGAGAATAGAGAAACAGTGTGTTTTGTCTTAAAATAATCTAGAAAGTACAGTGCACTTTTAGTATGTATTAGTACATATAAATAGTATATATGTTATATATGATTATGGTATATATACTATATATTAATATAGTATACTATACAATACTAATTAGTATAGTACTATAATTATTAATATATTATGCAATTACTATAATGTATATTAATAGTATATATTAACAGCCACTTAATATATACTATTATTAATAGTGCTAATTAAGAATTACAATTATGTATGTAACATGTTTAATAAGCGCCAAGTACTAAATTAAATGGTCTGCATAGTTTATTTCATTTCATTATAAGCAATTTTGTGCAGTAAGCATCAATGATCTTATTTTATAACTTAAACTGATTATTGTAGATCAGTAATGTTAGAACCAAAATTTAAATGAAAATCTATCTCTTGAACTATCTCTTGTGAGACATTTAGTAAGTTTAATGAAAGCAAATTAGATTTTGATTAGGTATGGATAATATGTAAAAGACAGATAATTTCCTAATTTTTAATCCCTCCATTGTTATAGAATGTCTACTTTATCATTCTCTCAGTCACATCATATATTTTTAGGCTCCAGTGTTTCTGATAAGTTTTTAACTTGCTATTTTCACTCTAGTGGGAAAACCTAGCTCATTTATAGTAAGTTATTTACAGGAACTAAGCATGGTGAATGAGCAAAGTAATGCTACTTAAATGATAAGGTAGTGAGTCATAGATGATGGGAATTTGGAAAGAATAAGAAATATACTGTATGACAATTAGAAACTTTAAACATCAGGATGCCAAGCTACTGGACTTTATCCTACAAGATGAAATATATGAAGGACCTTGCATATATATATATGATGATAATAAGAGGAATTAAATGTATTGCAAGTGGGAAATCATTAACTGAATATGTTAAATATTAAGTAGTCTGAGGAAACTATCAAATATAAAGCTGAGAATAGTGTAAACATATATCTCAGTGTGTGAAGGACAATTCCTTTTATGCCTGTTGTAGCAGTGTTTTGTTCAAATTAATCTTTGTCCAAGATTTTCTAGTTTCTAAGGAAATGCTATTATTAGTAGTTATGTTGATATAAGCCAGCTGTGTTTAAGAACTTCCATTTTGACTTCCAGTTTCTGCTATGATCTTATTTAATAGTATGTGAGGAAGATGTGATTATTTTTGTTTGTTGTTAAATCTAAAAGGGCATCAAAAAATAACTCTTTTTTTTCCCCATCACCTTCCAGATATGATGTATTTAACACTTCCCATTTAAGGAAAGTCTTCAAGGTGCTTGCTCCTTAGAGAAATCTTCTTAGATAGGAGCAGTAAGGAAGGCTAACTCATTCTGGTTATAATGTTAGTGGGAGCAGGTTTAAAGATTGTTGCCTCAATCACCTGATGTACTGCCAGTTATGCCATGGTCCAAGTTGCAGAATGTTAGATGCATGAAGGAATCAGTCCACAGTAAATAGGTTAGCTGAGAAACATGGTAAAGTACAGGTTTAATGTGTATGAAATATTTATGGGAAATAGAAGCTGAACAGGTCATCTTCTATGTAGAGAGAAATCTACATAGATTTCTCTTTCTAATTTTATTAATTTCTTATATGGTGTTAATCTATATTTACTTTTTATAGTAATGCAATTATTATTTTGTAATAAAATATTTTGATAGCATATCAATGAAATAAAAAATGAAAGTACATGTCTTATGAAAAATTACTATCCAAATTTCTATTACTCAAAATTGATGTCATGTGGCTGATACATTATACGGGTCTAAGAATATCACAGATTACATAAAAAACAGACATCTGAAGTTGTTTGAGCATTTACTTCAAAATGTATTACTTATATTAAAAATGGACAGGGAATATGTGGCACATATACACCATGGAATACTATGCAGCCATAAAAACCATGAGTTTGTGTCCTTTGTAAGGACATGGATGGACCTGGAAACCATCATTCTCAGGAAACTGACACAGGAACAGAGAATCAAGTACTGCATATTCTCACTCATAGGCGGGTGTTGAACAATGAGGACACTTGGACACAGGGAGGGGAGCATCGCACACTGAGGTCTGTAGGGGGGGGACTAGGGGAGGGACAGTGGGCGGTAGCGAGTTGGGGAGGGATAACATGGGGAGAAATGCCAGATATAGGTGATGGGGATGGAGGCAGCAAACCACATTGCCATGTATATACCTATGCAATAATCCTGCATGTTCTTCACAGGTACCCCAGAACTTAAAATGCAATAATATATATATATATATAAATATGTAGATGACAATAATTTAACATGTACATTTGCAAAACGTGCACTTATATATAACCCTGTGAAGTATGACTTCTCATTTAGATCAAATAGTTTCATTTATTTTCAATTTTCAATTATTAGTTTTACTTCAGGGGATGTAAGTGTGTTTGTTTATAAAAGTTTAAATGAAAATAGATGTTGATGTTAATGTCCTTGCTGCATTAAAAGAAAATAACATTTTGAAGTTAAATTATACCAGATCCACATCAAGGTATATATGTCCATGTGTCATAAAACTATTTTATAAATACCTAAATGGGACATATTTAGAACATACATCTAGAATAGCATGAAGTAGGTCAGTATATACTACACATATTAAGTTCTGCATTTAAACTCCAGTAAAATTACTTTTTAAAAACATTGGTGATATTAAAAAATATATTTTTAAGCCACTGGCTAAATGTGTCTGGGTTCCAATTCTTCAGTTGCATTACATAAATAAATCACAGATAACCAGGCAAATCACAACAAATGATTGTGGTAAATAATCCATAGGATGACATATAAAATTTTAGTTGATTTTTTAAAATTATGTACTGTAACTGACTATATACATTTAATATACTTTTTGAATATAATCAACTATCTTTAGATGGATTGAATAACTGATATGCTGTCATGTATAATATTATTTGGAATAACAAAATGTTCCTATGCAAAATTATAAATTTATATTTGTTTATAAATATTAAACAGTTTAATATTTAACAAAGTTTTAAATCAAATGCAATTTAAATATTAAAGATTTAAATAAAAAGATAATGCTAATTTTTAAGAAAAAACTAGTTATGAATTTCAGCTTTTGCTAAAGATAGATAAATATAAAATAACTTACATTTATTTGAAGTATTAAAGGTTTAAAAAAAGCAAAAAAAAATGTTTAATCTCTTTTGAAATAGGTAGGATTATATATGTCATTTTCCATTATAATAAAGTCATGATTTTCTAAAGACAATTTTATTTCTATTGTCTCAGAATGCTAAGCCAATTAGTCAGAAGGTGGTATATCCCCTGTCTCACATGAGTGTTCCCATCACCAATATCTATTCATAATACCACTCAATGAATTAACATTTCAAGTATGCAAATATACTTCATGCAAAATGTTTTCCAAGTAATGGAAAAATGTAAAACTTCACTGGCCTTTGTTATTGGCTTTCATAAGCATAAAACTTTTCCTAACTTCTGTTAGTTTTGAGTATAACACAGAATCACCAGGAAAAAAAATTTATCAAAATCCGATTATAATCATTTTGTTGTTGCAATCCAACTTTATGACTAAAACAACAAGAAAAATATTGACTCATCTTCAAGATGTTCTTCTATCCAAATAAAAGTTTATAATGGACTGGGAATGTGAGTTGTGTGTTTCAAGTTTCTTGCAGTTTACCTAGGTCTTATACTGAGTGTGCTAGGTTTTCTACATGGGGACCAAAAAGTGAAGAAGGCATTGTTGATTTGAGTACTCTTTATTGAAGAAGTTATTTTTACCAGGAGAGTTTAAAAACCATTTCTGTGGAAAAGTAACTATTCTTGTTTAATGTGAAGAAAATATGTAACATCAGAGTTTTTATAGAGTTTAATTCTTGCCCTAAATATTGTCTTCCAATTCATGTTAACATACATAACACTAATTCATAACCCCCTAGCTAAATCCATATTGTAAACTATTTTGTGTTGGTATGCTTTTAAAGCAAATCTTTTACTCACTCTATGTCACAGATTTGGATGGAATTGTTTTATTCAAAACGCATTAAAATTTTTGACAAATGGCAAGTTTGCTTTCTGCAAGCCAATATCTTACTGCAGAGATAAGGATTCTAAGTATTTAGCTATTTTCTACTAACTTATGTTGATGTTTCTCAGAAACACAATTAGGCAATTTATAATTGGCCTCATTTTTCCATAGGATTTGATAATATACTTGGTAATTTATTAAGAACTAGAGTTACCATGCTCAATATAAATTTTACCTGTCTATACAAAGATTTCCTAGTTCTGATATAAAACTATTTAGGATCATTAGTTGATTTAAATAGGAGAATGTATGAAAGTTTTGTGCCTTTAAAATACATGATTTATAAGGTCATTTGGTCAGAGAAGGAAAGGTAAAAATAATAACCTAATTCTGATATTAGAAACTCAATGCTACTTCTTATTGTCTCTGTCTTAGGAGCCAGGTCACTCACATGTGTCATCTACTATGGTCCTACATCTTCCTACAGCGAATTCTGTTGCTGGGTAGGTTTAAATTTCATTAGTATTAGTGGAGCTACAAGGTGTCACTAGCTGGTACAATGACCAGTTTAAACTTTTGAATCACATTTACAATAAATATTTAACAATGCAGAAAGTACGTATTTCACAGTTATAATTATCCATTTGGAATTTTTAAAAAAATTTCTGAAACTCAACCATTACTCACCAAACCATCTACAATGGAATAATGGTATGTTTTCCAGCAACAACAGGTTGTAATATTTTTTTTAGTGTCAGAAACATTTCACAATATCCATTAGAAACAAACAGAGGTATAATGTTCTATACTTTTAAAATTATTTACTTTTGTTTGATCAGAGTATATGACTTCACTTATAAAGAGTAAACTAGAGTGTTTGCTTATGTGACTAATTTGAAGTAAAGTGCATTATGTAATTGGGTACAGGTGATTGGAGTCATGAAATTTGACAACCGTTTTGATATAAAAAATTTTGTGTAAATACAGATCATTCTAAAACAGGATTCATAACGTCTAAAAAATAAAAAGTACAGGATGTTTATATTACTTGCACTTACTAAAGCATATACCACTTCTGGCAAATGTGACCATAAGCAGATGGTCTTGATGTTCTTTCACTTAGCCTAATGTCAAAAGAAACTAAAGCGTAAACTATCTGACCCATTAGCTTTTGAAGACCTGGTTTTTAAAAGGAGAACAAATTTTAAAGTAACAGGAATTAAATAAATTAAGAAAAAATAAACAGTAATAATTTGATTAACAATGATTTTATACTTAATTTTTCTTTCAGGTAAAATCATTGCTAACATTGGTTAAATCATACAAGTTATGTACCTACTTATAGTAGATTTACATGATTGGCCAATAGGTATACAGTTAATGGCAGGATTTTTTTTTTTTTTTTTTTTTTTTGAGTCTCACTCTGCTGCCCAGGCTAGAGTGCAGTGGCAGGATCTTGACTCACCACAACTTCCATCTCCCAGGCTCAAGCCCTCAGCCTTCCGAGTAGCTGGGACTATAGCAAGCACTACCATGCCTGGCTAATTTTTGTGGTTTTAGTAGTGACAGGGTTTTACCATGTTGGTCAAGTTGATCTCAAACTCCTGACCTCGTCATCTGCCCACCTCAGCGTCCCAAAGTGCTGGGATTACAGGCATTAGCCACAATACCTGGCTGAAAGAAATATCAAATGGTTTCCTTCAATGGATGGATAATTAACGATATCTATTTTCTTATCCAAGAAAGTTTCTGTAAATTCCTAAGGTATATAGTAGAAAACGTCATGGTTACTCAAACAATATAATCTGTTATAAATGTTGTTTGTTAAGAAAATATTTTTAATGAATTTATACTTGTTAGCAAAAACATCCATCGATTGTTTAAGTGTAGAAATAGAGAGTTTTTCTTCAACTTTTAAGTGGGGGTACATGTGCAGGATGTCCAAGTTTGTTACATAAGCAAATCTGTTCCATGGTGGTTTGATACACAGATTAACCCATCATCTAGATATTAAGCTTGTCATGCATTAGCTATTCTTCCTGATGCTCTCCTGCCCCCATCACACTGACAGGCCCCAGTGTCTATTGCTTTCCCCCATGTATCCATGTGTTCTCACTTTTCAATTCCCACTTAAAGTTGACAACATTTGGTATTAGGTTTTCTATTCCTCTGTTAGTTTCCTTAGTATAATGGTTTCCAGCTCTATCCATGCCCTACAAAGAACATGATCTCTTTCCTTTGTATGGCTGCATAATATTCCACAGTGTGTCTGTGTCTGCATGTATTTATATACACGCACCACATTTATCCAGTCTATCATTGATGGGCATTTGGGTTGATTTCATTTCTTTGCTATTGTGAATAGTGCTGTAATCAACATGCATGTATTAATGTATCTTTATAATAGAATAATTTATATTCCTTTTGGTATATAACCAGTAATGGGATTGCTGGATCTAACATTTCTGCTTCTAGATCTTTGAGAAATTGCCACAATGTCTTCCACAATAGTTGAACTACTTTATGCTCCCACCAACACTGTAAAAGTGCCAGTTTTCTCTGCAACCTTGCCAGAATCTGTTGTTTCTTGCCTTTTTAATACTCACCATTCTGACTGAAGTGAGACTCTATCTCATTGTTGCTTTGATTTGCATTTATCTAATGTTTAATGATGTTGAGCTTTTTTTCATGATTGTTGGATGTATGAATATCTTCTTTGAGAAGTAACTGCTGATGTCCATTACCCAATTTTTAATGGGATGGTTTTTTTTTTTTTCTTGTAAATTTGTTTAAGTTCCTTTGAGACTCTGGATATTAGACCTTTGTGAGATGAATGGACTGCAAAATTTTTCTCCCATTCCATAGGTCTGTTCATTCTGATGATAGTTTCTTTGCTATGAACAAACTCTTTAATATAACTAGATCCCATTTGTCAATTTTTGCTTTTGTTACAATTGCTTTTCATGTTTTCGTCATAAAATCTTTGCCCTTGCCTAGGTCCTTAATAGTATTGCCTAGATTTTCTTCTAGGCAATCTATCTTGAGTTAATTTTTGTACAAGTTGTAAGGAAGTGTTCTGGTTTCAGGTTTCTGCATATGGCTAGCCATTTCTCCCAGCATTATTTATTACATAGGAAATCCTTTCCACATGGCTTGTTTTGTCAGGTTTGTTGAAGATCTGATGACTGTAGTTGTGTGGTTTTATTTGTGAGTTATCTCTTCCATTCCATTGGTCTATGCATCTGTTTTTGTACCAGTACCATGCTGTTTTGATTACTGTAGTCTTGTAGTACAGTTTGAAGTCAGGTAGTGTAATTCGTACAGTTTTGTTCTCTTTCCTGAGGATTGTCTTGGGTATTTGGGCTCTTTTTTGGATCCATATAAAGTTTTAAATAGTTTTTTCCAATTCTGTGAAGAACGTTAATAGTAGTTTAATTGGAATAACATTGAATCTGTAAATTGCTTTAGGCAGCATGGTTGTTTTCATGATATTGATTCTTCCTATCCATAAGCATGGAATGTTTTTCCATTTGTTTATGTGCTCTCTGATTTCATTGAGCAGTGATTTGTAGTTTTCCTTGAAGAGGTCCTTCACTTTTCTTGTTAGCTATATTCCTAGGTATTTTATTTTCTTTGTAGCAATTGTGAATGGGAGTTCATTTGTGATTTGGCTCTCTGCTTGTCTATTGTTGGTGTATAGAAATGTTAGCAATTTTGGCACTTTGATTCTGCATTCTGAGACTGCTGAATTTGCTTATCAGCTTAAGAATTTGCTTATCAGCTTTAGGCTGAGATGATAGGCTTTTCTAGATAGAGGATCATGTCACCTGCAAACAAAGATAATTTGGCTCCCTCTATTCCTATTTGAATACCCTTTATTTATTTCTCTCAACTGATTGCCCTGACCAGAACTTCCAATATTATGTTGAATAGGAGTGGTGAGAGAGGGCATCCTTGTTTTGTGTGGATTTTCTAGGGGAATGCTTCCAGCTTTTGCCCATTCATTATGATATTAGTTATAGGTTTGCCATGTATGGCTCTTATTTTTTGGGGGTATGTTTTTTGAATAATTAATTGAGAGTTTAAACATGAAGGGATGTTGAGTTTATCAAAGGCCTTTTCTGGGTCTAGTGAGTTAATCACATGATTTTTGTCTCTAGTTCAGTTTATGTGATGAATTACATTCATTGATTCATATATGTTGAACCAACCTTGCATTCTGGGAGTTAATCCAACTTGATCATGGTGGATACGCTTTTTGATGTGCTGCTGGATTTGGTTTCACAGTATTTTATTGAGGGTTTTTACATCTATATTCATCAGGGATAGTGGCCTGAAGTTTTCTTTTTTTGTTTTATCTTGCCAGGTTTTGATATCAGGATGATGCTCACTTCATATAATAAGTTAGGGAGGAGTCCTTCCTTTTTAACTGTTTGAAATAGTTTCAGCAGAAATAGTACCACCTCTTCTTTGTACCTCTGGTAAATCTACCTAGTCCTCTGCTTTTTTGGGTGGTAACCTATTTATTATTGCCTCAATTTCAGAACTCATTGTTGGTTTATTCATGGATTCAATTTCTTCCTGGTTTTATCTTGGGACTGTGAATGCATCCAGTTATTTTTCTATTTCTTCTAGATTTTCTAGTTTAAGTGCATAGAGGTGTTTAGAGTATTCTTTAACAGTTGTTTGCATTTATGTGGGGTCTGTGATGATATCTCGCTTATTCTTTTCATTGTGTCTATTTGATGCTTCTCTCTTTTCTTCATTATTAGTATAGCCAGTGGTCTACCTATTTTATTTTTTCAAAAATTCAGCTCCTGGATTCTTTAATTTTTTGAATTTTTTTTGTATGTGTGTGCGCATGTCTCTCCAGTTCTGCTCTGATGTTGGTAATTTCTTGTCTTCGACTAGCTTTGGGGTTTGTTTGTTCTTGGTTCCCTAGTTCTTTTAGTTTTGATGCTAGGATGTAGATTTCAGATTTTTCTAGTTTTTTGATGTGGGGATTTAGTGCTATAAATTTCCCTCTTAACACTGCTTTAGCTGTGTCCCAGATATTCTAGTTAGTTGTCTCTTGGTTCTCATTAGTTTTGATTAACTTCTTGATTGCTGCCTTAATTTTATTGTTTATCCAGGATTAATTCAGGAACAGGTTGTTCAGTTTCCATGTAGTTATATGATTTCAAGTGAATTTCTTAATTTTGAGTTTTAATTTGCACTGTGGTTTTAGACATTGTTATGATATTAAATCTTTTGCATTTGGGAGAAGTGTTTTATTTTTGACTACTGATCAATTTTACAGTAAGCCCCATATAGCAATGGGAAGAATGTACAGTTGTTTTTAGGTGAAGAATTCTATCAATATCTATTAGGTCTGCTTGATCCAGAGCTGAGTTTATGTCCTGAATATCATTCTTAATTTGCTGTCTCATTAATCTAATATTGTATGTGGGGTATTAAAGTATTCCACTATTATTTGCAAGAGTCTAAGTCTCTTCAAAGGTCTCTAAGAACTTTCTTTATGAACCTGGACCCTCCTGTATTGGGTACACATATATTCTGGATAGTTAGGTCTTCTTGTTGAATTGAACCATTTATCATTATGTAATGCCCTTCTTTGGTCTTTGTTGCTTTAAAGCCTATTTTGTTAGAAACTAGAATTGTGACCCCTGCCTTTCTGTTTTCTATTTGCTTGGCAAATTTTCTTCATTCTTTTGTTTTAGGCCTATGTGTGTCTTTCTGCGTGAGATGGGTGTCTTGAAAACAGCGTACCAATGGTTTTCTTGATCTTGATCTCATGTCAAGATCGACCCAGTCAGGATCGGTCTTGACTCTTTATTAATCTTGCCATCTGTCTTTTAACTGGGGCATTTAGCCCATTTACATTTAAGGTTAATATTGTTTGGGTGAATTTGTTCCCATCATCATGATGCTAGCTGATTAGTTTGCAGACTTGTTTATGCGGTTGCTTCATAGTATCACTAGTCTTCGTACTTCAGGGTGTCTTTGCAGTGGCTGGTAATGTTTTTTCCTTTCCATATTTAATGCTTCCTTCAGAAGCTCTTGCAAGGCAGGCCTGGTGGTGATGAATTCCTGTAGCATCTGCTTGTCTGAAAAGGATCTTATTTCTTCTTTTTTTATGAAGCTTAGTTTGGCCAGATATGAAATTCTGTGTTGGAAAGTTTTTCTTTTAAGAATGTTGAATATCGGCCCCTAATCTCTTCTGGCACATAGGGTTTCTGCTGAAAGGTTTATTTTTAGTCTTTTGGGCTTCCCTTTTTAGCTTATCTAGTCTTTTTCTCTAGCTGCCCTTAACACATTTTCTTTCATTTTGACTTTGGAGAATCTTCATGGAGTATCTTACCAGAGTTCTCTTCAGTTCTTGAATTTGAATTTTTGCCTGTCTTCTAGGTTGGAGAAGTTCTCTTGGATGATATCTCAAAGTATGTTTTCCAACTTAATTCCATTCTCCTTATCTCTTTTGGGCACCCCAATCAGTCATAGGTTTGGTATTTTTATATAATCCCATTTTTCTGGGAGGTTTTGTTGATTCCTTTTTATTCTTTTTTCTCTATTCTTGTCTGTGTTATTTCAGATAGTCTTTATGCTCTGAGATTCCTTCCTCTTCTTGATATATTCTATTATTGATACTTGTGATTGCATTGTGAATTTTTCATGTTGTGTTTTTCAACTCCATCAGGTCAGTTATGCTCTCTCTAAACTGGCTATTGTGGTTATCAGCTGTTGTATTGTTTTATCATGATTCTTAGCTTCTTTGCTTTGGGTTAGGACATGGTCGTTTAGCTCATTGAAGTTCATTATTGCTCACCTTCTGAAGCCTACATCTGTAAATTCAGCTATCTCAGCCTTGGCGGCTGATATGGTATGGCTGTATCCCCATCCAAATCTCATCTTGAATTGTAGTTCCCATAATCCCCATGTGTCATGGGAGGGATCCAGTGGGAGGTAATTGAAGCATGGGAGCAGTTATCCCTATGCTACTGTTCTTATGATACTGAGTGAGTTCTCATGAGATCTAATGGTTTAATCAGGAGCTTTTCCCCCTTTTTCTTCGTACTTTTCTTTCCTGCTATCATGTGAAGAAGGATGTGTTTGCTTTCTGGTTGTAAGTTTGTAAGTAAGTTTCCTGGTGTCTCCCTAGCCATGTGGAACTGTGAGTCAATAAAACCACTTTCCTTTATAAATTAACCAGTCTCAGGTAATCCTTTACGGGAGTGTGAAAACAGACTAGGACAGCTCTGTCTATGCCCTTGCTGGAATGGGGTTTCTGTCATTTGGAGGAGAAGGGTTTCTGTCATCTGGAGGCACTCTGCCTTTTTCAGTTTTTGTTGTTTTTGTGTTGATTTTTTTTTTTTCTCATCTTTGTGGGCTTATCTGTCTTTGATGTTTGAGGTCGCCCGGGGTTCCACTCCAGACCCTAGTCACCTTGGTCCCTTCCACACCTGGAGGTTTCACCAGTAAAGTCTGTGAAACAGTAAAGATGGCGGCCTGCTCTTCCCTCTGGGAGCACCATCCCAGCAGGGCACCAACATGATGTTGGCCAGGCCACTCCTGTTGGAGGTGTTTAGAGACCCCTATTGGGAGGTTTCACCCAGTCAGAAGGAATAGGATTAGGGACCCACTTAAAGAAGTCATTAATAGATTAATTTTAAGTTAAAAATAGAGCCTATTTAAGAAAAAATTATTATTTTCTCAAAAAAAATTGAAGTAGAAAGGTAAGCAGCACAAAAGGACACAACAAATGAATGAGCTGCCTGTTCAATCTTGTCTTTGGAAAAATGTAATTTTCAAATAACTTCTTTAAACATTGACTATCTGAGCATTTTAATGTTGTGTTTGAAAACTGATGCTAAAACCCAAGATTCCTGTGCTGTTATAGAAAAATAATTTGATGCCAGAAGACAAGAAAGATTGTCGCTAAAGAAACTAATTAGGAGGCCTTAACATCCTTGAAGGGTAAACCCACTGGTTAGCAAAAGCTTGAGCTATGGTGATTCTGTATAAATGGAAATTAAAAGATGGGTATGAAAAATAAAGCCTCATCAGCTTTGTGCAATATAAAGATATTGTTTCAAAGCTGTTAGAAATCTTAAAGCTTAAATTGGGTATTTTGATCTCGCCGAGTAGAACAGCTGTGATAATATTAACAAAAGATAGAGCAGTCCGAGAGATAGCTAGTTTTCAAACTGGTGAATGGATATTAAGATTAATGAATTAGGAACCATACAATATTGGTTGTAAAGTGATTAAATAGTAACAGATTGATCAAGCTGATTTAGGAGTAAAAATACAGAGATTTTTTCACATTACATATTCAATGCCATGGTGTTCTAGGATTATCGATTCGTGTTTTTTTTGTTTGTTTGTTTGTTTGTTTTCCCACTTCAGAGCTTTACCAGTTTTGCTAAAAGGAGTTGTGAATGCTTCTCTGAGTGCCTCAGTACACAGAACCAGGAAACTAAATGCATCCAAGAGAACATGATTTACAGATAGAGTGGATTTACACAAAGAGCTATCAAGTTAGAAAAAAAGGTAAGCCATTTCAACTGTGTGTAAAAAGTAAGGCAGCCAGCCAGAATTTTGTAAACCATATTGTAGGAAAAGAAAGAATCTCATAGATGACAATTGATAAAGAATCAGTACTCCATAAACTTTGTGCTGGTGCAAAGGAAATTACGATTTTCTTATTAGAAATGAAAGCTTTGAAGCAAGGAATGGACATCCCAGCATAGTTGAGTTAGACAAAAGGAGAATAGGACCTGAATAAAGAGATTCACACTGATTTACATTAGGGTGGACACATACCCAATTTTTTACTAGATCATTTAATATTTTGGCTTCCAGTTTCTAACAGAATTAACACAAAATTTGACATCATGTTGTGACTTGCTTACAAATATTCTATTTAGGATGTTATGCCCTGTGTTAAGAGCTATTATATTTAGTCACTGATAATATATAAAACATCTAATCATGCCTGACACATGAAAGCAAGCATCCAAGGACAGTGAGTCTTTTAGAAATTTTCTGCCTAAAAAGTGGTTATTAGAGACATTAGTGGTCATGTTAAGTCATATCCATTGGGAAGACAGCACTCCATATAACACACACAGTAAGGAGTGAAGCAAACCTGGGGACTTGAGAAAAATAATATTTAAAATATCTCATAATTATTGAGCACTTTATGGATACAACAAATGTTCAAATCACCTATTTATAATATTGAATTTAAACCTAACGGCAAATAGATGTGAATCTTGTTATAACATCTGCTTTACAGACAGATAAAATAGAGACATGAAAATGGGTGATATGTCCAAGTTCCCAAAGAAAAAATCAGGTGGAGCAGGACTGAACTCACTTGCATCAAATCTAACACCTTACTAAATTAATAAATTAATAAATTTTCTCACAAGATGAGGTTTTCTTTAGGTTATTACAAGTTATTTGAATATGTTTTCACAGATAAACCTGTATTAAATATTATTTATTGAGTTGCTAATAGTTCATCAGGATTCACAATTAATAACTCTATTACATGATTATAATACAATTCAATTTTATTATGCATAAATCCTAGATTCCATAAAATTAAAAACAACTGATGCTCTATTGAAGATAAATAATTGGGTATAATTGATCATAGAATTTCTTTGTTCCTTTTCTTTGGAAAAATTGAGGCTTGAGATTGATGATAAAGAAGTTTTGAGGTTGAGAGATGGAAATCATAGCACAGTTTTAAAAGAGAAATCATGGTATGAAATTCAGTACTAGCTGCTACTATTTACACCTATTGCTGAAATACTCTATAATTCATATTATAAATGCTCACATTCATGGCCCTTAAATTGAATGCATACCCTTTTGAAATTTTACTATAAAGAACAATTTCTTCTAACTAATGGAAGATGCATAAAGGGATATATAGTTTATGGAGTCTTTTTCTCTAACAGTACAATTCACCCAAATTCACATTATTCACAAGAATCGTGGAACACTATTTCTCTAAAGTATTCTGCACACTGAGCAGTTATTGTCACAGTTTTACAATCGTGACTGCTGCAAAAGAGATGGGAGAAAAATACCTTGACTTTACTTGACAGATAAAAGTAAATAAGGGCAAAATTCTAAAATAACCAACTATCAAATCATCTGGGTCTGGGAATTTCAATGAACTGGACACAGTACAAGTCACCTCAGTGATGATGGTGAGAAAATACCTGGGGGAATTCACAAAAAGGAGTTTCAATTACAGATTCGTTCTGCATAATAATAGTGAATGATTCTTAGCCTTTGTCATAGAAAATAGGTCAGTTTCCAGATTACCTAAGGATGTAATAGAGAACTCCAGAGAACAGATGGGCATCCTGAAGAAAAATAGAAAGGAAAAGAAAGAAAAAAAGAAAGAAACTGTACAGTCTCATGGACATTTTGGTGATACCTTTCATAATATGAATAGAAGCTTAGTGAGACGATGAATAGGCTAACTAACAGAAATTCTAACCATTTCCAGTTGTCCAGAAGTGGCAAATTTCCAAGAGGTCTCTTAAGATTAAAAAACACCGCAGTGCACAAACAGTACACTTCACAAACAGTAGACAAACCTACTTTAACACTGCAGCTTGGATCATTCTTTATTTTGCACATATTTCACAAAGGTCCAGGCTGTTTGATATCAATAGCAGTAATCTAGGACTTATAAATGTATTTATCATTTATTATATGATTTTCCTGTTTGCATTTTCAACAAGAAATGCCGCATAGCTAAATTATTTACTTGCAATACAGTCTTACAATTTAAATTTGTATGTAATAATAACGTAATACTTATGTTGTTATGTTGTCTGTTTGTGTATGTTGTTATGTGGTAATAAATATATGAAAACCTTCTCTGAATCTAATAGTTTTTATAAATCATTGATTTATTTGCAAATTGTCATTATGTACCCATTAAATTTGAAGCAAATAGAAAAATATGAAATTTTAAATATGACATGATTGCTCACTTCTTTGTAATCCTATGATTTCTACGGTAATATCTTTAATATTTTAATATTTAATAACTTGCAAATCCACCTTATTCTACCAAAACACATACAAGTTCCATGTGTTTTATGTGGTTATAAACTTACTATATTATGCTTAGTATTAAAAATTGAAAATTATGTATCATAATTTTATATTAATAATTTGCATCTAAAACAATGTTTTATCACTGAAATGTATCTGACACTCTAATAATGTCTGAAATTATCTGATAATTATTTTTAAAAGGTAATTTCTCCATTTTATCTCTTCCTTTCCTGACTCTATGATTGTTAAATGTTTATGGAATGCGTACTTTTTTTGTTTGTTTGTTTTATATATCTCCTTTTTACCCACCTGGAAAATAAATGCTCCTATATGAGTAAAGGGCAAATGTTATTATCCAATAGGATGTGATTCCTGGGGAAATACAGGACGGGTTATAAAATCAAAACGATTTGGTAGCAACACTCCCATTGCAGCTCACTGAAGCATCTTTTTGCTCTTGAATTGTTTGTAATTTGTACTACTTTTTTGCTTAATAAGGTTTACAGAGTAATATGAGTTTGGGGGTGGTTCCCACTTGAAAAGACAACCCCACGCTGAAATATCTAATTGAACAAAGTGGCAACTAAAATATAAATGGAACTGAGTGGCTGTGTTCAATAACCTTCTTTTATCTTTCAGCAAAAAAAGTGTTTTTTCCCCTTATTTTGGGGTGTGTGTGTGTGTGTGTGTGTGTGTGTGTGTGTAACTTTTAGTCTATAGCAGTCTTCAACATCAGCTCAATAGGAATGGGAAGACTAACATAAGACTGCAGCCTCGATTTGCATATAGGCCAAAATGACTTTTCCCCCATATAGACAGTCAAAGTTATTTTGCTGTAGAGGATATGTGAATTCTCTTGCTTAAAATTCATTCAATCTTCTTTCTAGTTTGTTTTTTTCTAGTGCAAAACTAACTGGAAAACTAAAACAGTCATTTCCCAGAGGCCTTTGAAATAAACCTGCGTGTATTTTATTTAGATTTTGGCAAATTACTGCTGTCACTGAAAACTTAAAACTGTGTTTTATTTGGGATATAGATGGAGTGAAAGATAAATATGTAATTATGCTGGTCAGCTAAGAAAGAAAAGGCAAGGATCTGGAGCTAGCTGCTAAAGAGGCAGCTTCTAGTCATCCTGCAATTGTTTGGCCTTAACAGGAGCAGCAGCTTTTTTGGCTTCATGGCAGATACTGAGACACTGGGGGTCATTCCTGAAGTCCAGGCTAGCATTTCTCTCTCCATCTCTCCAATTGTTCAGTGTTTGTATAAGTCTATAGTAAATTCCTATACAATCAAATTATCTAGAATATATTTAATTATCAGCAATTAGACCATGATTTGTACTTACAGCAACGTGATCGCATAATTGTGTGGGATCATAGTCATATTGTGATAATATAAAAGAAACACCTCATCTTTGCCTATTTATCTACACAGCATTTTTCTTGGTGGGGGGTTGGGGGACGAATATGGTTCTTGCAACCAGGAGTAAGAGCTAAATACTGGGCCAGGGAAATAATAAGCCCAAAATAAGTATCTGTGATTTGTTATTTTGTAGCTTCTATGCATAAGACTCTTAGGCACATGTAAGAACCCAGGACATGGTTTCTGCCTTTTGCTTTTGTAGCTCACACAACATGAATTGCATTATTCTCAGTAAGAGTATACTGACTTTTTTTAGTGGTGTATATTCTCCTGCAATGAATTTTGAAAAAAATCCACTCCCCTTTTTTTACTGTACTGACAGATGTAAAAAACCTCAGTAAAATTGAATCTGGTACCCTTAGTCTATTTGCCAAAATAATATTTCTAGCAACTATATCATTTGCTAATAACACATTTATGCTAATATTTGTACAACCTGTATCATAAACTAATATTAAAGACATAACACTCTTGCAATGTTTTTAGAAATGATGCTATAAGCTATTATTACAATTTTTCTGAGCGTTTTCACATTTAACTCTGCCAAAACTTTTGCTAGACAATAATCTATTTGGCTTGTTAACCTACTTGGACATTCCCAAAGTTGATACAGTATGATACAGTTTCCCAAATTAGAAAAAGGAGCATTTGGTCATTAAGCTTTTTAATTATTATTATTTTTTTTTTTAGAAAAGTAAGTCTTATTGCAGTATTTGTTTCTGAGCTCGCTATTGCTAATTGAGTGTTTAAAGCATGTGGGGCATGATCCTAATGTTTTACACCTTTATCTTAACTGCTTGCATAGCCAGTTCTGTGGAAGAAGAATAATGATGATGCTATTTAAGATCAAATTGACATAGACCAAATATTTACAGATGTGCTTTGCACAAACAGTATAAACAGTAACTATGGCATTATATAATTTTTAGCATTATCATCAATATGCAATCAAAATTATCACCCAGTTTTATTTGAACTGTGAGGCTCTGTATATAGTAATTATCTGGCACCAAATTTTTCCCTGGATCCTTTGGGAGAAAATAAGCAGGTTGAGAATGTACAGAGTAAACTCTGCCAGATGAAGGTGTCTGAAAGAAAAGACTCACACAAATGGTACCAGTTAATCTTAGCCATTTGACATTTTTTTCTGTTTGATGGTGACCAATCCCCCTGGACTTAAACTGGAGCTTAAACTGTTGTGACATAATTTACCTTGTGATTTATATTTCTCAAGTGGCTAATTCTGCTGTCTGTTAATTCTATCAATAATGCTCCCCCACTATGTTTCTATGCTCAGTTTTTAAATTGTACCTCTTTTTGTTTTTGCCTATTGTTTGACATATTCTGAAGAACATTGTTTGTCTGAATGTTTAAAAATTATGTTGTTTAGATAATTTTCAACTTCCTCTGATTTGGAAGAGAGGTCTTATGACATAGTCTTCAGCCAAATGTGTAATAAATGTCTGTGATTTGGATGCTGATGTTGACTAGACACAAAAATGTAAAAAGCTAAATGCCTATCTCCCATTAAGCAGGACAGGATCTAGACTGAGATAGAAACTAAATTGCTGTTTTCATACATTTTCCTTTCTGAGCCATTAATGACCTCATTTAATTCTCTACTAACCAAGATATATCCAGCAAAAGAAGGTACACCAGATCCAGTTTATTACCACAGATGACCACAAAGGACATTGATGATTCCTTTCTACCACTGGTAAAAATGTTCTTGCTGCATCCTCTTCAGCTCCAATATAGACTAAAGACTGGGTCAAGGATATTTTTAGACTGCTCTTATGTAGTGCCTTTGCTGCAAGCCAGGGGAGATTAGATATTTGGTTGCTATTTTTCAGCATGTCCATATACTCACCTTTAACAGTCAATAAAATCTCTATAGAAATGGTCTGAGCCATTTTTGCTTATCAGTATCTCTTGAGACTTAAAAAAATCACTTTGGGTGAAGTTTCATAAGATACTATTTCATACAAAGCCTATAAAAAAATGGTTTAGACATAGAGAAGAAATGTCTAACTTTTCAATGTTGATAGTTCAAAGGACTTAAAGAAGAATTTAAATGACCCAGCTTTTAAAATATATATGTATTAAAATATATATAAAATACATATGATAAATTATGGTGAGAAAGTATAATGACTTTATTTACAGGCATGCTATTAGTTGGGTCCAACCAGAATTACCATCTATAGCTACTAGGTTTAAATTGAGCCATTTGCCATTTCTAAATTCATTTTAATCATTTTCTTTATAATATGAATACTTTACAATATTTATAAGCCATTATAACAGCACATTCTACAATGGGCAAAATGATAATGTGTTCGATTATGTTTGACAATATTACTCTTTGTTCCTTTAAAGGTGTTACTTTAAGTCAATTTATCAAAATTCGATGTTATTAGTTCTCAGAAAAAATCATAGGCACATTTATATTTTACAATAAATTATCCTTCAAACTACCAACTTTATCATGTTAGAGATTGTTTCCATACATAAAAGCCTCTTACAATTTGTAAAACTTCTAAAGAACTATTTGTGGCACAAAATATTTTTACTGAAATTACCATAGAGTAATGCCTTCCCTGAATTTCAGAATTCCGGCAACAGACTGAAATTCAAATAATTTATAGCAATATGTTCTGATTTATAGTTATCCATCAGCATCACCAAATAAAACATAAATTACTAAGACATTCTATCAAATGTAATGCATGAACTCTAAGCACATTTATATTTAATATTTGGTGACTCATCACTTGGTGTAATTTATCTGAAATGTTGAATTTGAATACAAAAATATTTAAAAAGTATTAAATTAATACATTTATTCCCACTGATTTATACTGTAAAGCCCATAGTCATATTATACTCATAAAAAGTTATTTTATTATTTTCAATATTTGAGTAGTAAAGGATGTTTTAGTCAGATTTAATTTTTCCCCTATGAATATGTCTGGAACATAGAGGATAAAATTAGTCAATAGGTAACATCACCTGTTTGTGCCAGGAAGCATATGTATGTATTTTATTGATTACAACAATTCTACTAAAAAGTACAGTTTTTTAATCCCCATTTCACAGATGGGAAAACTGAGGCTTAAGGAAATGACACTTCCATTGTCAAATTCCTACTAACTAATATTCAATTTGACACTAATTTTACTCTAACACATTATTTTTCACTAGTGATTTCTGTCTTTTCATCTTTTAAATTTAAAAATATTAAATAGTCATACATAAATGTTACAGATATTGAAGAAGATTAAGATATGTAACAAAAAGAACAGTTTTTAAAATGTGGTAAATAGAAGAAATATGTTATTTAGCAGCCATCAAAAATAACAATCCCACATTACAAAGTCTAGATTTAACTTTGAAATAATCACAACAGGCAAGTGGGTAGGGATATAGAGGACAAGAATCATCATACATTTAATAACGATTGAAGTTGAGCAATGAGTACATTAGGTTCATGAAATTAATCTGTATTTTTATATATGTCATAATTCCCTATCATTTAAAAAAAATATAACATAATTTGGGATAACCAAGAACATGTAATGATACAGGAAAATCCTAATTACTAAAGGAAAACTTATGATTGGCTTATATCTTCCTGAATCTATCTTAGAAAGGAAATACACCAAAAGGTATCTACAAAAACAAGCAATGGGGAAAGGATTCCCTGTTTAATAAATGGTGTTGGGAAAACTGGCTAGCCATGTTCAGAAAGCTGAAACTGGACCCCTTCCTTACACCTTATACACAAATTAACTCCAGATGGATTAAATATTTAAACATAAGACCTAACGCCATAAAAACCCTAGAAGAAAACCTAGGCAATACCATTCAGGACATAGGCATAGGCAAGGAATTCATGACTAAAACACAAAAACCAATGGCAACAAAGGCCAAAATAGACAAATGGTATCTAATTACAGGTATTGATTGACTTACGACCTATGCAACTTATGACCATTCGACTTTAGGACCACAATCGCTAGCCACGACTGCTCCGCTGTAGATTTTTGGAAACACTACAACATTTTGATGTGTATCAAGAATATCGCTACCGCCTGGGAGGCTGTGATGGCAAAGTGCATGAATGGCATCTGGAAAAATTGTGTTAAGCACTATGTTAATGATTTTGACAGATTTGACAGTGAACATGAACTTGAAATGATTCGGGAAAAAATAGTAAAACTCGCTAAAGACCTTTCTTTGGAGTGTGAAATGGACGATGTCAAAGAGTTGCTAGACAAAGAATCCGGAGAACTTACAAATGAAGAGCTAATCGAACTGGAAGAAGAAAGAGTGGCGGAAGAAGATAGAAGAGAAGCAGAGAAAGAAGAGGAGGAGCCACAAAGAAAGTTCACCACTAAGGGATTATCAGACGGTTTATCTTTACTGAATAAACTTCTTATACATTTCGAAGCAATGGACCCAAACATCGAACTAATTGCAATGATTGAACGGATGGCACATGATGTGTTTCATCCGTATCGTGAAATTTAAGAAGAAAAAAAGAAACATACAATTCAGACAAAGCTCACCATGTTTATGAAAAAACCAACTCCCGTAACCCCAACTGCTGCCTCAGATGATGACATCAATGATCCGCAGCCAAGCACCAGCGGCCAATAAAATGTTTCGTACATGTTTATATACTTTGATATGTTTTGCAATTGGAAAAATGTTTCCTATGGTATTTTTTACACCTGTATTTTGTACTTTTGTATGCACCTGTATTTTGTAATTTTGTATGTTTTGCAAATATTAAACCAGTTGTACTGGTAATGCAGTGTTTTACTTAAACCTGACGAATGTAAAAATAAGAAACAAAATGGTGTAGAGATGATACGAATGGCATAAAATGAAGAAAGAAAATCATGATATATAACAATAATGAAAGAAAATTATGATAATATATGACTTAAAGATTTTTATAACATCATTTCACAGTACTGTACATAGAGCCTACTCAACTTGCGACCAAATCGTGTTACGACTGGTCTGTCGGAACCAATCGTGGTCATAAGTCGAGCACTAGCTATAAACTTAAGAGCTCTGCACAGCAAAAGAAATACTCATTAGAGTGAACCAGCAACCAACAGAATGGGAAAAAATTTTTGCAATCTACCCATCTAACAAAGAGCTAATATCCAAAATCTACAAAGAACTTAAGCAAATTTACAAGAGAAAAACAAACACCACCATAAAAAAGTGGGCAAAGAATATGAACAGACACTTTTCAAAAGAAGACATTTATGTGGCTAGCAAACATATGAAAAAAATATCATCTCATGCCAGCTAAAGAGGCAATCATTAAAAAATCTGGAGATAATAAATACTGGAGAGGATGTAGAGAAATAGGAACACTTTTACACTGTTGATGGGAGTGTAAATTAGTTCAACCATTGTGTAAGACAGTGTGGCGATTCCTCAAGGATTTAGAAATAGAAATACCATTTGACCCAGCAATCACAGTACTGGGTATATACCCAAAGGACTATAAATCATTCTATTTTAAAGACACATGCACACGTATTTCACTGCAGCACTGTTTACAATAGCAAGGACTTGGAACCAACCCAAATGCCTGTCCATGATAAATTGGATAAAGAAAATGTGGCACATATACACCATGGAATACTATGCAGTCATAAAAAAGGAAGAGTTCATGTCTTTTGCAGAGACAAGAATGAAGCTGGAAACCGTCATTCCCAGCAAACTGATACAAGAACAGAAAACCAAACACAGCATGTTCTCACTCATAAGTGGGTGTTGAACAATGGGAATACATGGACACAGGGAGGAGAACATCACACACTAAGGTCTGTTGGGGTTGGGGGGGCTAGGGGTGGGATAGCAGGATTTGGGGAGATTGGGGAGGGATAAACATTAGGAGAAATACCTAATGTAGGGGACAGTGGTATAGATGCAGCAAACCACCATGGCACGTGTATACCTATGTAAAAATCCTGCAAGATCTGCAGATACACTCCAGAACTTAAGGTATAATTAAAAAAAAAAAAAGATGTCTTGTATCTGTGGCAGCATATAACAGAATACATGTTATCCTTATATTTTTCTATTGTTTGTATTATCCTGCACACACATTACTGCTTGTATACGCTGAAAAATAAGTATAACTAAAAGCACCAAGTATTGCCATTTGTATTTCAAAGTGTTTAAATCATAGAAGAAAAATGATAAGCTTATTAACTAAGAATAAAAACCCCAACTGTTTGATAATTATCATATGTTAAAGACAGTCAGTTTGTCTGAACCCTAAATATTATTCTTGAATAAATTGTCTTAAGTTTGGAGTGTGTATGTTTAATATATGATACTCAAGTTGTTTACTTTCTCATTTTCGGAGTACAAATACAAACTTTTTGAAAACTAATCTCATTTTCAGAGTACAAATACAAACTTTTTGAAATGGTATTAAAAAGAAAATATTGGCCAGGTGTGGTGGCTTATGCCTGTAATCCCTGCACATTAAGAGTCTAAGGCAAGCAGAGTGTTTGAACCCAGGAGTTCAAGACCAGCCTGGGCAACATAGCAGCCATCAAAAATAAACTTCCCACCTTACAAAGTTTAGATTTAACTGTCTCTACAAAAAAAAAAATCCGGGCATGGTGGTATGCACCTGTAGTCCTAGCTACTTGGGAGGCTGAAGTGGGAGGATATGTTAAGCCTGCAACTCAGAAGTTGCAGTGAGCTGAGATCACAGCACTGCAATCCAGCCCAAATGACAGATAAAACCCTGTCTCAAAAAACAACAACAACAAAACAACAACAACAAAGCTTTAAAATTCATTTAATAATTCACATGAAGTTCAAAAATCTATAAGAAAATTATTTGTTATCAAAATTATAGACAGAAGCAATAGAAAGATGGATCATCAATATTGTATGAACATTTGTTCACTGCATACCTGAACTTGTGTCTGTAAAAACGATGCTACTTTAAAGAAAAATTACTTTGTCCAAGTAAAACTACTAGTTAAAAGAATGTGAACAGATTGCTTAATGATATGAAAAGAAAATACTGTTTTAAAAATAATCTCTGCATTTGCATCTGGGAAAGGTTTATAACTACTAATGTTTACTTTCAGCTAAAACATAATAAGTGATGGCATTGCCCTTAATGCTCTCCAGTGCTTACTATTATTGGCCATTGTTTCTTCCCTTTTTAATGTCTTACTCTTTTGGGTGGGTCAAATTAAGCTTCTTCAACCTCCATTTCCCCCTTTGTCTTGTGTCCAATATTAACCAATATTTTGATTTTTCCCATGGTTCTCAGGGACCACTCTAGACAATTTGCTTCAATATAAATTGGACCTTTCTTCAATGTCACATCAAAAACCTAGCTGCATAATTTTCATGGTTCAGGGCTCCACTTTTCATACTGAGATGTATAAAAACATCTTATTTTATATTTTACTCAGTGTTTTAGAAGAATTGATGCTAACTTCCCATCTTATGCTGTGAAATGTATAAATAATTTATTGTACTTATTGATGGATATGGGATCTTAAAGTATTGCCCTTTCCTTGAAATTGAACAGGACATTCCTTAAAATTTAGTGTGGTAAAGGAGAAAAGGAAATTATACTACAATTAAGAATTTCATGCAAATATGAACCTTGAAAGGGCAAAAACATTTCTTTTACCCAAATATATGCTAGATTTTGATAGGATGGCTGTACTTGGGAAAAGGTTATATCTGGTTGACCATCTTCCAGACTCTGCACAAATGCTGCTATGAATGATAATGATGTTTATTGCCAAAGTCACCTAAAAATGATTTATAGCTCCCTTTCCTTCAAAAATGTATCAACTGCTAACTTAGAAAATTAGGTTTATAGCCAGTTATAGTATCAAATAACTTCTGCATAATTCTTCTATTTTTCCTGTAAACCAGAACTTGGAAAATGTGTATTTCTGCAAATGTTTTATTCCCTTTTAAATAGGAAGGATTGATAATAATAAATGCATTTACAATCTTAAAATAGTTTAAGCTTACTGGCCTCAATATTTTTATCATTATTATTATTACGACTATCTTGAGACAGGGTCTCTGTTGCCCAGGCTGGAATGAATTGTGTGATTGTAGCCCACTGCAACCTCAAGCCCGTGGGTGCAAGTGTTCCTCCTCCCTCAGCCTCCAGAGTAGCTAGTACTGCAGGCACATGTCACTGCAGCCAGCTAATTTTCTTTCTCTCTCTCTCTCTTTTTTTTTTTTTTTTTTTTGGTAAAGAAGGGGTCTTACTTTGTTACCCAGACTGGTCTGGAACTGCCAGCCTTAAGTGATCCTCCTGCCTCAGCCTCCCAAAGTTCTGGGACTATTGGTTTGAGCCAGCATGCCCAGCCAATGTTTTTATTTATAGAAGGAGAACCAGGCTGTGAAACCTTAAAGACTCCTTTCAGCAATACATTTTTTAAGTAATTACAGACTGAGGTAAAGGGAACTTTTACCAATAGTTTCCACTATTTGCTTTTATATAATTCAAGATATTAAAGCTACAAAAGCATTCCTACTGCCTTGATATTCCCATTTGAGGCTATTCTAGCAGGAAATTAAATATTTCCTTGCAAAGGCATATTTACTGTCTCTTTTTATTATTGTTATTGAAAAAACTTTAAACACATGGAAAACATACTGATAAACAGAAAATTAGATGTTTAAATATAAAATAAGATCTAGATGATCAGCATTAGTTAACAGATACAGTTGTACAATATAGTTTTATTTTTGGCATTGGAGAACAATATAATCTGTTTTTGAAACAAAGACGACTTTGTACCTATGCTCTAATAGGTTATTGAATTATTTTTATTACATAATTGATAAGACAATGACGTTTGGTGGTCTTGAAAACACTGGATTGAAGCTGATCATATTTGCAGCAACTTTTTCTTTTAATATGGCTGTGTTTTACACAGTGAAAGCACAAAGCCAAAGAAAACCCTTGTTAGGTTTTTGATTTTTAAAAAATAGTTCTCAACAAGTAAAAATATCATTTAAGAATAACATTGTTTTTCATTCAAATTCAAGAGGGATGAGTGATAATTTCTAAGCTTTTTTCCCATCAGTGCACCACAAGTGTAGATGTTATGTTGGTAACTTCTTTAGGGTTTTATGGAAATTAAAAATTGCTGCCATAGCTGCATTTATTAATATTTACTGCTATGGGTTGAATGCATCCCCTGTAAAATTCAGGTGTTAAAACTCAATGGCCAATGTGATGAAATAAGACATGTGGCAGTTGCTGAGCATGGTGGCTAATGCCTGTAATCGCAGCACGTTGAGAGGCCAAGGTAGGCAGATCACTTGAGGTCAGGAGTGTGAGATGAGCCTGGACAACATGGTGAAACCCTATCTCTACTAAAACTCTGAAAATTAGCCAGGCATGGTAATACATGCCTGTAGTCCCAGCTACTTGGGGAGGTTGAGGCAGGATAACCACTTGAACCTGGGAGGTGGAGGCTTCAGTGAGCCGAGATGGTGCCACTGCATTCCAGACTGGGGGACAGATAGACACTCTGTCTCAAAATAAATAAATAAATAAATATAAAAAAAAAGAAGTGTGGAGTTAAGAGGTGATTAGGTCATGAGAGATTTTCCCCTCAAGAATGAGATTAAGGCCCTTCTAAAGGAAGTTTCATGCAGATCAGCTCCTTTGCCCCTGGCTTTCTCCCATGTGAGGATGTTGAAGACATAGCAACAACATACCATCTTGAAAGCAGAGAAGGTAGCCCTAACTGGACATCGCACTTGTCGGTGACCTGATCTTCAACTTCCCAGCCTCCAGAACTGTGAGAAAATAAATTTCTATTCTTATAAATTACCTAGACTCTAGAATTTTTTTTTGGCAGCACAAAGGACCTAAGACAAATTTTATCCCATCTGAATGAATTTCTTTTCAGAGTCCTATTCCTTGCCATTTTTCAGTATGCATTACAACCACTTAACACAAGCTAATGTGTAAATTGAGGTTGCCACAGATCATGTATAGTCTGAGGAGATAGGATTTTATTGCTTGGTATAGCCACACCAGTTTATATTCAATTTGTCATTTTTTCCATGTTCAGACTAATTGATTTCAAAAAGAAAACAATTAATAATACAATCCCTATTTTCTTTGTTAAAATAAAATTCAGTTTGACTTCTTAGAAGTGTAACTACACCGCAAGCAGCTATTTGCTTAACTGAAGGCCCAGTTAAACTTAATTAATGTACTAACAGTGTTATTGACTACCCAAATTTTACCTAATAAATGATATCTAAGGAAATTATTTCAAATTACGAAATTAGATTAATAAGCAGTCAGAAATTTAGGGAAGAGTTTAAAATGTAGATATAGGAAAAATTATTTCAGTGTACTAAAAATTTAAATTTATTGCCTTTGATAAAAAAATTGCTGAGCCCAGAGAGAGACTTCATGACTGAACTAGAATTTGACCTGAAATATTTCTTATTTGGCTTTTACAGATCAGAATCCTTACTTGAAAGAAAAAAAAAAGCTCTTCTGCAATTCAATTTTCAAGCAAACTTATATTTAGCTCTGCTAGCAAATAGCTGAACAAACACAATTTTCTGAAATATGAAAATCAAACATGATGAGACAGAGAGTAGGAATTTCATGTTATAATAACAGAAAAAGCAATGAGGAAGGTTGATCATTGAGATCAGGAGTTTGAGGTCAGCCTGGCCAACATAGTGAAACCCCATCTCTATTAAAAATACAATTAGCCAGGAGTGGTGGCAGGAGCCTGTAGTCCTAGCTCCTAGGTAGAATGCGACAAGGAGAATTGCTTGAACCCAGGAGGTGGAGGTTACAGTGAGCCAAAATCACACCACTGCACTCCAGCCTGGGCAACAGAGCAAGACTCCATCTCTAAAAGTAAATAAAAATTAAAATTGAAAAAAAATTTCATTGAAAGAAAATCTCATTTTTCTTTAAAGAACAAAAAGAGACAAACCCATATTAAACACCTATTATGTGTTAGACACTGCTGTTTTTATTGTGGCAAGGTAGAATTCTTCTGGGCTTTCGCAGTGCTATCCATTAACACTTCCAAATAAGTTAGAATTGTTTAGTGTGCACTGTCCACTATGGTAGTCATTTGCCACTTGTGATATAAAGTATTTGAAAGATGGGTAGCTTGACTAAAGAACTGAACATTTAATTTTATTTAACATTAGTTATTTCAAATCTATAGAGCAACATGTGATAGTGACTTAACTTTCCTCAGTTTTCTTTTTTTTTTTTTTTTTTTGAGACGGGATCTCACTCTGTCTCCCAGGCTGGAGTGCAGTAGCATGATCTCAGCTCACTGCAACTCTGCCTCCTGGGTTCAAGCAATTCTCCTGCCTCACCCCACTGTTAACTTCCCACAGTTATCTATGTGTCATGTAACTTCTAAAGGTCTTTTCTTATCTGTAAATGGGAATAAGATATGTACCATCTCTCTAGTGGTTGTATGGATTAAATACATTTTTGAATGACAGATCCACCTAGTAATCACTATATGTGTTTGCTATCAATTCTCATAAGAGACTTTCAATATTTTACTCTCAATTATTCAGAGTACAATAATTGCTTTTTGATATTTTTGAGTCACATATCCTACAAGTATTAGAACTAGTGCCCCATGTAGCATGGCTCTTATTATTTAAGTGTATATAGGTTTTTCCATATAAACTGATAAGTCTGTCAATACATGATGATTGTGACTACTTTTACTATCTTTAGTGGCCTTCACACTTCTTTTATTCGGTGTATCGTAGAACCCATAGAGTCTTATTGCTGCTGGACATTTCTGCAGTTTGATTCTCATGAAGACCCCTTCTGCCCTCACCACTGGGCTTCTGATGGTGTTCTGATGAGAGCCTACCCACCACTGAAGAAGGCTGCTTAAACCCAACATTTCACAGAGAATTGTGCAATCATTCTTGTAGCTTTACTTCAACCCAGACACTAGACCCCCATATCTGAGTAGGAAGCTGATTCAATTGAGAAACACTATGCAATTCTCAAAATCAGACTTGCCCCCTAACTTTGAGAGTTAAAAGTTGGACCAGTATCCTTTTCTCCTGAACACCTCTTTTACAGAAGTCTGTGTAGGAACTTTTGAAAAGTAGATACTTACAGCATTGGCTTACCAATGTATCAATCATTCACTTGATTCTATACTCCTGTGATGCTCCTGATGAAAAAGGCTTTAATGCTTCCCTTATTAGACTAAATTTGATCAGGCTTCTTTTAAATTTTAGGCTCCTGATCTCCCTTTTCTTAGAGTAATTATTTTTAGAAAATGTGTTAAATTCATTCTCTGCCCTTTTGAGATATCTTCGCCAAATGAGGTGGCTCATGACTGTAATGTCAGCATTTTGGGAAGTTGAGGTGAGAGACGGCCTGAGCCCAAGACTGGGCAACAGAGTAAGACCCCGTCTCTACATAAAATTAAAAAAAAAATAGGTGGGTGTGGTGGCACATGCCTGTAGTCCCAAATACTCAGGAGGCTGAGGTGGGAGGATCACCTGAGCCAGGAAGTCCAGGCTGCAGTGAGCTACGATCATGCTACTGCACTGGATGACAGAGTAAGATCCTGTCTCAAAAAACAAACACAAAAGATATAAATCTTTTAAAAGTATCTTGCCAGTTTTGGCAAGTGATATTAGATCCATCTCTTTCAAATATAATCATCAAGTAAGTATATTCAAACCACAGCATCCTACATCTCCGACTGGTATTACTATGGATAATGGACTCACCTAGCAGTGACTTTATGCTGAAGATCTGAAATAATACATGTCTTGGAAACACTTTCTTAGCTCCAACGACCTAAATAAAAGCACGAGGAATGTATTTGACATTCCTAACTGGGAATCCTGCAAGCACTTGTTTTATTCTAGGTCCTCTAACACAGGTTTCATATAAAAGGATTGTATTAGCGGAAATGTCCATGAGAGAAAATGTGGAAGAAATAAGAAAAGGCTAGGAAAACTTTCAAAGTTTGATGCTAGTCTTACTCTGCTTCACAGGATCCTGCTTCAGGAGCAAGCCACATAGACTACCATGAATATTAAGGAAACTTGGGAAAGACAAAAGCAAAATCTAGGAGTCAGCCATCAGAGGAGTCCTGAGACTTTCAGAAATAAGCTGTTATATTATCCTTGTCATTTTCATCACTGACTTGGAGCATCTTTTGGTACTGTGGTCTCACAGGCTCAGAGAAAACTCAATCATTTGATTTCTGAAAACAGCACTAGAGCCCTTGATCAATTATACTCCCTGAAGTTGAAGTCTTCGAGGGAAGATATTTTCATGCTCAACACAAACTTCATTCACATCCACTCACTTATTCTAGCTAGTGATTTATTTTAGAACCTTTAGCTAAAACACATCATCAAGAGCTAAAGACTATTCATTCTGCCTCCTTGTATATCTTTCCTCTTCAGGAATCAACAAACTGATTAAGATAGTCAACAGTTTCTGCTTTGAAGGACAGGCAGTCTCTGTTGCTGTCATTTTAATACAAAAGCAGCCACTGACAATGCATAAACAAATGGCATAATCATATTCCAATAAACTTTATTTTCATAGCAGGTTTCCCACAAGATTTGAGCCATGGTATGTTTGCCAACCCTTGCTCTAAATTCTCACCAAAGTTTACTAGACAATACAATAACAGCAATGTTATTCGTTTCACTATCTGCAGGTTTTCCTTATCCCACTCTTTACTCAACATAGGAAACCTATTTCACCAGTTAAAGGATCGATGTAACTGACTTTCTCAAACAAAGCAACTTTCGTACTACTGGGTGTGTTTAGATACAGCACATGAATCTGGCCAGGCTACTGCAAGAGGAACCTAAACATGAAATAAGTTTTTTAAAGATTAGGCTCATTTCTAACCATTAAAAGTAAGGATACTGTGAAATTTTATGTGACATCACAGAGGGCCTGAGGAAGAAACTGAAATCACATTTTATTTTTCAGTCTTTCAAAATGAAATGATTAAAAAAGTCTGTAAGAGATTTAGTTCCAGGACTTGGGCTTAATTATGTGGACAGTTTCTCAAAGATATTTATTGTGTTTGTTTATGCCTATAGCAAATCAAATTTGCTGAAAGAATAAACATATTTAAGTGAGCGTGAACCATTAAAATAGGGCATAAAGCAACTGAAATATGGAAAATAAAATACAGGTCAATTCTGGACACCAGTGTAAAAAGAAAGTTAAAGAATGTGGTTCAGCATAAAAAATTATATCTAGTCATAAAACTACAGGGATTCTCATCTTAAAAAATTTGTCAAAATAAATAAATAAACAGGGCATTTCAAACAGGACATAATGTTCACACATGTTTTTCTCTGCACATTCCAATAAGTAAATTTTAAAAAAACATTTATTTTTTCTTATAAAATAGAAGGTTTATAGGCTATTGAAATTAACATAAAATTGAAATCTAAACCTATATTAAAGGAGGGATGCCAACAAAGTTAAATAATTCCCTCTTTGTAACCCTGCCCCAAATGCTGAGAAATTGGAGACACAGGATACCTGTAATGCACTCACATGCAGAAGGTGTACCTAATATGGAAGAACCGATGAAACTGACCCAGAAATGTTCTTGCCCATGCCTTACTTTGGACCAGTAACCCTTCTCCCTTCTAGCCAAGGGTGAGATGCATATTCTGTGGGAAGTTGAAACAAACAAATCATAGTCACCAATCCTACCTAAGGGCAGCATTAATTGCCTTATTAAAGGACAGTCAGTTGAGGATGAAAACCATTGTCAACTACTTCCCCAAAGTTCTCAAAACAACAAGAGGCAGGGTTTTATCTTTCAGATCAAAAACTGGAATATTGTTCCTTGGATAATCTGGCTACCCAAAATGATTATACAGATATATATATTTGCAGATCCTTCAAACAAGTTTGTGTGTACATGCCCAATAATAATATAAGGAGATGCACTGTTTTAGTCCATTTGTTGCTGCTAAAACAAAATGCTATAAACTAGGTGGATTATAAACAAATTTATTTTTCACCATTCTGGGTCTGGATAGTCCATGAACAAGTTATCATCAAATTCCTTGTTTGGTGAAGATTCATTTTCTGGTTCAAAGGTTAGCATCATCTCACTGCGTTTTCACATGTAGAAGTGGCCAGCTACCACTCTGAGATCTCTCTTACAATAATCCTATAATCCTATTCATGAGAGCTGTGCCTTCATATGTTAAATATCTGTTAAAACACTACTTCCTAATACCATCATCCTGAATTTCAATATACAAATTGGGAGGTAGTAGGGAAGACACAAGCATTCAGGTCATAGCTTCCACTAGTCAAAGCCCTGTCAAGGCTTATAAGAGTTTTATTTCAACCTTTGATGTCTTACTGATTAATAGTAACAAAAGCCATTAATCACCAAATATTCAAGGAAAACTTCTAATATGAAAAATATAAATGAGAACATACAAACCTGAAAAAGGAAATTGTAAAGAATAGAATCAATGTAGACAAAATTGCCAAAAAAAATGGAAGTCAAAGAAATAGAAGAGCAGAACCAAAATAAAAAGACAGAAAACAGAAGGAAGATGATTTCTTAGAAATATCATAAAAAGTATGTTTTACGAAATATAAAACCAAACATTCTGAAGAAATATGATAGTAAATCTAGAAGTACATACCAAGGTACTTATAAATGGAGAGGGCATAAAACCATTGTTTGACAAGCTACTTACCCAAATTTTTATACATTATGTTCCCTTTCCAAGAAAATTATCAGAAAGAAATGTAAATAACCCAAACAAAATACCTCAAGTGAAACAAATTTCATATATCGAGTAATTTCCTTGTGTTTGTATTAAGTCCTTTGGACACTCGGTGCCCATGTATCAGATCTAAAAATACTTTTTGTTCTAAAAATAAGCAAAAGATATTTTATTATCTTTGTAGCAATTGTGAATGGGAGTTCGCTCATAATTTGGCTCTGTTTGTCTGTTATTGGTGTATAGGAATGCTTGTGATTTTTGCACATTGATTTTGTATCCTGAGACTTTGTGGAAGTTGCTTATCACCTTAAGGAAATACAACTAACAAGGGATGTGAGGGACCTCTTCAAGGAGAACTGCAAACCATTGCTCAAGGAAATAAGAGAGGACACAAACAGATGGAAAAACATTCCATGCTCGTGGTTAGGAAGAATCAATATTGTGAAAATGGCCATACTGCCCAAAGTAAT
>NW_016107499.1:2491299-2510976 GCF_001604975.1 Cebus imitator | reverse complement strand
AGCAAAAAAAAAAAAAAGAAAGAAAGAAAGATAGAAAAAAAAGCTGGAGGCATCATGCTACCTGACTTCAAACTATACTACAAGGCTTTATGGTACAGGTACCAAAACAGAGATATTGACCTATAGAACAGAGCAGAGGCCTCAGAAGTAGCACCACACATCTACAACCATCTGATCTTTGACAAACCTGACAAAAACAAGCAATGGGGAAAGGATTCCCTATTTAATAAATGGTGTTGGGAGAACTGGCTAGCTATATGCAGAAACATAAAACTGGATCTCTTCCTTACACCTTATATAAAAATTAACTCCAGATGGATTAAAGATTTAAACATAAGACCTAACACCATAAAAACCCTATAAGAAAACATAGGCAGTATCATTCAGGACACAGGCATGGGCAAGGACTTCATGACCAAAATACCAAGAGCAATGGCAACAAAAGCGAAAACAGACAAATGGGATCTAATTAAACTCAAGAGCTTTTGCACAGCAAAAACAAACAAACAAACAAACAAACAAAAAAATCATTAGAGTGAACCGGCAACCAACAGAATAGGAAAAAATTTTTGCAATCCACCCATCTGACAAGAGGCTAATATCCAGAATCTACAAAGAACTTAAATAAATTTACAAGAAAAAAACCCATCAAAAAGTAGGTAAAAGATATGAACAGATACTTTTCAAAAGAGACATTTATGTGGTCAAGAAACAATGAAAAAATGTTCATCATCACTGGTCATTAGAAATGCAAATCAAAACTACAATGATATATCATCTCACATCAGTTAGAATGGCTATCATTAAAAAATCTGGAGACGACAGATGCTAAAGAGGATGTGGAGAAATAGGAATGCTTTTACACTGTTGGTGGGACTGTAAATTAGTTCAACCATTATGGAAAACAGTGTGGCAATTCCTCAAGGATCTAGAAATAGAAATACCATTTGACCCAGCAATCCCATTATTGGGTATATACCTAAAGGATTATAAATCATTCTGTTTTAAAGACACATGCACATGTATGTTCACTGAGGCACTGTTTACAATAGCAAAGACATGGAACCAACGCAAATGCCCATCAATGATAGACTGGATAAAGAAAATGTGGCACATATACACCATGGAATACTATATAGCCATATAAAAGGATGAGTTCATGTTCTTTGCAGGGACATGGATGAAGTTGGAAGTCATCATTCCCAGCAAACTGACACAAGAACAGAAAACCAAACACAGCATGTTCTCACTCATAAGTGGGTGTTGAACAATGGGAACATATGGACACAGGGAGGGGAACATTACATACCAGGGCCTGTTGAGGGGTGAGAGAGCTAGGGGAGGGATAGCAGGGGGTGGGGGGGATTGGGGAGGGATAACATTAGGAGAAATACCTAATGTAGATGACGAGGGGATGGAGGCAGCAAACCACCATGGCATGTGTATACCTATGTAATAATACTGCACAATCTGCACATGTACCCAATAATTTAAAGTATAATAAAAGAAATTATAAAAATAAAAATAAGCAAAAGAAAGAAAAAGTAAAGTAGCTCTGGGAAAGCTAGAAAACCAGTAAAACTGATAAATAAATGCATACTGTAAGAAAGCATTAAAATTACAATCCAACACTAGAATAATATGAAAAATAAGAGTTATCAATAAAATCAGGTTGTACTTCTATCTTGGTTCACCTCAAGAATTTGTTTCTAAGATCAATCATTGGCCCACACAATCTATTTCTATTGTGACTAGCACTCAACACTCAAGTGTCTGGAAATTTTTAAAACTAAACAAGTACATGACTAACACTGTACACACTTGGTAGCACATTTTTTGTCTTCATAACTTTAGGGTAAGACTTAGCAAAACCTTAAACAAAAAAACTATTTCAGATTACTGCACACATAGATATCCTGTGAATATTTGCTGCAAAAAAATTTGCTTTAGTTATTTTTAGTTTCTATAGATTTCCCTGACTTACCTACTGCCTTGTAGAAGTATTGAAAAAAACTGAGACTATATAGTTTTTATAAATTTACATCTATGTGTGTGTGTGTCCATAAATCCTATGATATTAAATTAAAATGTCTTATTATAAGTATTACGGAGATGTAAATTTGCCTTAGGAAAAGCGTGGTAACTGGAGTACTGGAGAAGTTAGCTGATGAAATTTGTAGATTCTGTAGCATACTCATTTTCTAACTCCTGAGGTAGCATGTAATAGTTTTTATATCAGAGAGTCAGCAAATTGTCATTATGAAGTTATTTTAAGCAAAAGCCGGTTCCAGTTGAAATTGTTTTTACTTCAGCACAATGGAGAAGAAAATGAACCAGTTTTTTTTTTTTTTTAATGTAGAACAAAAGCAATTGGTGAAATAAAGGTAGAGATTAAGACTGATGAACATATATAATAGAAACTTGTTTTTGTCTGAGTAATTTTTGAAGGATATCAGAAAGAGTAGCTATCAGAAAAAGGATAAAAAAACGCTTATAAATTTCACAACGCAATTTCCACTCACAGCTCCTTGGCTAGTGGCATGGCTATAACTTAACTGCAATGGGAGCTGGAAAGTTTGTCCATATTCCCAGAAACGAGAGGATAAACAAATCTAATGATTACCAGCTATCTCAACCACAATTTCTTTCCATCTTGTCCTTCCTTCCAAATCAGGCAGGGGTTCCTAAGCAGAATAGCATGTGTTAGTAAGCCATACATATCAATGTTGAGGGAAATATGCAGGAAGCTAAGTTCTAGAGAGAGAGATTTTAAAGTCTGGAAAACTACTAAATAATTGGTAATTTACTAGGAAGTGGTCCAGTGTGCGCTTGCCATAAAGATGAACATGTGTAAGTTCTTGTCTTCTCTGTTAGAGGTGAAGATTTATCGGAAACATCAATGCATACATTGAAAAAGTCAGCTAAAAATCTACACTTCAGAGATATCTTGACCACCGCCAGAGGTTTCATTACAGCTGTTAGAAATGTGCTTTCATTGGCAAAATTACTGGCATCCAAATAAATAGGTTGACTAAAATATTCTAGGAAGAGAAAGCTTTCACATTTTCATGAACAAGCCTCGAAAATCTAGTAAAATTTTTATTTTTATCTTTCCTTAAATAGCGCATGATAGCTGACCTGTTTGGGGAATTTTGTTTGCCTGATGCTGAATGTATGGTTACAATATTTCATAGATAATAATGTTTAATATGGTGAATGCTCCCACTGGAATATTGTTAGCTTTCAGTTTGGGTCAGAGAACTTGATCCTAAAAAAAGGAGAGATCTGGAAAGGCACTGAAATCACACAGAAAAGCTATTTTTTGTTGCTGCTAAATGATGTTTAAGAAACAACAGTATTTATAGTGGCCTCCTGTCTGAGACTTGATTTTATCACAGCATGGTAGCAAAGTTGTGGTAGAAGAGATCTATTCTCACTATCTGCTAAACTGGTGCCAAAATCAGTACCAAGAAGATCTTAATAATTGTGTATGTCCAATTGCTTGGTCACTTTGTGTAATAACAAAGATCATGCAAAAGAATCAAAGAGTTGGAGCATAGAGCAGGTCAGGACGGAAGACTTTTGCATAGCCTCGGTGAACTTGAGGTCTGTTAGAAGGAAAGTCTAAGTCAGAGTGAGAGAAACTATTTCTGAATAAGGGAGACTGGCTGCAGTCTGTCTTATTTTTATTGCATCTTCATGGCCTTGGGCTTGAATGGATGGAAAGCCATTTGTCTAGAAACTTGATTAGGCAATACCTTCAGGCTATTGTAAGATCCCCTGTGTATAAGGTAATATACAGTAGTCCCCCTTATTCATTGTTTCAGTTTCCAAAGTTTCAGTTACCTGTGGTCAACCACAGTGTGAAACCTGTGGTCAACCACAGTGTGAAAATACATGAGCATAGCACAATAAGATATTTGAGAGAAAAAGAGAAAGATAACATATTTGCACAATTTTTGTGAAAGTTTGGTTGATCTCTTTTATTTTTATTTATTGCTGTTAATCTCTTACCGTGTCTAATTTATAAATGAAACTTTATCATAACTATGTATGCATAGGAAAAACCATGGTGTTTAAGGTTCATTACTATTTGTGGTTTCAGGAATCCCAAGGGATTCATGGAACATCTTCCTTAAGGATAAAGAGGCAGTGCTGTATACAGCAAATGCATTTGTCAACAAATGTTTCCCAGACAAGAAAAAAACCAGAAACACCAGAAAAGATAAATTATGGGAATATCAAAAGTATGAAGAAAATAAAACCACAACCTGCTAAAAAATTATAATTTTAATTCTAAAGAAAAAATACTAAATTTTTAATGTGGATGTTTTATGTATAGGATATGTTTTATATATTCTGTTTCTATTTCAACTTTAAGTAATTGCTTTCATTTTTAAACTCAGTAAAACAGCTTTACATGTGAGGAAGGTAGCAATTAAATTATATTATCATAAGCAGTATAAAAAAATAAAAATTTAAAAACCTTTAACTACAGCATGTTATAAAATTCTTTACTGCTCAGCCCATAATGTTATATTAAATAAGACATTATTGAAATGTATATTTATATTCTTCTAGGTATAAGGGCTGCTGCTTACCAAACCAACTAGACATATTCTGATCTGAAGTTATAAATAAAGCATCAACAGCTCTGAAGTTGGCAATAATCTATGTTGTAGGTGAGTTATTTTAAGAGTCAGTTTACTCCCTAATCTCCTAGAGGTTTCAAATCAAGCAACTCTCCTTTCACCCCTGTTGTTTACATTAAGTTAATGCTTTTAACTGCTCTCTATTCCTGCCCATGATTAAGGACATTCTTAAGCATTTCTCCTTTCCATTTTGCCACCATAAAAAGTAAATGTTATTCGGTGTTCCAATTCCTTCTCCCATCTTTTAGCTTTCCCCCAAAACTATCCTAAAAGTGTTATATCTAGACCTCCCTTTCTGCCATCTCTTTCAGACTGACTACTCTTTAGGAGTGCTTGTCCAGCAAAAATATATATTTTTTAAAAACATCACAGACATACCCAGTAATAATTATTTGCCAAGAATGTAGGTATCCCTTAACCCAGTTATGCTGATACCTAAAATCCACCATCACACCACCCCACACCCAGTACATCAAACTTCATAAAGACTGCATTAGAAATCAGATATTAACACCTAAATTGGGTAAGAGGATTGGAAACATATAGTTAAAATAAGAAAAAGGGATATTTTCTAATTGTAATAGTCTCTTAGACTTATAACAGTCTCTTAGCCATAACCTCCTATGGCTACACTAAAAATCAAAGAATTATCATTACCTGTCCTTAAAGAGACTTTGTATAATTTAAATAGAATCTTTATATGACAGTTTTGAAAATATGCATTAGACTTTTAGTAAAGAAATCCAGCTAGTCATCAGTAACGGATAATTTGTATCATTTGTCAGAATGTTTGCATTGTCCTTAATATCTTAGTCGATTTATTTTTATATCATCCTTTTAGTTGTGTTATTTTATTTTTGATATATTAGACATCTTAAATTGCACAGTTTGAAGTATTGTTTCTTTTTGACAATGACTTTTGGAGGGAGCTAGATCTATATATTAAAACAAGGGAAATGAAATGTCTGAGAGAAAATATACTGGAATAGGAAAGTCAAGTTTAGGCAGATGAAGAAAAGCACGAGTCAGGAGGCTAGGCAAATTTTATTAAGTAACTTAAAACTAGGAAATGAAGGTATAGCAATATAAAGCATAGCACTGCTCAACATTTAAATATGGAAAAATATATGTGTTCCAAAATACCTTTTAAACACAATAGAATGGGAG
Organism: Cebus imitator; assembly: GCF_001604975.1. Classification (NCBI taxonomy): domain Eukaryota; kingdom Metazoa; phylum Chordata; class Mammalia; order Primates; family Cebidae; genus Cebus; species Cebus imitator. Next base: position 2,505,157 of record NW_016107499.1, on the reverse strand, counting down.
GCCAAACTACAGGGAGAATTGAAAACAGACAATGTGGTTTTCATACAGTTTCCTTGTCTTTTATCATGGATGATCACAGGAAAGGGTTGTTTTAGAGAACTTCTGGATTTACTATAAACCTTCTGTTAAAGACATCACTTATAACTTTGATTTAATGCTGTTTGCATAACATCACTTTGCACCTGAAAAGTTACCATAAGCAAAACCGGTGCCTCTTTTGAAAAGCCAATATTGTTTTTTATGAGATAATAAGGATTCTATATACTTTCTTACCTCATCAGATGTCTGTTGTTTGCTCTGCTTACCAGACGTTTTGAATTAAGTACAGTGTATAAATTTAGAAATGAGATTAGTCCCTAAGTTGGTAAAAATATGTTCCTTCCTAATTTGAATTTTGCAATTTCTATTTTAACAGCTTTAGTGTTTACAGTTTTTCAGTTATAATTTTTACTGTGTCATATGAGAAAAGGTATAGATCACAAATATAATTAAATATTGATGTATTACTCTTTAGGCTGCAAGAAGCAGACTCACATAAAAGTTGTTTGAGTTGATAGGGATTTATTATCAGAGTACAACCGAAAATAGAACATGGCTTTGACCACCTCACGTTGAAACTTGAAGTCAGGAAGATTGTTTGGATACAAAGCAGCTCTCTCAAATTGCAGCAGTATCTTCAGGGGCCACTGTGTGATCTGGCCATCCTCTTGTTTCCTCAGCAGGCAGAGCAGATTGCTTCCAGCTCCAGCAACCTTGCTTCTGCTGTTAGAGTGACTCAGAAGTCCCGTCTGCTTTTAACCATAACTGCTCCTTCTGATAGATTAAATCTCTCTCTCTCCATCTCTGTCGGGTTCTGTGCTGATTTCTCTTTGGCATGGCTGCTACTCAGCATCTCTTGCTTGTGTATCTGCCAGCTTTGGGCTCCTTCCTTCAGTTGTGTCCCATTCTCTGTGATCACCTCACATATGAAGAAGCATCTGAGTGTGTTCCAGTCAGGAACCAAGATAGTCCAGTGCTATTAAGCAGAACTCTTCTGTGGCAGCACCTAGGCCATTGCTGTGCCTGTAAACAACAGCCCTGCAATTTTCTCTGATTTGCTCTTTTGTGGCCAGAGTGGTAGTGTTTGTACTTAAAGATTATTGATGTCTAAGAGCCCTTCGGTCTTCACTATTCTTAGAATGTCAGAAAATTCAGAATTGTATATCTTCAATTCCCAGTATCTATATTGACACTTGATATAAGGAGAAAAATAAATGGTGTTTTCATAGTTTATTTTAAAATAGCTATATTATTTTTGTATTATAATTTTTGTACTGTAGTATATTAATTTTATTTTATGTTTTATATCAAGTTGCATTTTCATTTTTTAATGTTTTGAGATAAACATGAATAGTTCTATGTGCAAATTTTCCAGTGTTTAGTATAGTTTTATAATAGGATATTTAAATTAACTAATAAAACATGAATATAAAAGAGATTGTTTCCAAAACATATGAAAAATTTTAATTTTGTTTAAGTACCAATGTTTAAGAGTGAACATTTACTTTATGAATATATTGAATCATTTATTAAGTAAATATGTAAATATATACTAATGTATATAATATACTTATTATATACTGAATATATAAATATATATAAGTAAATATATAATCATTAAATATATTTCTAATAATTGACTTAATTATTCAAATTGATATTTGTCTGAAGGAGATGACAAATCTTGCAATTACATCATACTCTATTATGGGGTGGAATTCATGTGCTATGAATGGATTATATAATTGAGGTTTGTCAAAAATCGATTCAAGCATCTTTTGTAAATGTTCAATTTTCTCTGAAGGAAAAACTCCTATGTATCATAAACTATTACACAGTACAATATTGTAAAAAAGAAATGATGTTTCTCCAAAATCTGTTTATAAACACTACTATCCAAAGAAGCCAAATGTACATTTAAAGATAAATTACACTTGGAGAAACAAATGCATGTATGTTTATGTGTGTGTATGTTTATGTGTGTGTGTTTATTTGTGTATATATAACCCTTTATATTGCCATCATTTTTTCAGTGTTTCCAAATAAATTATCCAGAATTAAACCAATAAACCTTTTTAAGACTGAAAATTTTCTGAGCTTTTCTTCTCTAGCCTATACTTATCATATTCTCTCACCATTTCAGGCACTATCTTCTGGACTATCAGGGATTTTCTTCTTTTCTATAAGTCATTTATTGTCTAGTTACGGTCATATAACCCCAAGTTTCAGATTCATTTCTAATCCAGATTCTTCAATCTGTTGTGTCCCTTATTAGAGATCACTTAAAGATCTCAATTTGCTCAATGTCATATCGAAATTGCTTATTCCTTAACTTTTATCTTTATTATAAATCAATAAGGTTACTTGTCTTTTCATTACCAGCAGTCAAAAATTAAGTTTCTTCCGTGCTCTCCTTTGCCTGTTTCCAGATTTGAAATAGCAACTTCAAGATCCCTTGTTTATCTGGAACTGTTTGCTAATGCATGCTGACTTGCTCCCTATTTAAATCAGAGGAGTTTTGAAAACTGTCCAAACATCCATCCTTTTCTGATGTTATCTACTAAGCAGTACTTCTGAATATGCATTACCTGATTACACAATAGAACTTCCTGTCAAATATTATTTTGTTTCATCATCTATCCTTCCCTGCAATGCTAAATACTTGTTTAGATTATTTTCTGGTCTCTTTTACATTCTCTTTAGATTTCTCCCTTTTGATTAGCTGAGATTATTCTATATAGAACCTGCATCACTTCAATATTACTTGACCTTTGGTTTCATCAAATCATTTAAGAATTTTAATAACAGGTTGCTAAGGCAGTTACCCTCTGTTTTAATAGATATTGTTGGCAGTCTACACACAAAATATTCAGTTACTTTTCTTGATAACAACCAGCATATTTCCTTAGATCCATAGATCAACAAATGTTTATATCTCCATTACAATAATACATTTATTATAGTTTATATACTATAGTTATTATAACTATATATACTTATTTACTTAATTATATTAAGTATATATTATATATACTTAATTATATTTAATTATATTAAGTATGTATTATATATACTTAATTATACTTACATACTATATTATCGTTATTATACTTTATTATATATATATCAATAGTTTCTGATATAATAAATCAAATCATTGTCATTCTCTGGAAAATGATAAATTTGAAGTAATCTGTTGACACATTTTTGGATAAGTAAATGTGTAGAGATGTTTGTGGAGAGAGAGGGTTGAGGTGCAATGTTTGGTTACCTAACACTTACAAAATAGACAAAGATAAGTTACATTGCCTTCTTTTTTTTTCTGGACGTAGTCATTGTTGGTTGTACTATCTAAAATTACAATCTTTGTCTACTAACTATTAGAAGGATAACCAAAGATAAATACCAACCAAGTGAGAAAGAAGACGGGAAACAAGGGTATAACCTGGGGAGCAAGAAGCTGAAACTAAACGTAAATAAAAAGAGTGACTTTAAAAACCCTAGACAAATTATTTATGAAAAGGAATGTTATGGAATATCTCAGAAGATAGCTATTTTATCTTCTATGTAACACAATAAACAAAATTCAGCATTAATACATGTGTAAAAAGTGAGGTCATTAATACATGACTTTAGTTCTTTTACATTTTAATATCTAAAATGTACTGCTACTTCCTGATCCTAAAATTATACTGTACCGTTGTATAGAAAAAAAAAATACTCATATTATTTATGTAATAATCAGCTGTAGAATTTTCCTTCATGTTTTAGATTTAACAGAAATCCCTTTATACAAAATCATTGGGAATAATTCTTGCTTGGTTAATCAAAACCTTTTATCAAGGTTAGAATTATAAAATGTCACATAAATATGCAATATTTTATTTGAACATAAATATAAAAAGCAATTTGAGAATCATTCAATATAGGGCTCAATATTTTCTTTTTTCTGATTGTAATCGTCTGTACTACTTAATTTCTTATTTACAATTTTCAGTTTCAATTTCCTTCATTAGCAATAAGAATGTAATGTTAGCCTCCTAAATATTACACATATCCCAATTTTGACTTTGTTCATAGCTAATGAACTAATTTGTTATTGATGATATTGTTCTTAAAACTACTTGCCTTATCTATCTCCAATTGGACTCTTGTTTAATTTTGTTTTTATAGAAATGATAAAAGTGAGTTGTCAATATGTGAAGGGCTTTGGTCTGTATGTTTTCAGAGGAAAGTGTGGTATGGCAATTATTCTGGTGAATTTATTAAATGGATGCTAGTTAGTAAGATTTACTGTAGTTATTTTTATTTTATTTACATTTTATATAAACAAAATACAAATGTGTAATGGATTATCTAGACTTGTTAAAGTAACTTGACATTAAAGATAGTTAAGTACTATTTTTCTAATGGTTAAATATTACCTATGTTTTCTTCCAAATTTATATAGAAATAGTATGGGGTTTCTTGGCTAAAAAGAGCACAATTTTTATTCACGCAGATTATAAAGATACAATTTTTGATTTACAAACATCATGTGAATATTATAAAATTATGATGTGAGAGTTCAATATAAAAACTGAAAACATTCCATGCTATCATTATCAGATGGAATTAAAGTAGTTATTATGAGTTACTTGTTTGCCTTAGTATTTATACATTTGCAGATTTCTTCTATTTTCCTTTTTCCTTCCTGTTTCTTTTCTTTCTTGTAATGCCAATTTATGGAATACAATGTTCAGTTTGTTGTTTTGAATTTGTCTGCTGTTATAAGATTAATTCCAATAAATGATAAATGTATATATTCTAGGGACAATATGGGTAATGAACAATAAAATTAAATAAGAGTTGTTGGATGCTTAATTCGTCGTTTATGCTGCTATGTTCCAGAACTTTCCAAGTATTGTGAGTTGGCATGTATAATTATTTCACTTAATTTTTAACTTCATATTTTTTCGAAAAGTAGCTTACAGTTATGAAGTATTTTACTATGGTGCTAGATACAGTTCCAAGAAGCTTAAATACATTAAAAATTTAATAGTTTCAACATTGACATGTCATTTGTGTATTATTTTTATCTTCATTTTACAGATATGCAAACCTAGGCAAAGAGGGGTTGGCCTACTTGATGAAGCAGCAAAAAAAAAAAAAAAAAAAATGGTGGAGTCATGGCTCATTGTTAGCTAGTCTGTCTTTAGAATCTGTACTTAGTCACTGTGCTAAGTATTGAAAATATATATGAAAATAAAAGGAATCAATACAATTTTACTATTTTAGAAATTAAAATAGGTTTGAAACTTAATTTCATTTTCATATTTGTGTGCATAGTTGGTGAAGAAAATATCAAAATTTCCAAATTTTTCTTCCTCCCTCTTCCACTGTCTCCCTCAAACTGCTATGCATAAAGAATTTGTGGGATGAGAAAGTAAAAATAATTATAAAAAATAATAAGTTGCTGTTAAAATCATGAAATTTCAGGTAATGTAAGAGAGAAAAATGAAACCCTTAAAAACCCATGTTGCTTAACTTAGATATTGTATTGAATAAATACAATTTATAAGAGCAGGAATTCAAGAAATACTCCTAAAAGTAGAAAAACAAACAAAAATACTCTAATAGTCTCCAAGTAGCCCTACATTTCTGACAACTATAAAATTGTCATACTAGTTGGTGTAAACAGGCCACTCTCAGATATGATCTGCTGAGGTACAATATTTAGATCTTCATGGCTAGCTTTACCAAAAAAAAAAAAAAAAAAATTAGTGATGCACTTGTATTCTCAGCACTATTTGGAAAACTGCATTTAAAATGTATCAGAAATATATCATTAAATAATATTAATCATGTAAATTTTTAGTTATCCTGAATTTTAGTAATAAAAATCTTCCATTGATTAGAAATTTGCTATACCTCTTAAGAGAAATGAAAATAAAGCAAAACAATAAACTCATAGTAGTTGAGGTTGAGCTTACAACTGAAATTCAACAATATTATGTTGTTAGTGAACAAAAGCATGAAAATCAAAAGCCCTCTGTGACTGTTCTGGTATTGTTATTTGGCAGTGGCTTTTTTACATTTGAGCTTACAGATTCCTCATTCATAATGAGTGGACATTCATACAGAGAGAAATTATTTCCCAAACTTAAAAAATGCATAAAAATATTAAACATGTTCGTAGAGCCTCATTATAAAAAAACAATTACATTTGTTTTTAAAATGTTTTAATTAAACAAAAAATATAGAAATGTGAATTCCACAGTAAGATTTTGCTCATAGAATGACAGGAGAAGGAGATTATTCTCTCTCTCTCAATAGAAGGAGAGAGAAGGAGAATACTCAATAGAGTATAAGGAAAGTAGAGAAGTATTAGGTCAAGGACATGTTTGACATGTTTTCATGTTTAAAGCACACAGTAACATGCCAAGCAGCATCAGTAAGCAGCAGACTATTGTATATAATGGAATAGAGTGACAGGTGCCAAATAGATTCAACTGAAATTGATATAGTGAGGGCTGGGAGAAATAAAAACAGGAATATTGTCTGTAGGCATCAATTACCCCTTGGGAAATTCCAGAAAGTCTTTGAATTGGTATGCATTAGTTTCTTATCACTGCTATAACAAATTGCCACATTAATTGTATATGCCTTATAGGTAATATGGGTAAGAGACCTGAAAAGTAGCCAGACAGATAACATCTGGTAATGGGTATACAAAAAAGACATGGATAAGAATAAAGGATGCCTATAATTCTGAATCTCTGAGGTATTTATGCTTAAAAAAAGTAATTTTCCATTGAAACTTCAGATACTTCATTCAGGGTTTTATGCAAACTACTTTATACTCTTAGAAATTAATATCACAACACTTATATCCCCATTATCAATGGTAGATCCATTGTTGTTCTGGAGACCACTTGTATCGGCTCATGGTTATTGTTTCTGCCTGTTTCTTTCCAACTCTGCTTTCAGTGACATCATGTTGGCAATTTGACATGGGCCATTGTGGGGGTTTTTCACCATGAAAAATGACAGGCACAGTAAATCAGATGTTTGTTTCCCCAGGAATATTTACCTTTCAAAGATTTATTCTTTAAGCTATTTTCTGCTATGTTACTGAATTTCATTTGCATCAGAGCCACTAAAGAAATAGATGTTTCAGAAAACAAATATCTAATACTAAATTCTCCTTTCAGTTATGTATCCCAGAGCCAGAGTAACTGCAAAAGCACATATTTAAATATAATGCCAACAATTTCTCTAAAACAAAAAGTTTTCATTAAGGTATGCTTTCATTCACTCATTTAAATGTAGTTGAATGCCTATTGCAGGTAAAGAACACAAAAGAATAATTATTAAATTTCTATTAAGTACTAGAATTTGAAGCAAATAAAACATGTGAGATTAGAGAAATGTCAAATTCCAACCCGTGTCAAACAAAACCATGCCTTTGCTTCTTCAATTGTCTACTTCACAGAAGCTACAAATTAGACTTAAACATACTATTAAAAAGGAATCGGTCATAAGAAACTGATAAACTGCAATTCTTCTACCAAGCTTATTCATCATAACAGTTCTTAACAAGGCTGTTTGTTTCTCTTGACAAATATTCTGTGACTTTTTAGTCTAACTTACAAAAACAGATAATAAAATGTTGCTACAAAATGTAACAAGAAAGGATAGAAAACTAATCTTTTTTAAAAAAAAAACAATGGCTGTGAAGATTGTGTATAAATATATTGATGTTACTTTTAGGAATCTAGAATACTATGTATGGCATTGAGCACAAATCAGAATACATTGCTTAAAAAATAAAGAAAATCAATTAAAATATTTGAATATTTTAAATAAAGTTTAGAATATGTTTTCTTAATGTCAAAGATATAAAATTTTCAATATTAAATAAACAAAAAGATTTAAATTTTTGTTGAAGGCAAAGGTGTTTAGCTATATTTTCTGGTCATCTGTTGTAAAATATCAGAAAACCTAATCTCCTTTAATTGTAGGTGCTTATTTTTAAGCTTTGAATTTCAAATTAATGACATATGCATGTTATCTTTAAAGTAATTAAAGTACTTTACTGCTTAACATTGTTAATAGAATGTATACACATATAAGAATTATTAAACAGTCATTTTGCCACATTTTCCGCAAGAATAAACACTATCTTCATAGGTCTACAACTATTTCCTTCTGTTTTCTAAATATATAATCATGGCATCTGCAAACAGACAATTTCACATCTTCTCTTCCTATTTGAATACCCTACATTTTTTTCTCTTGCCTGATTGCCCTGACCAGAATATCCAACACTATGTTAAATAGGAGTGATGAGAGAGGGCATCTTTGTCTTGTGCTGATTTTCAAAGAGAATGCTTCCAGCTTTTGCCCATTCAGTGTGATATTGGCTGTGGGTTTTTCATAAATAGCTCTTATTATTTTGAGATGAATTCCATCAATATCTAGTTTATTGAGAGTTTTTAGCATGAAGAAGTACTGAATTTTATCAAAGGCTGTTTCTGCATCTATTGAGATAATTATGTGGTTTTTGTCATTGGCCTTATTTATGTGATAGATTATGTTTATTGATTTGCATATGTTCAATCATCCTTGCATCCCAGGATGAAGCCAACTTGTTTGTGATGGATAAGCTTCTTGATGTGCTGTTGGATTCGATCTTCCAGTATTTTGTTGAGGATTTTTGCATCAGTGTTCATCAGGTATATTGGCCTGAAATTTCCTTTTTTTGTTGTGTCTCTGCCAGGTTTTGGTATCAGAATGATGCTGGCCTCATAAAATTAGTTAGGGAGGAGTCCCTGTTTTCTATTATTTGGAATATTTTTAGAAAAAAATGGTACCAACTCCTCTGTGTGCCTCTGGTAGAATTCAGCAGTGAATCTGACTGGTCCTGGGCTCTTTTTTGGATGGTAGGCTATTGAATACTGTCTCAATTTCAGAACTTGTTATTGGTCTCATCAGGGATTGAACTTCTTCCTGGTTTAGTCCTGGGAGAGTATATGTGTCCAGGCATTTATCCATTTCTTCTAGGTTTTCTAGTTTATTTGCATAGAGGTTTTTATAGTATGCTCTGATGGTAGTCTCTATTTCTGTGGGATCAGTGGTGATACTCTCTTTATCAATTTTTATTGAGTTTGATTTTTCTCTTTTTTTCTTCTTTATTAGTCTGGCTAGCAGTCTGTTTTGTTAATCTTTTCAAAACACCAGCCCCTGGATTTATTGATTTTTTTTTTGAAGGATTTTTCTTGTCTCTATCTTCTTCAGTTCTGCTCTGATCTTAGTTATTTCTTGTCTTTGGCTACCCTTTGAATTTGTTTCCTCTTGCTTCTCTAGTTCTTTTGTGATGTTAGGGTGTCAATTTTCGATCTTTCCTGCTTTCTCCTGTGGGCATTTAGTGCTATAAATTTCCCTCTAAACACTGCTTTAGCTGTGTCCCAGAGATTCTGGTATGTTGTATCTTTGTTCTCATTGGTTTCAAATAATTTATTTATTTCTGCCTTAATTTCAATATTTACCCAATAGTCATTCAGGAGCAGTTTCCATGTAGTTGTGTGGTTCTGAGTGAATTTCTTAATCACTAATTCTAATTTGATTTCACTGTGGTCTGAAAGACTGTTATTATTTATGTTATTTTGCATTTGCTGAGGAGTGTTTTACTTCCAATTATGTGGTTATTTTTAGAATAAGTGATATGTGGTGCTGAGAAGAACATATATTCTGTTGATTTAGAATGGAGAGTTCTGTAGTTGTCTATTAGGTCTGCTTGGTCCAGAGCTGAGTTCAAGTCCTGAATATCCTTGTTAATTTTCTGTCTTGTTGATCTGTCTAATATTGACGGGGGGAATGTTAAAGTCTCCAACTATTATCATATGGGAGTCTAAGTCTCTTTGTAGGTCTGTAAGACCTTGCTTTATGAATCTGAGTGCTCTTGTATTGAGTGCATATATAGTTAGCTCTTCCTGTTGCATTGATCCGTTTACCATTATGTAATGCCCTTTGTCTTTTTTAATCTTTGTTGGTTTAAAGTGTGTTTTATCAGAGAGTAGGACTGTAACCTCTGCTTTTTTTTTTTTTTTTTTTTTTTTTTTTTTTTTTTTTTCCATTTGCTTGGTACATATTCCTCCATCCCTTCACTTTGAGCCTATGTGTGTCTCTCCACATGGGATAAGTCTCCTGAATACAGCACACCAATGGGTCTTGACTCTATCTGATTTGCTAGTTTGTGTCTTTTAATTGGTACATTTAGCCTGTTTACATTTAAGGTTAATATTGTTATGTATGAATTTGATCCTGTTATTATGCTACTAGCTGATTATTTTGCCTATTAGTTGATAGATACAGCATCACTATAGTGTCGATTTGGCATGTTTTTGCAGTCAGTGGTACCAATTTTTCCTTTCCATATTTAGTGCTTCCTTCAGAAGCTCTTTTAAGGCAGGCCTGGTGGTGACAAAATCTCTCAGCATTTGCTTGTATATAAAGGATTTTATTTCTCCTTTGCTTATGAAGCTTAGTTTGGCTGGATATGAAATTCTGGGCTGAAAATTATTTTACTTAATGTTGAATATTAGCTTCCACTTTCTTCTGGTTTGTAGGGTTTCTGCAGAGAGATCTGCTGTTAGTCTGATGGGCTTGCTTTTGTGGGTAACCTGACCTTTCTCTCTGGTTGCCCTTAACATTTTTCCTTCATTTCAATCTTGATGAGTCTGATGATTATGTCTTAGGGTTGCTCTTCTGAAAGAGTATCTTTGTGGTGTTCTCTGTATTTCCTGAATTTGAATCTTGGCCTGTCTTGCTAGGTTGGGAATAACATTCTGAATTACTATTCTCTTGAATAATACACTGAAGAGTGTTTTCCAGCTTGATTCCATTCTACCTATCACTTTCAGGTACACTAATCAAATGTATGTTTGGTCTTTTCACAAAGTCTCATATTTCTTGGAGGCTTTGTTTGTTCCTTTTCATTTTTCTCTAATCTTGACTTCATGCTTTATTTCATTAAGTTGATCTTCAGTCTGTGATACCCTTTCTTCCACTTGTTCAGCTTAACTACTGATACTTGTGTATGCTTCATGAAGTTCTCATGCTGCGTTTTTCAGCTCCATCAGGTCATTTATATTCTTCTCTAAACTGGTTATTCTAGTTTGCAATTATTTTAAACTTTTTTCAAGTTTCTTAGTTTTTTTGCATTGGTTAGAACATGCTCCCTTAGCTCAGAAGAGTTTGTTATTACCCACCTTCTGAAGCCTACTTCAGTCAATTCATCAAACTCACTATCCATCTAGTTTTGTTCCCTCACTGATTAAAAGTTGTGATCTGTTAGAAGAGAAGAGCTGTTCTGGTTTTTGGAATTGTCAGCCTTTTTCTGCCAGTTTTTCCTCATCTTCATGGATTTATCTACCTCTGGTTTTTGATGTTGGTGACCTTCTGATAGGGTTTTTGTGTGAACGTTCTTTTTGCTGATGTCAATGCTATTCCTGTTAGTTCTCCTTCTAACAGGCCCCTGTGCTGTGGGTCTGCTGGAGTTTGCTGGAGATACACTCCAGACCCTGTTTTCCTGGGTACCACCAGTGGAGGCTCAGTTGGAAATGCAGAAATCCCTCACCTTCTGCATTGATCTTGCTGGCAGCTGCAGACTGGAGCTGTTGCTATTTGGCCATCTTGTCAGCCACTAATCATCTATATTCTTTTATTTGAGACAGGGTCTTACTAGTTGCTCAGGCTGGAGTGCAATAGCATGACCTTGGCTCACTGCAGCTTCAGCCTCCTACCCTCAGGAGATCCTCCCATCTCAGTCTCTCAAGTAACTGGGAAGACAGGCACATGCCATGGTGCCCAGCAAATTTTTGTATTTTTTGTAGAGACAGCTTTGCCATGTTGCCCAGGCTGGTTTTGAACTCCTGGGCTCAAGTGATCTACCCATTTCAGTCTCCTAAAGTATTAGGATTACAGGCTATATTTTTATTCGTTGTGCAAAACTTTTAAGACAGCTTAAAAGTAGATTTAATTAATATAAATAGAAGTGGCAAATCAGAAATAAAGAAAAGTCACCATGGCCGATTTTCACATTTGTCTTTGATCTTCTTGGAAAGAAAAAAATGAAAGAGAATCCTATCATTTATAGGTTTCATTTGATCATAAAAGAGGAAGTCTAGTACATTAGGAAATATACTTTTTTAAGAACTTCAAAATACTGTAAAGTAAAAATGTCTCTAAAATTTTATATAGTAATCATTGAATGAAATAATATCTTCTAAACAGCTTTAGAACAATTGAAGTGATACATATTGAATTGCTGTGCATTGTAATATCCCTTAACTAAGAGAATTAAACACATATTAATCAAGGTAAAATTGTGATGAATTAAAAAAATGCAGCCAAATGATCCATGCCTATAAATACTGTAATTAAACACATACATAAATGAGATATATCACAGATTTTCACTGCTTTATTCAAGAGCATATTACAAATAATTTATGTACATACTTTATACTTTTATTCTTTACAATATTTTAACTATTGTGTGTCTCTTAGTTAATCATATTCATTCTCATTCAGGTTTGGTCAGGAATAGGATAATTGGCAATTCCGGGCAATGCTTGGAATGTTATTGTGTGTTTTTGATAAGGGTGCTCACATGCTTTAGAAACCAGATTGAGCAAATGACAATGTTGGCATTAGAAGCCCACCAAGGACTCTCAATTAAATGAGGCACTACTGTCCTTTTTCCAAAACAGTAGCTCCAGAGTGAAACAAAAAAATTTTTTTTTCAAGGGGCTCCTTTGGATCTGCTCAAACAGCAAAACTTGCATGCTTTTCATAACTCTTATATCATAAAAAAAATCTCAGAAAATTTCAAAGGAGAGCATCAATTTCAGCAAATACACATATTAAATCCTACTTTTATAGCACAATGTACTCAGTGCTCAGAAAGCTCAGGGTTTGGAGGCAACACGCAGACAGCCATAGCAACAGTACAGATTGTAATGTTAGAAAATGCAGAGTGGTGTGATAGTGCAAATGAAAGACAAATTTCATGTGGCCATTAATGTCTTCTTTTTATGCTTTATAAGAGTGTAAGAAATTAACCTAAGAAAAAAATTATAAACAACTAAAATAGTATAACATTCTATAATACTGTCTAACAATCTTTTTCAGGATATAACACATACAGAATTTATAATGTAACCATTAGAATCATTTATTCCCTTACTGCCAGTAAAAGGAAGGCAAAGTGAGATCATTTCTTTACCTCATGCATAACTAAGTCACTTCCCTGAGGAATTTGTTCAAAATGTATTTTTTTCTGAGGAGTCTTCTCTGACTACAACACACACTGGCACTCCTTGTCCAGCCTCATCCCATTCACCTTTTGTGATTACTTATAGCACTAATCACTCATCAGATATATTACACACCTGTTTATCTATTTTCTGTTATACCATCTACAAGGTAAACTCAAAAAGCAGAATTTGTTTCCAACGCTGTATCACAGCAGCTAGAAGAGTGTCTGGTATTTATTAGTTACTCAATAATAATTTAGTAAATGAATAAATGAATTCACTGTCTGACCTAATTTTGTCTTAGATTGTTACTGGAAAATAAAACCAATATTCGTTATATAACCAAAATTTTATAAGCAAATGTAATATTCCACTATGTAAAGAAACAATGTATATAATCATAAATTCACAAATTACATAGTGAATTAAGTCTATCTCTTGAAATAAATTCACAAATTAAGATAAACACATTTTTACTAGAGTTTAATGATAGACTATTTTTTTTTTTTTTTTTTTTT
>NW_016107499.1:2490057-2491139 GCF_001604975.1 Cebus imitator | reverse complement strand
TTTCACCATGTTGACCAGGATGGTCTCGATCTCTTGACCTCGTGATCCACCCGTCTCGACCTCCCAAAGTGCTGGGATTACAGGCATGAGCCACCGCGCCCGGCCAATGATAGACTGTTTTTATGAAGTCAACACTCGATAAAATATATTGCAACATGAAGGGCCTGAGTTTTGATAGAGCAATGAGAATTGCAGGAGATGACCAGATTTATCCAAAGAGTTGCTCAGATAGAAAATTTAGACAAGAACATCCAATAGATCTTCAATCAGTGAATTGTTTAGATGAGGCATAGCTTTGTTAGTTGCTGAGAACTGTATCAAGAAAATCAGAAAATCTCCCTGTCTTAAAGTAGGGCATTATATTAGAGTTAATATATAATTTTAATTTAATGTCCATTTCTCAAGCACAAACAGTATCAAATTAAACCTACTAAATGAGATAAGCTATAACCAAAGGATTTTCAGAGTGCCCAGACTAGTAATCAATGAATATTGGAAAGTTATTTTGACAAATGTTGTAAGACATGATGATATCCAAAGTGAAGATAGCGGGGGTGGAAATGAAGCCTAACCAGACATAATTGAAAGACAATTCTGAGCAACTGGCACAGATGACCAACTTGCTGCTAATAAGAGAAAAAGCAGCTATTGTGACTTCAAGAGCTCTTTGACAATTAAATGGCTATGTGATGCTACCAATATAAACATGAACTCAGAATATGCAGAAGTAGATGATTAGTTTCATCTTCCTTTTACTAAGGTTAAGGCACTGTTTTCAACTGGGGATATGTACTGGATTGACTTTAAAAACTCACATTCAAATTTAGTAAGGAAGGAGTTCATAGAAATATAATTCTTGGGATTTTAAATTTTTATATAATGAAAGATAATCATTCAAAATCACACCAGTGGAGTTGAAATGGAGAGAACAAAAATTGCATGCCAAGCAATGTCCCAACATTTGATACCTAATTCCTCATATCCAACTTTATTGCAATGCTGCTAAATGAGCAAATAGACAATTCTGGTAACACTTAAGAGGCCAGATGGAAATTGTTAGTTACTATATCAACTTCCTCTTA
>NW_016107499.1:2443954-2489087 GCF_001604975.1 Cebus imitator | reverse complement strand
TGAGACACAATCTCGCTCTGTCACCCAGGCTGGAGTACAGTGGCGTGATCTTGGCTCACTACAACCTCTGCCTCCTGGGTTCAAGCAATTCTCATGCCTCGGCTGAGAATTCTTGGCCAGCAGCTGGGATTAAAGGCACACACCACCATGCTCAGCTAATTTTTGTATATTTAGTAAAGGCGGGGCTTCCCCATGTTGGCCAGGCTGGTCTCAAACTCCTGACTTCATGTGATCTGCCCTCCTCGGTCTCCCAAAGTGCTGGGATTACAGGCGTGAGCCACTGCACCAGGCCTTTAAGGTCCACTTTTTACATGTAAAGGATAGGAAATTTTGATACGTATAGGTCTTTATTGAGAACAATAAACAAGGAGCATGAAAATTATATTCTTCCACAGGACTATACACCTAGGTGTCCCTAAACAAGTTGGCTTCAGATTGCTTCAAAGTGCTAATGATTAAAAGAGAGATTTCACATTGTTTGACATTGTTACGATCAACTTTTCTCTCTCATAAATGTAATTTGTATTATACCATAAAATATCTAGTTAGTATATCTGTTTAATAGTATAAATCAGCTATGAAGAATTATGTAAGATTTTTAGCTGGGCATGGTGGTAGGCTCATGTAATCCCAGCTACTCAGGAGTCTGGGGAGGAAGAACCCTCCACTTGAATCCAGGAGGCACAATTAACTGTAAGCGAAGATTGTACCACTGCACTCCAGCCTGGGTGACAAAGCAAGACTCCATCTCCAAAAAGAAAAAAAAAAGGGTAAGATTTTATTAGAGAACACCTCTTTCTTTGGATTGATAATGTAGATTAATTCTCTCATACTTTGGTTAGTTTTCTTCTGTAATTTGAAAATATATAACTAAAGCATAAATCTTTTTATGATACCTATAAAAATATTTTTCAAAATTAAGATATCTATTTTCGAAAAAGTTTGAGAAATTTTAGGATTTTAGAGAATACTGAAAGACATTATCTTCAATTATGACAAATGTTTTAAAACCTGGAAGACTGTTCAGAGTTTGTAATATAAACACAAATATGAAATCGTATTGGAAGAAATTGGCCCTAAAAAAAAAAAAAAAACAATTTTTTTGTCTTCACTCTTTCATGATTAGTTTTAGAAATCAAGTTACTACGGGAAAAAGCATGTTAAGATGATTCTGTTTATTAAATAGCCATGAATAAGAAAATATTATATAAATATTGGTTTTAAATAAGGAGTAAAAATATTTAATCTAAAACATATGTGAATAACAAATTCATAGAATTAAGCATTAATAGAAATAGCCAATTGTACACATTCCCTTTAAATTTTAGGGATCTAGGTCCAAAATGATTTAAAATTTTTTTGAAATTTATCACAAAGTTTATTAGAACAGAATTGGGGATTATATTGTCTCACTCAAATTATGATGAAATATCTATCATCAAATTTATCACATGTAATAATGCCAAAAACTGTAGAGATCGATAATCAAAGAAAATGTAACCTTCTATTATTTTCTTCTGGAAAATAACCATGGGAACTCATCTTCTGTGGCTTCTGCCAGTGAAATATATTTTCAGAATTATTTTGTGAGGACTGCTGAACTCCCATTAGCAAGTTACTCCCATTAGCAAGAAAAAAATCACTCCTTCAACATTCCCATGAGCCTTTTTGTTGTTATTGTTCTTGCATATTTGAATGCATTTTGGTTTCGGGGTGTGATTTTCATTACATTATAATGAAATTGGGAAATTATTTGGACAAGGTAAAGAACAATGCTAATCAGTTCAATTTAGTAATTACAGGAGGAAATAAAAACAAGAAGAGATGAGTCAATATATAGTTATAGATTCATGTTTATAGGAAATAAATTACTAAAATGTACAAATAAACCTCATTAATATTTTAAATAAAGTGTATCTTCATGTTTGGGATAAGTTTGGGTTTTGTAGATATTTAGATCAATTTTCTATGTTAAGCACAAGTTAACACAGTATACATTCAGAGTAAAAATACATTCTTCTCCCTCCCCTTCACAGGAATAGCCAGGTTTCAAAATTCAGGTGGAGGACTATCTGTACCCAGGCATGCTGCCCTGTGGGGCTTGGAGCCTTCACAAATGCTTTATGGGGGAAAATTATTATGAAAACAATTTACTTTCATTTGCTCATCTCTATACATTTCTCTTAAACTATAATATCTCTTCAAATATTTATCTACTATGTTCTTCATTGATATCATGTCTATATATTTCTCTATTTCTGAAACCATCTTTACAGAATTGTAACTGAGAAAATTATTTCAGTGCAAGAGATCTGACCTAACCAATTCCATCTTGCTTTTGACCTCCAAGCTTCCTTGTTCATTCCTGAGAGAAGGCCAAACACACTTTGGGAAAAACTTATAGTTTAACTTTGAAACAAAGATTATGCCAGCTCTTTCTCAAAAACAAAACAAAACAACAACAACAACAACAACAAAAACCCTCTTCTTGCCTAAGGACTAAACTGCCTATGTAGGACTAACAAATTAGCCATAAGATTAGAAATTATGGTTTAGGAGTCACGCAGCCGGCGGTTACATCATTCTGACCCTCCCAAATTGATTCTGAGGATAACCAAAGATCAATACTTGAGATATGTTGCAGACCAGACACTTGATGGGTTAGCTGGCACCACTCAGATCAATAAACTGGGTTGCCTTGTGGCCCCTACACAGGAGCTGACTCAATGCAAGAGGACAGCTTCATCTTGCTGTGATTTCATTTCTAACCCAACCAATAAGCACTCCTGACTCACTGCCACCACTATCCATAAAATAATCCTTAAAAACCTCTAATCCCTGAGTTTTCAGGGAGACTGATATGAATAATAATAAAACTGCAGTCTTCCATACAGTCTCCAGTGTCTGCTTTGTGTGAATTAACCTCTTTCTCTGTTTCAATTCCCCTGTTTTAATAAATCAGCTCTGTCTAGGCAATACTCAAGGTGAACCTCTTGGATAGTTATATTTCCTCAAATATTTATCTACTATGTTCTTGACTGAAATCATGTCTATATTTTTTAAATATATGTAAAATTAAAAACATACTTTAGGAAAAATGATTTTTGAAAAGCAAAACTTACCTTTCTTATGTTCTTGCTTATGCCCCATTTTCTGAAGGTTGATGTCACAGAAAAGCAGAAAGTCAGTAAGACATGGATTTGATTGCTGCATCTGGATCACTGATGCCTATGTTACCAGAGAAAAAACAGTTCATGTATGAACATAATTTTTATTGGAATTAAATCAATACAAGAATGTTTACACTGCATGATTGTTGTCACCATTGTATAAAATGTGGCTTGTCATGCAGCTGACACAGTGCCTGGTACTTTGTCCATTACAAAGTATTCCAGTTTCTACTCTACTCTCTTTCACTTCATCTCATTCCTATAAGCAGAAGAAAATAATGAACAACAGAGTGTGACAGCTTACAAAAAGCAGCTTCATGTTTTGGGATACTCACAGGGCAGGGAAAAACTGGCCTTTGTCACATCAGCTTAATCTACATGTGACAGTATCTCAGTGATCAATCCTTGTACAGTATAAGTATATGCATTATTTCAAATAGAGGTAGGGTATGCATGGCTGGGTGTAATACTGTTTAAAGAATAATAAAGTTCCCTTTAAGAATCAGGAACTTAAACAAAAAGGAGTTTTAATTTGAAAGGCAGGAGGAAACAGGGACATTCTGGTAGATACAAAAGATAGACTACAAAAAACAAAACATAAAGAGCATAAAACTTGTTATATGGATATTTGAATACAAGGTAGACTATAAGTCAAAATAAACGAAAACTACATGTCAGAAGCTCATTAGAATAATTTTCTACAAGCTGATTAGCTCCTGCTGTCACTTCTCCTTAGGTGTCTTGAAAATTTTAGAGTAATTGTTCTGATTTTCTACGGGTGAGCTTAAGTATCTGTTCAGGTGGAATGTTTAACGAACAACAGATTGTGTCTTTGGCTATTAATATCCCAATCTATCAGGCCTAAAATGTTCCCTGATGGTAAATGGGCTCCTGCAGATATCAACTTAATTTTGTCAGAAACTTACACTTCTTTTCTAAAATTGTGACTGATACCTATACCCATTTCTATTTTTTATGATCTTTTTAATTTACCTGAAATCACACAAAGACATTGTATTAAAATTTACCTTATTTTAGGCAATGTAATATAATTGAAATGAAGTAAAACTATATGTATAATGCTATGATATGTGACAGTAACCATATTTTCATAAATGTAGAATTACATATATACATCTAATGTATTCATACATATATATAAATATACACATATATATAATATCTTGAACATAAATGAGTTATACAGAAATCTCTAAATGAGTTATATATAAAGCAGTGAGTTATATATCTATATAAAGTGGTTTATGTAAATTATAAAGAGACCACGCTTAAATTGACTTTGATAGTCTAGAAACTCTCAACTTAGTGAATAATTTGTGAAAGGTACTCCAGATAATAGGAACAATATGTAAAAAGGTTGAACACAAATTATGTGAGATGAAGGACTTTCTCTTCTAGCATATGTGATTTTATTACAAAAGACTAACATGTTTGTCTAAAAACAACAAGAAAAGCTGTTTGACTACAAAGGCAATGAGGATTTGAGGGGCTAAGTGAATGGATATAGAAAGAAGACTTGGAGGTGAGCTTAATCTGGTATTCTGTTTTCTTCCTGTAGTCATCTGTCTACTAGTAAGTCACATTGTGCAATAACTTAATGTGATTAGAGAGCTGTGTACAAAATACTGTGTAAGCTAAGCTTTCAACAGTCTGATGGGCTCAAAGAATACAAGTATTGTAATACATGGTCAGAAAGGCATTTAGAACTTCCTATGCTAGAATTCTGAGGAAAAGGGACACGTAAAGGTAAACCCAATATTCTGTATTCCTTCTTACGTTGAGGCATATACTGATTTGTAATCAACACTAGGTTAGAGATAAGAAGTTTTATAGATATTGTTGTCTAAGAGGCTGAGAAGAGATAGAAATTTTTTAGGATCAAAGTGAAAAGAAAAGAATAATTGTAGTTCAAGGACCTTCAAGATGAGAAGCACTGGAAAACACCTACGATCTGAATTGGATCAATTGAATTGCTATACCCTAGGAATAAAAGTAAATTGGAAATAAACAAACTAGAACTTAATACATCAACTAATTTTAAAAATTGAAAAGACAAGCTTAACAGAAATTTAGATTCATAAATAGAGCTGAAAGGTGTACTGGAAGATAAATTGGAAGAAATTATACAGATGGAAGCACAACAGGGAAAAGATGCTTTCAAAAAAGTAAAAAATTCAGCACTTACACACAAGAACATATGGAAACAACAAAAATAACCGTGGGGCAGATCAGAATGGCTGCTTTTGGAAACAAAGGATGGAAAGGGAAATTGAGATTAAACCAAAATATAATAAACTAGAGGATTAAATTTCAGCCCTCAATTGCAGGACATTCTACAAAATACTTCACCAGTAATCCTCAAAACTATCAAGTTTATTAAAAACAAGGAAGTCTGAAAAACTGTCACACCAATAAGAGCCTAAACATGTTTACTAAATGTCATATGGTATGATGGAACAAAAAACATATTAAAGAAAAACAAAATGTGAAAAGAGTATGGACTTCAGGGAGAAAAACTCATCTTGTCTCTATCTGAAATATAACAAAATAATATCTATGAATATGCATATACCTGTATTGATATACACACATGTATGAAGGGAGAATGCTTCGAGATGAGTGTGGTCGGGCATGCCTAAAAAACTGCTCACTCTGACTCAAAGCACATCGATTAGTTTGCCAGTTTGTACTCCAGCATAAGCTAATGGAGGACAAGACCTGAAATTAGGCAGTGTCTAGTGGGAAAGAAAAGCATTCTTTCTGCAGGAGGTTTTCTCAGGTTTCATGACAGGGGATGTTAGGGAGTACATTGTAACAAGTCAAACATGATTTTTCCATAAATAAAATCAACATAGTCTCCAAGAATATACTCTAGGTGGACTTGCTGAACTACCTCTGTTCTTATCCAAAGAGTGGGAGAAAGTACCTGCACAGAGAAATAAGGTTGCTTTAGGAAAACCTGCACTTTCTCATTCAGCTTGATGAAGAGGGATGAAGATGAGAGCCGCTGGTGCTCAGAGAGCCAAACAGAACAGCCAAATAGCCTGGAGTGGAACTAATTATGAAATAAAGGCAAAGGTATCAAGTCAGCAAAGGTAAGGGGAGGAAAAAGGGACAAATTATACCAACACTAAATACAGTGGGATGAAAAAATTGAATAAAAATAAATACTTATTATGGCAAATGTAAAGAGATAGAAAGATTTCTACTTATCCCCTAATATCCAGTCAATGCTTTCTCCATCTGCAATCGGAAGCTAAGTACAGCTGGGCAAATAGTTGGCCAGCTAAACAGTGAATTTCCCAGCTATCTTTTTTAATAGGTGTTTGCAAGTCACTAATGTCTGGTCAATGAGGTACAAGGGGACAAATATGTGCAATTTATAGGCAATCATCTTTAAACATTTTCTAAATCTTACATATCTAAGAATTAGGAAATGTTTAATTGAAAATATATTAATTTTATCATATTACATATTATTTGACAAATGTGGTATTTTCTCTTAAGAATATATTATCTCTCCAAACAATTTTACAGAAATATAATTTGTACCACAATTGGGGGTTTTCAAAGTCTCAGGCACTCTGAAAAACAATACTATGAGGTATTCATTAATACTCACATTTATAGTGAGATATCTGAGATATAAAAAGTATTTTCCAAAAAGGAAATGACTTTTACATGGCATAGGTGGCAAAGTTTAGATACAAACCTTCTCTGAATAACTTTAAGTTCTATTTATGACCATACATTTTTCATATTTTTAAGAAAACTGTAATTTAAAAATGAGAATAATCATTAAATGGTGAGTTAGTCCATTCATGCTGCAATAAAGAAATATCCCAGACTGAGTAATTTAGGAAGAAAAGAGATTTAATTGACTCAAAGCTCTGCGTGGCTTTGGAGGCCTCCCAAAACTTACAATCATGGCAAAAGGCAGAGCAGAAGCAAGCGCTTCACTCACAAGGTGGAAGGAGAGAGAGTGCCAGTAGGGGAAATGCCAGACACTTACAAAACCAACAGATCTCGTGAGACCTCACTGTTACGACAACAGTATGGGGAAAACTGCCCCCAGGATTCAATTACCTTCACCTGGTTCCTCCCTCAACACCTGGGGCTTATGGGGAGTACAATCCAAGATGAGAGCTGAGTGGGGACACAAAGTCTAACCATATCAAATGGCAAATAGAAAAAATTCTTAAAATTGGCTTCTCATTAATTGGTCATTTTGTTGATCCAATTCTGTGGAAAATCATATGCTTAGATAAAATTCTCTCCTGTTTAATAGTGAAGTCAGGAAGAAAGACAGGAGTGCCAAGCTAGCAAGATGTGACTTACATAATTGAAAATTTTTTTCTATGTCATTAAGCTATGGAGTTGAATATAGGGCAGCAATGCTTGAAAGAATTTTACACAAAAATAATTGATACACAGATTGCTTAACAAACATGCAAGAAGTTGCCAATTATTACCCTAGTTTTAGCTCAGTAAGACTACAAGTCAACTAACTGAATGTTTTGCTTTAGAAAAAAATCTGTCTCACAGAAAGGGGAAAAAAATCTCAACAGTACTTTGAAGGTCTATGTTTATATGATGGAGAAGGTTTGGGTTACTATTCATAAAATGGTATAAAATATTAAAACATGGAGTCTCTTTATAAGACCAGTGATTCCATTTTGCAAGCCCTTTAAAGAACAAATAAAACAGAGTATTGATTGTGGAATACAAACAGTGTGTGCCAGACAAGAAAGAATTAAGGGCTCTGAAAATCCTTCACACACACACACACACACACACACACACACACACACACACACACAGAAGAAAATATTCATAATGCCACATGGTTTTCACTAAAATTGTAAATGCAATAATCTAATTTCAAAGCCATTTTATAAGTTAGATTGCCATTACTTTCTGTTCAAATCCTTGAAATCCATTTTAATTCAGTCATATCAGAAATTGTTACAGGACTATCAGATATGTTTAAAACAGCTAAAAATGTGTGGTAAGCTCTAGAGCAGACTTAGAGTTAAGATGTTACTGCTCCTATTGTAGAAAGGCATCGTTGGTTGAGCGTGGTGGCTAATGCCTGTAATTCCAGCACTTTAGGAGGCCAAGGCAGACAGATCACTTGAGGTCAGGAGTTCAAGACCAGCCTGTTCAATATGGTGAAACCCTGTCTCTACTAAAATACAAAAATTAGCCAGGCATGGTGGCAAGTGCCTGTAGTTCCAACTAATCAAGAGGCTGAGGCAGGAGAATCGCTTGAACCCAGGAGGCAGAGGTTGCAGTGAGATGAGATAACACCACTGTACTCCAGTCTGGGCAACAGAGCGAGACTTCATCAAAAAAATTAAAAAAAAAAAAAGGCATTATTAAGAGCATAACAAAACCCCTTTGTTTTCAATTTTTTCTATCAATATTATTTTTATTTTTATATCATTTTAATGTCAAGGTCACAAGCTTTTCTTTTTAAAAAACATCAATGTAAAAATTGAAAAATGCCAAGAAATGGACAGATTGTAAAGATGGTCTGTCTCCGATGTGATTAAAAGAAAAACTTTAATTATGCAACTATTTCTTGAGCCAAGAATATTCACATTTTCACATGTTCTGTTTTATACCTTAATAATGACTCAAGTATAAAGACCCTGTATTTTTCTATCATTTAGTTTTTAAACACCAGTGTAAACATAACTCTTACCTGAGAGAGCTTTGTATATTTACATACTTGACATTAGAATTTGTATTTACCTTAGAACTGATTACCAAAATGAGGAAATACAACGTATCTATATATATCTTCTGGAAAAGCAGCTACATTTTCTTTTAAGCTATAAACCCACATACGGTTTAAATACCAAACTTTTAAATGTTTTATTATTTTAGTAAATATTTACTAAACATCTTTTTTAAAAAGAAAGAGAAAAAAAAAAAAAAGAACTCTTCTAAACAAATGCAGCTATCAAAAAAAAAGTGATTTCTGTTCTCAAGAAGTTTAAAATCCAGGAAGGGAAACAAATGCATAAAATTTGCTGAAATTCAAAATCAAAATAGTTGTAAGAGAATAGTTAATAAGTTCTACTGAACACAATGGAGAAAACAAGGAATTGTCTTTGGAAATGTAAGTAAAATCTTACCAGTTGTGTGTCCCTAAAGAAAGGTCATATACTACAGCAGTTAAATTCCGCCATTTTGCCTCTTAGTGTTGGAGCCCACTTGCTCAACTCCTGAGATCTTATCTGGAAGCGGCTTATCACCAGCTTCAGGTGTTTTCTAAAGCTACTGATCACTAGCTTCAGGTATTTTCTATCTGTTGGGAGACCGCATTTCACTGGTGCCAGCTGCAATCAATTACCATGTTAGACGATTTAACAACTGCCTATCACCTGATGCTCTCTGACATTCCTAGTATGTGTGGGAGGGCTTCTTCAGCCCTGCTCATGTCTGACTACCTACTCTAACAGAAAGAATTTATTTTATAATCAACTGTATATGAAGCTATACCAATAATATTGAAATATGCTACATAAATAATACATAAATGTCCAGCTTCATCAAAATTGAGTCAGTAATTATTCTGGTATTTTATGGCTTTAATCTTGCTGCTTATTCTCACTTTTTCTTCGAAGGTTCCATATAATCTTCTTTGTTATATTAACTGGAATGTCAATTCTAATATTATTCTCAGTTCAGACCTACTAATTTGAAGTCAGATGGCAAAATGTTTTCTATATGAATTTTTTTAGTGTATATTTTATTCAAGCTAAGGTCAGTTAAAAATGTATTTTTGGCAATAGAATTAAAATCTTTAAAAATAATAATGAATGCATGAAAAGTTACCTGTTCTTAAAATGGTTTCTCAGAAATATACATATATTTATAATATTTATTATGTTTTTATAACCATACATAGTAGTTTAACAAAAGAAATATGTTTGATACATTATTAGCATTACTACTATAAAGATAGTTATAAAAATAATTAAAATATTCTAAAGTTGTAACTTTTAAAATATTTTTACTGTTTATATTACCATATAGTTTAATGCGATACATACTTTACATTTTGATACATACAGGAGCATTCCATAGCATAGAGTAAAACCTTTACTATTTTTTACACATCCACAACAGTTCTTGAGTCATCTAAGCAGAATAAAAAGCCACCTCCCCACATTCTTTGTGTATAAACACTTTTTAACTTTGTAACTCACCTGTTTGCCTACAATCACATCTACATCTAAGCAGCCATGCAGTGAAGTACTTGAGAGTGAAAGGCCATCTGACTTCAAAACCCAGTGGAACATGACTCAGCATAAAATGTAATGTAGGCCACGAAAAATAATTGAGTTGACTGTGACATATGCTTTTCTTTTTGCAAGGAACCACACTAGACTGCCTGCTCATACTACTTTGCTATTTTGCTTTCACAGCTTTGGTTTTAGTACCAATCTGCATATAATCATCACATAATTGTGAGGCTTAATTTTTTCCTTCTGACATAATTCTTCCCCCTATACTGCATTTTTCCTCATTTTGCATATAATTATGTTTCTGTCTGACTAATTTACAGATATGTTGAATTCTAATTCTATTCAGGAGTAACTGTGCATGGCCTGATACGATATTTTTCAAGTCTGCTTACTCTATATTGTATACTTATTATACAAAAAGGTAAAATGATGACTACCTTTTGCAAATATTTTATATTGCCATGGATGAATTAACCATGACTATGAATATTATGCACTCCTTTTATTCATTCTTAATGAAATTACATTCATTTATTAGCTAAGTAAAATTCATTTCCTTTAGCTAATATACATCAGATGATCACTTGCTATTTCAAGCTTAGTTGATATTTTCCTATACCTGAATATTCATTAGCTAACAACTAGCTGCCTCGTTCCTCTGAAATATTAACTATTAACTTATCAGAATTAATTTATAAATAATTATATAATTGAATAATATATATTAAACTTTCCTTTTCTGTTTGTAAATAATGAAGATAAGATATTGTGTTGGCAAAGAGATAGAATAAAAGTGAAAATAACTGGCTAAACGACTTGATTTTATAAAACTGCTTGACCATAAGTGACTGAGTAGATTTAGCTGGTGAATTGAGAATTATATTCACGTTATATATGGGTTATCCTTGAGTTAGATGTTTCAGTGTAGTTAAGTGGAAAGAGGTAGATACTCTGGCAGAGCTCTCAGATTTTTAAATTTTATTTTCTGTAATATGGAAGCAATGCTGCAAATTCAAAGGAATTCTGTTAGAATGGAGTAAGATATCATCTATAAAATGCATCTCACATTGTGTGGCACATGGTAGAATATACACATATTTGCTTTCTCATTATAATTGTAGAATATTAAAGAATTTGTTATTGTTACTCTTGTGCTTTTTGTTTTCATTTTTATTGTTTATTTATTTAATCAATCTCTTTAAAGTAATAATTCATTTTTGTAATGTTATTTTTCCACAAGTTTCAAGAAAGAAATGGGAGTCCACAAGGGTATTTTGACAAGAAGATTCACTGGAAGCAGGTACTACAGGAAAGAATGTGTTGAAATGAGGGGAATCAATGTCATAGATGTCTAAAGGAAGGCGGTTTCATAGGTAATGAATATAGAATATGTTTTCAACATAAATGCTGGGTATTGTATAATATGATATTTCCCCACAATCTCATAAAACATTAGTAATAAGAAAAAAATTAGTAAATGCATACAGAAATGGGATTATATATATATATATATATATATATATATATATATATACCAATTAAAGAGTAAATGCCAGGCATTTCTGTGGAAACAACACTGGTGAGGAAAATCTGACAGCTAAGAATTTTTTGTTGTTGGTAGCTCATTAAGCTAAATAAATCTCTTTAATTGCATGACTTTGTATTCTGGATAACTTAAGTTTTATTTTATGGAAAATCTGTAACTGATACAGCATAATGTTTAAGTATATGGGTACTAAAGGGAGATTGCAGTGATGGGAGATGGGAGAAGCTCTTCCTGGCTCTGCACTCATTAACTGTCATCCATTGGCCATGCTACTTATTGTCTTTGCCTCCGAACTCTTCTGAAAAACCAGGATAATGATACTACCTATCTCATAGGATTGTTTTCAGGATGAAATGTGTAAATATTCATAAAGCCCTCAAAATGACAACTGGGGGAGATTAGGCACTGAAAGCTCCTATTTATTGAGAAAATCAGTACCAACAACATTCACATCTGCACCAAATCCTCATTGAAATATGGGCAAACTAAATGCCTACAAAAAAGACTGCTGAATAAAAATCTGGTCATAAAGTGAGTTATCAATGAGTAAACAATTTAGAATGATGAAGATAATAAATGTAGTGTCATATTATCATACTGAAGAAAATAAATAGCCGTCTTTACTTACTAACTAGTACAATTATGGGTCTCTCATCTCACCTGGTTTTTTCAGACTTTTATCAACCTTTCAATGGTAACTTGAATGAGCATGTAAAAGTAAGTCACAGAATAATGGAGAGGATGGAACCTAAATGGCATTCTGACTATTAGAGTTCAGAAGCACAACTTGAGACATGAATTTGAGTGCAGATGATTTACGTTGTAATCATGAAGGAGTAGAAAAGGAGTAGAGAAATGAGAGAGAGAAGGAGAGAGAATCAATACAGTGTGATTCCATGAGAAATTTACTGCAGCTGGAAACATAGGCCCATTCCCACTGGGGACCTTTGGAAACGTATTTTGAAGCTGTCTAACTGCTGGTCCACATAGGAGTTGAAAAATCTGAAGTATCTGTCTACCAAGTCCACCCAGTCACTGTCCCTGCTTGGTCATTTTCTAGCTCCTGTGGCTTGTCTTGTGTATTGCCAGACCTGCCCCTGCAGCCAGAGGCTGTACTCGGCAGAATCTTCTGCTTGTTTTGTATTAAAGAGCTTCTACTCCAGGCAAGATCCTTGGATTCAGGCAAGATGGATGCTGGAATTGGCCTCATACTTTGGACAGCACTATATATCACAAACTTCTTAACACAAAGCATTAATTTTTTCTTCTCAGGGTCATAGAAAAAATTTTTTGAACTTTGGTAACCTTTAACCATAAGAGGTTTGGTATAGAATTCTGTGTGAGTGGAACTGAGCCCTCCCTGTCAGGGATGTGAGATTGACAGCATAGAAGTGAATGAGCAGGAAAAAAATCACAGCCATTCTGTGAAGCCAAAGGATGAATATGTGCGGCTTCTTTTGCTGAGCAGGGCAAATAAAAAAATATATAATGGGAATAACAGAAAAGGAGTTACCCAGTTCCAGGCAATGTTTATGAGAAGAGGAATGGAATTTGTAGGAAAGACAAATTTGTTATTGGACTTGGAAACTTGAAAATAAAAAGGAACAAGCTACTATTTGGACCAGATATGTGTTGGGAAGAATTCAGGTTTGCCTGTGATTGTGGTAAGGCATTACAGCTGAGAGGTTTTAAAGTATTATGAAGGAATTAATTTAAAGTCTCCAGGCCAAAAAAAAAAAAATGGAGCTTTTAAAAAAATAATAATATGAGAACAAGGGAGAAAATATAGAGCTTAGTTTTTGAGGTTAGGGGCCATGTGGCCCAAAGAACTGCACATTTGGAAGTCAAAGTGATATTAAGAATAGTTCCAGTAATAAACATAATATGGAAAAATTTAATCTATGAAGAGTTGAAAGAATTGAAGATTAATTTCTGAGATTTAAATGGCACTGTATATTAGGCAGCTGGGATTGGGCAGGAAAGTGTGGATATTTGCCAAAACAGAATGTAAATTTGTAGCTAAAAGCGGGGTACGGTGAAAATCACTGAAGGAGCTGAAGTTGGAAGGGCTAAGACGGTGGGAACAGGGCTTGGAGCCAGGAAGAAAGCAAGACACAAGCCAGAGCTGAAAGAAGAGTGGGAATGGAGCCAAGGCTATTATTAAGATACTAGAATGGAAGTTTCAGAGAGATGGGAAGGAAAGAGACATGAGACCTAAATACAGCATTAGAGACTACACCATGGAAAGGGGTGGGAAAACAAGCCACAGTTATACAAACCATATGAGGTTCATTTTTCTAATAAATAGACTTAAAGACACATATAACAAAAATTAAAACAAAACAAAATAGGCCTAAAACAGACTTTCCTTCAGCATATAAACTGAGTATTCAATAGCCAACTGTAGAGGAAAGGCATCCAGTTCATTCATCTATCATAGTTCTCTTTGCCATGATTTCATGTCTATTTTCTCGTTTTTTTTTTTTGGATAGTAAACATTTTTAACAACTTCTATCATAGGTTCAAATTTTTATACTATTGCACTTGCGTAAAAAAGAAGAAATTTTAAAATGCACTACATAAGAATGCAATGGAAAATCAGTGTTAGGGAAAAGAGATCAAGTTTTTTTTTTTTTTTTTTTGGGACGGAGTTTCGCTCTCCTTACCCAGGCTGGAGTGCAATGGCGCGATCTCGGCTCACCGCAACCTCCGCCTCCTGGGTTCAGGCAATTCTCCTGCCTCAGCTTCCTGCGTAGGTGGGATTACAGGCACGTGCCACCATGCCCAGCTAATATTTTTGTATTTTTAGTAGAGACGGGGTTTCACCGTGTTGACCAGGATGGTCTCGATCTGTTGACCTCGTGATCCACCCGCCTCGGCCTCCCAAAGTGCTGGGATTACCACCCGAGATCAAGTTTTTTTATGCTACCACCCATTTTTCCTGTTAAATTAAATAAAAAGGAGGTCACCAGCCTGAAGCTGTCTCTGTACTTTGAATTGCTAAATAACAAACTGAAAACTAACTTAGTGTGTAAACAAATTAAACCCTAATTTGAGAGCATATTTTGTAATAAACTGTTGAATTTTAGCCAATCACAGGCAGCCAATTGATCAGCTCGTGACCAAATAAGATAGTGCCTCATCACACCATGTCCAAATAAAAGTGATGTATAGATATAGCCAGTCAGGTGATTTCTGTACTTTGCTTCCATGCTCACCCTATAAAATCTTGCTGCACATGCTGCTGGGCAGAGTGTTCTCTGAACTTCTTCTGGTTCTGACTATTGTCTGATTCATGAATTGTTCCTTGCTCAAATAAACTGTTAAATGTAATTTGTCTAAACTTTCTCTTTTAACATTTCTCACATTGAAGTTCCTTGCCAAGGAAGTTAGACACACCTAGATGAAAGTCCAAAGGAGAGACCAAGTACCAATTTATAAATAGCAGAGCAAGCACTGAATACTCCTGTTTTGGAGAAAATTCAGTTTGAAAAACTAGCTGAGTTGAAGACGCTTACATGAGTTTTCCTTTCTTTGAACCTAAGTTACAAATTTTACGAAAAAAATCTATGAAATTTTTCTTGGAAATCTGAGTGAGATGTGGAGAATCTGTTGACCACATCTATTCCAGAAGCAAAGGAAGACAGAGAGACATAGGTAGCTGATTTTTGAAAAGAATAGCCAAGTAAATCAATTTTACCTGTCTAAATAGTGACTTGGTACTTAAACAATCAATTTCAAATGCATCTTTCCTTAGGGGAGGTGGCAAGCCTCTTAAGGAAGCAAGCAAAGCTGGGCCAGATGAAGGAAACAAAAAGCCCAACTTAAAGCCCAGCAATACAGTATGCATTCATGCATGTATTTAAGCGTTTAATAAATATTTATGAATTGTCCAAATGTGGCAAGTATTTTTTAGTCGCTGGGGACCACATTCATTAGAAGCCAAGACTGTTTTCAACTCTAGTGGAAATCAACAAACTATAAAAGAAATATCTGATATTGGAATATGCTATGTAGAAAGTGACTGACTTTCATGAAAGAGTAATAAGAAGACTTCCTCAGGTAGAACAGACACATAGCCTCCTCTGAGGGTATGGAAGTGTAGCTGATTCCTCAGTGCTAAGCCAGCTAAAACATATATGAAGAAAGTATGCCAGGCAAAACAATCAGCAAATTTAAATATATTATGATGCAGGAAAAGTTTTGTTTTAGAAAGAGAAAGTCAGCCAGAGCAGGAGGAATTGAGTAACTGACGGGGAAGTAATGAGACATGGTTTCATAAGAGTTAGCAGGAGCCACAGAGGGCCCAGAAGAAAAGAGTGCCAACTGTCTACTTCATTGTAAGTTCATTGGGAAGCCTTTTTGAGTTTTAAACAGGTAAACAACACGGACTTCTATTTATAATCATTTCAATATATGGACACTATGTACAAATAGATTCATCAGCTGAGAAATGGATTTTTTATTAAAAAGTACACAATTCATTTGAGAGCATGTCTTAACTCATTTATAATAGTATTAACAAAAATGTAAATTAATGTTCTTAACAATTTTAGGAAATGAGAATAAGAAGATTAACCATTTAAAAATGACATTTTGCTAGTCACCACTTGTTTGCTTGGAAACCTCATTCTTCCCCCAGTCTGCTCTGAGTTTCAAGGCATGACCCTTGTACACTGTATTTCCTGGTTTCACTGGGAACTACCTTTCGGTTAAGTTTCATCATTGGGATGCTCTGGAAGGAGATTGGAGGACAGAGGTGAAGGAAGCCAAGGCACTATCTCCCTCTTCATTCAGGTGACACTTTTGGCCGTGGCCACATGCCCTCTCTGGGAAGCCCCTGCTAGCTCTAGAATCCACCAGGCATCTCAAGTTCCTGAGTTCTGGTAACAGCTACTCCTCTTTTTGGACCTTGAACCCAGTGGGTGAAGCACCTTAATCTGTTGCTAATTTCTGTTTCACCTTCTTGACCATTTCCTCTTTTTGCAACTGTCATGATTAGATTATTCTATTGAATTTTCTCTATTTAATTATTTGAGTTGGATTCTGTTTCTTTGGTTGGACCCTGAGTAACATAAATTCCTACATGTTATTTGGCTAATTTCAATATAATATTTACTTAGCTGAAAATTAGAATAATTCTTTATATTTATAGAGCATTTTTACCATTATCTTACACAAGGAATTTGTATTTTATTTAAACCATCATTATTTATAATGTCTCCAATTCAAAGTACTCCCAGAAATAAAGGTTCTAGACACTCAGTGTATTTGAGAAGTGAACTTTCGGGTATGGGACTTATTTGGTCTGGCTGATTTGGGTCAATAATTTTGTGATGGAGATGAAAATGGATAGTAGGTCAACTTCTGTACTATAATTATCAAGGTGCAGAAATACCTACTTTTCAGATAAAGCTCCTGATGTTCTGGCATCATTGTGTTACAACAAATTACTTCTTTAATATACAAACAAATTTAGAAAATCTAATACTGTAAGAACACTTAGTTATTCATAACTCATTCCTTATAGATTTTGTCATGTGCTCTTCTAATATTTAAACCAGGGCTGTTAAATGTTTTGAATGGGTTTATAATAATAAATATTTTGAGTGGGCTGGTTGTGGAATGAAAGTAAAAGATATAGAGAGGCCACTGGAAAGTACTAAAATACAGAGCAACTACGTGACATGGGTAGAAGAATACATGTCAGAGCAGAAAGGGAGATGGGAGGACACTTAAGACAATGTGATCATACAGCATTGGCACATGCATTCAAGTAGCATCTGTCATCGTTACCTACTTGTCTGCCTCTCCTCTCAGGCCTTGATTGCAGGTATCATAAATCACTTAACTTTTTATCGCCAACTCCTAGCATAGGGACAGGCTTATGGTGGTCATCAATTATCTTTGTTGACTGAATGAATTGAGAAAGCAGAAAATGTCTATTCCGTCCTTCTTTTTTTCTTCCTTCCTTTTTCCTTGCCTTCCTTCCTTCCTTCCTTCCTTCTTTCCTTCCTTCCTTTTCTGTCTTTTTTCTCTTTCCATATCTTTCTTTTCACTGTTGCTTCCTCCATTTACATATAAAAACATGAGTTAAATTACATTCTACTAATTATGCATTTTTTCTACATTTACATTTAAATAAATATATAAAATTTCATTATATGCTTTTGTGAGATTATTATTTATAACTAAAATTCTTAAAACAACAAATTTAATTTTTCTCTCCATATTGTTTACATTGTGCCTGCTTTATTACTGTGACCCTGGAATATATGAGAGTCAGTATAAAACAATGGAAAGCACAAAACACTGAATCAGTAAAGTTTTCAATCACGTTCTTGCTCTGCCCTTTACTAGCTGTGTGACTTTAGATAAGTTTCTCTATCTGTCAAATGGAGAGACTCAATTTTCTCATGATTTTTGTAAGAACAAAGGAAATAATAGACAAAAGTTGCCAGGTAAATAATAAATGATATTTTGACTCCTTACCCTTTAGTTCTCAGTTTAAACACCCAGTGCTTACAGAAGACTAGTATGACTTTATTTTCTCAACTCCACTGTTTCACCCCTAGTAATATTTATGCCTGTTAACCTCTTTTCCAACCCTCTGGACTCCTCCTTCACAGCACCCACTATTCTTATGACATCTAGCCCAATTACTGTCTTCCTTAAAGTTCCTTCTATCAGAAACATCAGTTGTATTCAGAGTATATGGCAAGCATGTAGTAGATGCTCTAGATTTTTTGTTGAATGAATAAAACAATGTTTAAGGTGATGTGTTTCTATACCTGTTGTCCATTAGATACGCCCGCTCTTTTCTAAAGTTAAAACATATTTTTCCCAGAATCCTCCTCCCTGTATGTGGTTCCTAGACGGAGTTTGCCAATAACAGGTGCTCACATGTGATTTAGCACAAAGAAATGAACTAGAGGCCATCATTCCTGAGAAGCAGTTGCATCCTGAAGCTTATGCAGAGGAGACAGTTTTAGCAAGTCTCCCAGCTCTTAAGAACTATTTACTTCATCATTGCAATCCGAATAGTTGGTAGGACCTCCTTAGGGAATCTCGGCAACTGCAGAAACTTACAAACTAGCTCTCGAGAAATACAGATTTCATTGCTTCAATTTGATAACTTCTGTGTGAAATCCTCTATCACGGAAGTTCTCCTCACTACCACTCTCCTGATCTTTCAATGGTTTTAAACCCCTAATATTATTTTAAGTGCCTTTTACTTGATGATATAGAGTGGCTTCTGACTTTTTATATGATATTTCACTGGCATGGTTGCTTCATAAAGTAGTAATAAACCAGTTAATTTTAAACATGAGCCTAAAGTGAAATTATTTTCAAAAAGAGTAAAGGAAAGTCATAGTGTAAAATTTCATTTCTAGAAGCAGGTACATATAGAGGTCTAAAATTTTAGCAGTAAAATAAAAATGGAAGCAAAATCAGCTACAAAAATCACAAGATTATGTCACATAAAACACTTTTCAGGTGCAGCGTAACCATTCGTCACTTAAGACCACAGCTACATTTTCTTCATATAGCCCTCAAAAGGGAAGACTATTAGAAATGATAATTCTTAATATTTAATGAATTCTTATTCAGATCTATGAAATGTGCCAAGTGACTCATATGTGATGTTTTGTTATATGCTTATAAAGATGAAGAAACTTAAAATAAGACAATTTGCCAACCATCACTCATGTGAAGTAAACAAGCTGTAACTAAAACTCAGATACAATTGACTGCAAAATTTTAAAAATTTAATCTCTTAAACATTATTTTATACTACATTTCCATAATAATGCCTTCAACTTATTGCCTGGTAATTTACATTTATTATTATATTGATTAATTAATATTTTTCAAATCAAATTTTAAAATAAAATTGAGGGAATGAGTTTCTTATGAGTATTTATCATAATACTGTCCCAAATATTCTGTGGATGGAATTAACACAAAGGCCAATTCCTAAAACTAGTTCTATAGAAATGTGATTTTTTAAATTTGTTGATTTAATTCAAAAACAGATTTCAGGGAATTAGAATAACAGATGAATTAAGTAAATTTCAGACAATTATTCATAAATAATGTTTTCTCAACTGAACTTTTGAAATTACAGTAGCTTATTGTTTTCTACAGATCACATGTTAAGCACACAACTATATACCTTAGCAGCAAAATGAATTCAGAGCAGCATTGTGAAAATGTTTGCGTCTAAGAAAAACCCATTCTTCACTAGAATATTATTGTGACTCTTTGGATGTGAGCTTTAGGAAGTAAGAATAACATCAAAATTATACTCTGAAAGTAATTATAGGTCTACCTAACACAAAAACAGCTGTGGAGCAAAGGAAACTAGATCCATGTTAAGAAATCACACTAAAATAACTTTTAATGGAAGGAATTTGAGGTAGATGTCATCATATCACCTTAGCTCACTGCATCTTGCTTTGAAAATTCAACTTTGTGTCACTTTTACCTAAATAAATTAGCCGGTTATATGTGTTTATATAATAAATGAGATAACAGCGTACAATAACATTCACCTTGAAATTTTGGTACATCAACCGTTTGTGGTCTAAGCTGTAGTTTAAATGATTCACGTATTATAACTAGTTACAGAGATAAAATAATTTGATTCAAAAACATTTCATAATTGGAGTATGTTTAATCATAAACTTCTACAGAAGTTCCATTACTTCATTAGGTAATAATTTCAGTGGAAGCTGATATTTTGTGGTCACAAGATCACTTTCCACTTATAATTAATGTCAAATAATGACTTAGCAATATTTACATATGTCTATTAATTCATGGAGTCAGTATTGACATTTGAAATTATCGTTTTTCAATGTGATTTCAATGTATTAAAGTTGTCTTCTTAAAAAATTATGTAGTTTATTTCACTGACAAACCTATTCATTTTTGTTGAAGTCATTTTTTAAATAAGGGTTGTAGTTTTTAAAATTTTATCATTTTAAATCTGTATACTTTTAAAATTTATATGGAAGCTGCCCTATTTTCTTTAAGACAACACTCCTGTACCATTCTAATGTAGTTTTAAATAAATCCAAAGAAATTCAGGAAATCTATAAAAATGTAATATTTCTAAATTTTAAATTTTTATTCCACTAAAAGTCTTATGTTTTTAATAAAAACTATTTCCTTACAGTTAATATAACAATCTAACAATGCTATGTTCTTTTGCCAAGTTTTTGTTAAGATTGCTGTATATATCACTAAAGGAACATTTGAGTATCCATTTATAAAGGCACCTAAGTTTTGGCTTAGAATCTGAGTTTGTGCATTTTGAAAATAGAAGTACTTTATAAAGTCTTTTGATATCTTTTCATCAAAGAAACTAAGGAAGACCTATTTCATTTTTATTTTTACTTTGACTTGTATTTTTCAGCATTAGAACTGGGTTAAGCTCCTTGTCATGTTATATAACAGAAATGTCTTGTCATATCCTAACATCTTGTCACCTAAATAATGACGCATGGTCCTGGTATGCTTTCAGAGAAAGGTTCTGGCAATTATCAAATGGCTCATCTCTTCCTTTGGCATTTCACACAGCTAAAAATCATTTGATATATCTCCTGCATTTTTGCAGAAAATATTGCCCTAGACACTCATTCTAAGCCTATCTTAGGAGTTCCATATGATTTCTTAGAATGAGAATAATATGCAGTGTTCCACATGCTTCCCATTAAATACATATAAAAAATAAGGATAGATTTATCCTGATTATTGCTTAAAAATTCAAAAAAATAAATCAAATACTATCTTCTATCAAAAGGAAAATATTAGAGAAACAAGGAAGGTACCTAGATAGCTAGAAAAAGCACATTTTAGCAAATGCTGGCAGAAGGACCAGCAATTGCAAAGGCCCTCAAGGGACCATTGTATGGTTTGTCCACAGAAAAGTAGTGAGGCTGATATGGCTGGAGCAAAATGAACAAGGCAAGAATGAGGTTACGGGGTTAGCTGAGAGCCAGCCTCTATGCAGCACAATAGGAATGAAAAACTCTATGTCCTTGATTCTTAGTGAGATGAGGGGTCATTCAGAGATTGAATAGAGGGCTGCCATTCATTTGTTCAAAAGATATCTGTTGAACACCTTATTATGTGACAGCTGCTGTTCTAGATGCTGAAGATATAACAGTAAACATACAGAAAAAAAAATTACTTACTTTCATATGGCTGCTGATTTTCTGGATGGGAACACAAAAACTGGTTAGATAGCCAGTCAACCAAGGCTGAGTAAATAGTTCTTACATTAGAAAATGATAAATGCTATAGAGAAAAATAAAGCAAGAGAAAATGGTGAGGGGGTTAACTCAGTCACTGCAATTTTATGTAAGTTTTTGAGATATAATCGATTTTTTATTTTTTGGAGACCAAGTTTCACTCTTGTTGCACAGATTGGAGTACAATGTCAGGGTCTCGGCTCCCTGCAACCTCTCCTTCCCAGGTTCAAGTGATTCTCCTGTTTCAGCCTCCCAAGTACCTGGGATTATAGGCACCCACCACCACACCTGGATAACTTTTGTATTTTTAGTAGAGATGGGGATTCACCATATTGGCCAGGCTGGTCTCAAACCCCTGACCTCAGGTGATCTGCTGGCCTTGGCCTCCCAAATAACTGATATTTTTACATCACTCTAATTACTTTATGGAGGAAAGATTATAGAAAGGCATGATTAGAATCAGGGGAACAATTTAGAAGGGCATTATAATAATCAAGGAAATAGGTGAGCTTGGCTTTAACTTTACTGGTAGATGAAGACATGACAAAAAGTGATTGAATTCTGAATACATTTCAGAGTAATATTAGCCAGTAGGATTGCTTGTTGTTTTGTATATGAGGATGAGACAAAAGAAGGAGTCAAGGATGACTCTCACAGTTATATTTAAGCAATTGAATACAAGGAATTATCTGAGATGGGAAACATTGAGGTGAAGTAAACATATAGGAAGTGAAAGGCCTAAGTTTGAATTTACTATAGCACATAGAAATTACCATCAAACTTTAGGCAGAAAGGGAGTTACTAGGAAAGTGAGCAAGTATACTGGAAGAACTTAAATGGCAAAATCTACATTGAACCTCCACAAATGACTTCCCGAATCATTGAGAAATGCCTTAAATAGGGTGGCTGCCAGGAGTTATTCCTTTTCCAGACATCACTGGAATGAAAAACCTGCCACTGATTCTATCAGTGCAACCATGTCTAGATACACAGAGAGCTGGAAAATGAACACCTGTAGATGCAATAGGCTGATTAGGAAGCCAGATTAGAAAGTCACTGCCAGTAATGCTGACATTTCCACTGTGATATTTCACACTCTTGAAGCTAAAAAAATAGCATATTGTGAGCAAGAAATTCATGTTTTCATAACCCAGTTTGGCAACAGAAACCAGCAAATAAGTAAAAAAGCACCTTAATTGTCAAAACTGTTTTGTACACAGAGCTAATGATATCAAGTTTTCTACTTTTCCGAGCAAAAACAAAATGACTGCATGAAAGTTGTTAGAATAAATACAGACTATTTGCAGAGTGGTTATCAAGCTCAATGGAATATGAGATATTTGGAACATGTTTAGTTTCAGGTATCAATTTGCTATCTTTTAAAGATGTCAAAAAGTGCTTACATATAAATCTGACAAGGAAATGGGAGAGGCTCAGGAATATATGAGAGAAATAGGATTTATAGACTATGTTTAAAGTCACAATGCAGGATAAAGTGACTTTGACAATGCACAACTTACA
This sequence comes from Cebus imitator, assembly GCF_001604975.1. Lineage (NCBI taxonomy): Eukaryota > Metazoa > Chordata > Mammalia > Primates > Cebidae > Cebus > Cebus imitator. Next base: position 2,465,311 of record NW_016107499.1, on the reverse strand, counting down.
TAAGGGAAAAGCTGATCTGTCTCTTCCCATTTGTGTGTTGCATAAATGATAAGGCTGTTTCAATCTCATACATATTCAAATTAGTAAGTAACCTTTAAAACACTTCATGTAGGTCATAATACACAGATCGAAAATATGCCATACACATATTTGGTAGAGATAATACAAATAGGAAGGTTGCTAAGGTCAGAGAGAAAGTAATTTCACCCAATAATAACAATCCGAATGTATATTTAGGAAGATCTGAAAACCTTCTATAGAATTAATTTATAAAAGCTTTACTTTTGATGAACTCATTAGTGGAGCACAGGATTTGATAAACTGTACTGAGTAGTTATTATTGCTATGTTATAAATATTACCTTAAAATTTAGCAGCTTTAAACAGCAAACATCTATGTTCTCACAGTTTTTGAGAGTTAGGAGTAACTTAGCTAAGTGGTTCTGGCTCAGACTCTTACAAGGTTGCAGTCAAGTCGTTGGTCATGGCTGCAGGCCTATCTGAAGGCACGACTGGGAAGGATTTACTTACGACCTCACTCAAGCGGTTCCAGTTATCAGTTTCAGTTTCAGTTATCAGTTTCTTAATGATTGTTAGTCAGAAACTTCAGTTCCTGGGCACAAAAGATCTTTATAGAGTTGTTCATAACATAGCAGCTTGTTCTTCCAGAGTGAGTCGTCCAATGGGTGAAGAAAACATAAGCTCCACTGAGATAAAACTACAGTTTTTAAATAACATAACCTTGGTACTTATATACCATTGCTTATGCTGTATTTTAATGGTTATAACGTGGAAGGATACTAACAAGAATCTGAATACCAGGGTCTGGGAGCACTGAGGCTCCTCTTGGAGGCAGGCCACTACAGTTGGTCTTTGTGGACCTTATGAATTGTAGGAGCTAGTTAAGCTGTCCAGCAAGCCTTTTGTCTTCACATATGATGTTAGAGTTCGAAGTATGCAGGACAGCCATTAGGAAGAGGAGATAGATATAACATGGGAGAGGTCAAGAACAAGCTGGAACATATAGAAGCACAAGCTGCGAACACACGAGGAAGGACTAAAATATATGTCAGTTCTTATCACCTCTGTCCTTGGTGATATGGGTATCCTGAGAAGCCAAGTGTCTCTTTGTCACATAGCTAAACACTTGGGCCTAGATTCTCTACCACTGAAGGGGCATCTCAGGGTAGGCGGAGCAGTCACAGACCTAGTTGCTATCCCACAATCCTGAAAGGAATGAGCACATAAATGACAGTAGGTGTATGCTATCAAATGACTCCTGCTTTACTTTAACTTTCTAAATCTCCCACAAGCATCTGTCTTGTGGTCAACTCTAACCAAAATCATATGGAGAAAGGAATTCTGGGAAATGTACTTCATCCTAGAAAAGTTATCATATTACAAAGCCACTGCAGATTGTAGCCGAGAAGCAGAATTCTCAGTGTCTGTATGAAACAATGAAAAATTGAAAAGCATCCAAGAGATTCTAGACTGGATAAAAATGATAAAATATACTTTATAATCATGCTAATTAAGAGATTTCCCTAGTTTATCTGTAAGAAGCAATTAACAACAAATATTACAATTAAATATTTTGTATTCCTCATTTTAATTACTTATATAATTTATATACATATATCACATATAAGGTATTATATTCTATAACTAGCATATATGTATACAATATAGAGACTACTGATGACAAATCATTATCAAAAGTTTATATTTCTGAATTAAAGGTATTTATGGAGGGAATGTAGGTATATCTGAAAAGGTTGGATAATAACTCCGTGTTAGAGCACAGATTTCTATATTTCCTATGGAAAAAAACAGTAAAGAGGTAAACATACTGTCCTGTTCTTACCCCATGTAACAAGATTTAGTTCTAGCTGAATGGGCAGCATACAATGTAGGCTTTCAACATTATTGATTATTTTCATTGTCTATCTTTTTCCAAAAGTGAAGTGAATATAAATATTCATGCTTATTAATTTTAGCTTTACAAATAAAATATAAAGCAGAGATTATGACAGAGAGAGTTTTTATGGATATTTTCCTTCTGCTTCATTTTTCCCCTTTAACATTTCTAATGGTATTTGGAGAGTCATAATTTTAGGATTTTTAAAAATTGATAAGTAATATTTGTACATATTTGTTGTGTACATGTGGTATTTTTTACATGCATAGAATGTGAAAAAATCAAGTAAAAGTATTTTGGATATTCATCACCTCGAGTATTTATAATTTCTATGTGTTGGAAACATTTTGCATTTTCTATCTATTTGAAATATACAATATTTTAAATATACATTGTTAATATTGTTACTGAAATATACAATATTGTTAACATTGTTATTGAAATATACAATGTTGTTAACTATAGTCACTCTAGTCTGCTGTGAAACATTCAAACCCATCCCTTCTATCTAATTGTATGATTGTACCCATTAATCTACCTCTTTTTATCCCATTGTGACCCACACACTCGTCCCAGCCTTTGGTATCTATCACTCTATCACCAGAACAACTTTTTCGGTTTCCACATACAAGTGAGAACCTGCAATATTTGTCTTCCTGTGCCTGTCTCATTTTATTTAACATAACGACCTCCAGTTCCATCCATGTTACTTCAAATGGAAGAATGTGATTCTTTTTTTATGGCTAAGAACTATTCCATTGTGGTATATACACCACATTTTTTTAATGAATTAATTTGTTGGTAGACACTTCAATTGATTTCATATCCTTGGTATTGAAAATAGTGGTTCAATAAACATGGAAGTTCATGTATCATTTTATATACTGATTTATTTTCCTTTGGATATATACCCAGTAGTGAGATTACTAAATCTTATGGTAGTTCTATTTTTAGCTTTTTGAGAAATTTTCATACTGTTTTCCATAGTGGTTATACTGATTTACATTCTCATCAACAGTTCCCCTTCCTCCAAATCCTTGCCAGCATCTGTTATTTTTTTTCTCATTTTGATAATAGCTGTCCTAACTAGGGTAGAGTGATATTTCACTGGCCTTTAGATTTGTATTTCCCTGATGATTAGTCATGTTGAATATTTTTTCACATATCTGTTGGTCATTTGTGTGTCTTTTTTCGAGAAATGTTTATTCGTGTCATTTGCTTACTTTTTAGTGGGATTATTTGTCTTTTTACTAGTGAGTTGTTTCTTGTATACTCTGGATATTTGTTCCCTGTTGGATGAATAGTTTGCAAATATTTTCTCCATTCGACAGTCTGTCTCTTCACTCTGCTGATTATTTCCACTGCTATGCACAAGATTTTTAGTTTAACATCATCCCGTTTTTATTGCCGGTGCTTTTGAGGTCTTAGCCATAAAACCTTTGCCTAGACCAATGTCCTAATATGCCTTTTCTATGTTTTCTTTTAGTAGCTGTATACTTTCAGCTCTTATGTTTAAATCTACAATCCATCTTGAGTTGATTTTTATACATAGAGAGAGACAGGGGTCCAGTTTCTTTCTTCTGCCTATGGATAACCAATTTTTCCAACACAACTTATTGAAAAGGGTGTCATTTCCCTAGGGTATGTTTTTGGTGCTTTTGTTGAAAACTAGTTGACTGTAGATACATGGATTTATTACTGGGTTCTTTCCTATTGCTCTAAAATTTTGTGAAGTTGAGCAAGTAGGTAGAGCTGAGTGAGGAGAGTATGAGGAATCCCCAAATTAAATTAATCTTCTTTAAAAAAATTATCTTACAGTGGCTATGCCTTCTAAACACTTTAAATAAGTATAAAGGTGGCCGGGCGCGGTGGCTCAAGCCTGTAATCCCAGCACTTTGGGAGGCCGAGGTGGGTGGATCACAAGGTCAAGAGATCAAGACCATCCTGGTCAACATGGTGAAACCCCGTCTCTACTAAAAATACAAAAAATTAGCTGGGCATGGTGGCGCGTGCCTGTAATCCCAGGGACTCAGGAGGCTGGGGCAGGAGAATTGCCTGAACCCGGGAGGCGGAGGTTGCAGTGAGCCGAGATCACGCCATTGCACTCCAGCCTGGGTAACAAGAGCGAAACTCCTTCTCAAAAAAAATAAAAATTAAAATTAAAAATAAGTATAAAGGAGGGAAAAAATCACATTACAAAAGCTGTATAATACTGTACATGTTCAAATACTGATTAGTTTGTAAAATAAAATTCTCTTTTCTATCATTTCCCTCTCTGAAAAGTCACCAGCTATTTTACATATTATCTTCTACATTTCTTGTAGAAATATTCCACATCAGTAGGCATAATTTACAGGGAAATGAGGAAATGAAAATTACTTTACTGTGAGATAACTTTCTTCATAAGGTTTTTTAGGGGTTCTATTTTCCAGCTACGCACAGTGAATTAAAACATTCATTATATGTGTCCGCTAATATTTTATTTTGTCTAGCAGAAACATTTGCAAAGAAAAAGATTTCCACTATGCCTGAAATAACTGCTTTAAAGTGTCAGAGAAAGGTATGGGCCTTACGAATATGTCTGAATTAGGAATCATTTGAGATATTAATTCAAGTTGGTTTGTCCACTTCCATTATTTTCAGGTTTCAGAGTTTTCTAGACTTCAGCAACTTTAAAAAAGTATAACAGAGTTTTAAAATGTAAACATTCCTTTTTATGTGGCAACTTGTTATCTAGGAGAAACTAGCATATTTCAGATTTGGCATTGTATTAGTCCTTTCTCACACTGCCAATAAATACATGCCTGAGAGTGGGTAATTTATAAAGGGAAGAGCCTTAATTGACTCACAGTTCAGCATGGTTGGGGAGGCCTCAGGAAACTTACAATCATGGCATAAAGGGAAGCCTTCTTCACATGTTGGCAGCAGAGAGAAGAATTATGTCCAGTGAAGGGGGAAGCCCCTTACCAAACCATCAGACCTCATGAGAATTAAGTCACTATCACTAGAACAGGATGGGAAAACCACCCCATGATTCAATTATCTGCCCCTGGATCCTCCCGTGACACATTGGGCTTATGGGAAAGAACTACAATTTGAGATGAAATTTAGGTGGGAACACAGCCAAACCATATCAGAAATAATAAGAAAGAAAAACTAAAGCATCTCAGAAAAAATAATTATCAGATAATTCTGTGCAAAAGACATTATTCTGATACTATAGACAATGGAACAGGATGGACAGTATTCCTGTTATCCTCTTAAAGCTTCAAAAAAGCATATTGTATTTTATTTTTCTCCTATGTATTATGGAGTATTCCAATTAAACAAATAATTAAGCACTATATGGAGATAACCATTTTTACATTATTTTTATTGACAATGTTTATCTATAATTTTGTGCTATAGATCATATTAACAGATAAAAATTAGGCTTAGAATGCAAAGGGAGATGACAGTCAGAGATAAAGGACAAAATGCTAAATTGTTGCAATTTCTTTGGTGTGTTTTCTATTTACAGAGAATATCTGCAATCCCTAGGAACAAACATAAGGAATATCATTGAATCCCTATGAACAGGGATCCCTAAGAATGTCATAAGCTTATTTAAAATATATGATCCTGCCTAAAAGTGATCATGCTGAAATTAGACCAAATAAATTTAAAAGAAGTATATTCATCATTTTTGAAAGACACTAATTTATTCATCTTTACTTAGGCAGATTCAATATTTGTTTAACATCTACTTTGTGCAAGCACATGACAGCTTTGAATGAATGGGCCTTTGTCGCTTGATGAGGATCTGTTAGCTTTCAAGCCCAGATGAGAAAAGTCTCAGTACGTCATGTGTAGGTGTCCTTAAACCTAATCCGGTTATATTTGGCATTTTCTGCTCACCTATGAAACAGTAGTCAGTAGTTTGTTTCTATTCTCTTTATTATTTAGCTCTTATAATGTTGCTGTTAAAAGGGGGAAATGTAAAATGCAGAATATAAATACAAAATGATTCCAATATCTAATCTAGATTCTGACAATTTCTCACAGTAGTTTTCATTTTCATCCTCAAGGCTATAGGAAATCACTATAGCCATGAACCTATTTTATTCTATACACAATTCTTGTCACTTTGTATTTGAAGGTTTGTATTTACCTTTTTCTACTACCAGTCTGTGAACTCAAGTCCTATAAGCCAAAGACATGGCAAAGGCCTCCAGGGGAAATTACCGTAATTAATTCCTTCCAAACTAATTTTTACTGTCCAGATTCTCTGTTAGCAGGCCAGGTGTTTTGTCTAGCTTGCTTCAATTGATAACTCCTTCCAAAATGATTCTATGTCAGATGCAACAGTTATCAACTTAAAACTGCTCTGTATAGAAAACAGTTGGGCTACTGCCAATATGTGTCAAATTGACTCAAACATACTATTATCAAAACTGACCTTGGTTAGCAAAGTGCTAAGGTTTCCACTACCATTGTTCTATTCTTACTATGGTTAATTCTCTCACAAACCATGCAACTCTGACAATCTCAGCTGTGTGGTTCAGTGTGCTTGCTCTGCAATGTGTAATGCATGTGCAAAGTTGGCTACAAATTAAAGAAGCACAGGAAATGGAAGGAAGGAAATGATCAAAGGAATAAGCTGAACATTCTCTTCTGATTATTTTAATCTTAGAAAGTTAACATATAAATAAATTTCACATTTCTGAAAATGAAACAAATGCAAAAATATTTAATAATAAAATATAACTTTAACAAGCTCTGTAATTTCTATTCTCTCAAAAATGTTCACAAACTTTTCTTTGATCTAGAAATGAACAAGGACATAAATAACCACTTAGATGACAAAAGAACAAGAAGTTGGTGTTCCCATAGACTAGATATTAATGGTCATTTCTTTGTCAATATCTTCTGAGCTTTTTCTTTTGTAGACTGTGATGTCTCTGCATTTGAATTCAGTCTTAATACTGTCTACCTGAATCTCCAGCATCACTCACCCCAGACTACCTTGAACACACACACATGCACACATACGCATTCATGCATACACAGATAATGCAACGACAAATGATAGCAACAGGAGGCAGCCAAATGCCTAGATAGATATGGGAGGGTCCCTGGTAAAAACCCCACCTCAATCTGAAGACAATTTAAAGCCTGAAAACCAAGCTACAGATTAAATCCTCAGACCAGATTGAGAACTTGTCTTCCTGTTTGCTGTGCTTTTCCTCTGACTGAACACCTGTTTTACATTTACCTACTTTTCCTTAATTGGTTTTCTACATTGTTGTGCTCACCCTTGAGTGGTATCTTTGCTTTAACCTTTTTTGCATACTTATCATCCAATCAGCGTGCACTCCCCATTCTGAGTCCATAATAGGCCTCAGACCCAGCCACATGGGTAACTTTCCTGTCTTCAAGTAGGGAGACCAACTGTGCATCCCCTTTCTGCTGAAAGCTGTTTTCATTGTTTAATAGAATTCTTCTCTGCTCCCCTCACCCTTCAATATCCAGTGTATTCTCATTCTTCTTGGGTATGGTATAAGAGCTCAGGAACCACCAAATGTGAGTACAGCTATAACACAGGTAAGCTGAGGCACATCAGTATGGCTGAGCAAGCCATGGTGGGGCATTGCCAGCTGGAGTACCCCAGCTTGCAAAGTGACCAAGAAGAAAAATTCTACATCACTAAGATCGTTGAAGGCATGTCAAACATAGATATAGAAATTGAGAGCCCTGGCCAGGCATGGTGGCTCCTGCCTATAATCCCAGCACTTTGGGAGGCTGAGGCAGGCAGATCATGAGGTCAGGAGTTTGAGACCAGCCAGATGAACATGATGAAACCTCATCTCTACTAAAAATACAAAAATTAGCTGGGTGTGGTGGCACACACCTGTAATCCCAGCTACTCAGGAGGCTGAGATAGGAGAATCGCTTGAACTCGGGAGACAGAGGTTACAGTGAGCAGAGATTTGCCACTTCACTCCAGCCTGTGTAACAGAGCAAGACTCCATCTTGAAAGAAAGAAAGAGAGAGGGGGAAGGAAGAAGGGAAGGAAGGAAGGAAGGAAGGAAGGAAGGAAGGAAGGAAGGAAGGAAGGAGGGAGGGAGGGAGGGAGGGAGGGAGGGGCAAGAAGGGGAGGATTGAAGAAAGAAAGAAGTAAATATGTATATTTCCATTATTAAGTTTATATTATGACTTACATGTGAGTGTCATATGAGATAGGTTAGGGTAATTCCATCAAAAATTGTCTCTGAAATCAGGCAAATTTTGGTTTGTAGTCCAAGGGCTAGACTTAACCTCCAGTAGGTCAATCAATAAACTACCCCTACATTCTCAGTTCAATGAGGGGCTCAGCATCTCACTATCTGAATATAGTAATGTGGTGAGTTTCAGTTCTCCGATACTCTGAGAGGCCATAGGGTTGATTCTCAAGAAAGGAACTCAAGTAAAAAAATATGTTTCAAGTCTTAAGACTAGAAAAGTCCATTTCTATGTTTATCAAAAATAACTATCTATGGGACTACTGGGTTGATTTATTGTAACCAAGAAATATGTGTATTTTTAGCCTGACTGCATCATTTGCTTATATATGGTCTAATACTAATCTAATATATTGAGTTCATTTCCTAAATATCTATGTTGCTAAATAGACCATGATCAGGATAGGGAAAATATATTAATCATTCTTGTTATTTATGAAATCTAATATGTGAGGATTTTTTTACTTTTGTGTTATTTGGGCCATAGTGTAAACAAGTTTTTTAGTACATGCATATGATAGCAACATATATGTAGAACTTTTTTTTTTTTTTTTTAGATGGGAAGTCTCGCTCTGTTGCCAGGCTGGAGTGCAGTGGCGTGATCTCAGCTCACTGCAACGTCTGCCTCCCTGGTTCAACCAATTCTCCTGCCTCAGCCTACCAAGTAGGTGGGACTACAGGTGCACACCACCACGCCCAGCTAATTTTTGTATTTTTAGTAGAGACGGGGTGTCACCATGTTGGCCAGGATGGGCTCGATCTCTTAACCTCATGATCCGCCTGCCTCGGCCTCCCAAAGTGCTTTACAGGATTACAGGCATGAGCCACTGCGCCCGGCCACGTAGAGCTTTTAAAAGAATAATTTGAGAAAGGTGGTAACTTAAAATTTAAAACTAACTTTTAAACTTGAAACATATTCAAAAAAAAAAGAAATAAATTCCAAAATGTGTAAAGAAAGATAATAAAAGCAGAGAAGAAATTTTTCTATCAGCAAGGTGCTAAAGCTGATAGAAAATCACTGGGTCAATTTGTCTCTCTAATAAGCCTTTTTTCCCCTTCCAGATTCCAAACTGAAGTAAAATTTCCTACTTATTTATGGAGAGAGTAGAAAAATCTCAGGACCCTAACCCTGTAAGAGGGACAGACTGTACACCTTCTTACAAATATAGACATGTGTAAACATGCATCACATATTAAAATTTATAAAGTTATGGGGGAAAGACGATGAAAAAAAATCCTATAAAACCCAGAGGCCAACAGAATGATGGTACCTCTCAACATGTTATATTAAAGTTATTTTTTTGAGTTTGCCTTATTTGCGCTTTCACAGTTTAAGACCCTGGATGCCACAGATACTGCTTGATATTAGTATCTCCAATAGCATTTGTCACAGAAACTATTAATGGCAGCAGTGGGCCATCTGGAGCAGCCTTTGACATCACACTAGCTGTAGTGGGGAGGCCCGGGTGGTGGCAGCAGGAGGGGCTACAGGAGCAGCAGTGGCTGCAGTGAGTCTCCTCTGCCCCATGTCTCCTGTGTCCCAGGTCCCCAAGGCAACCAACCCCACACTCATACAGCTAGACAGACCTGCTTCCAGGCCCAGAACCTGCACCGTGGCCTCAACCTCACTCCTAGGATGTGGTGAGGAGTGAGTTTGAGGCCACGGTGCAGGTTCTTGGCCTGCTGCGGCAGCCACACTACCATAGCTGCGGACCCAGGCATTCCTATACTTTTGGGGGTTAGATGTAGGCAGGAGTCCTGACCTCCCAGGAGCAGCTGCAGCCACCCAAGCCACAGCTGTGGACCCAGGCATCTCTGCAGTCTTTGGGGCCTGGGAAGGACCTCCCTGCCCCTGCAGGCTTAAAAGTGCCTGCTCCCACTGAAACTGATCAGGACACCCTGGCTATAGAGAGGAGCTCCACACTGCATCTCCTCTGAGCTGTTCTTTGGCTCAGTAAAGCTCCTCTTTGTTTTGCTCACCCTCCACTTTTCTGTGTGCCTCATTCTTTCTGGATGCAGGACAAGAACTTGGGACCCAGTGAATAGTGGGGCTAAAAGAGCTGTAACACAAACAGGGCTGAAACGTACCCCTTGCTCACCATGTTTTGAGTGACACGAAGAAAAGGACAGAGAAGGAGAGAAGAGCTGTGGCCCTTCAGGGAGCCCAGACCTAGGAGCTTCCCGAGCCAGGGCTTTGATATCCTTTTAGGGCTCTGTGATTCCTCTTGTCTCCAAGCTCTGGACACCACTGCATTCCCCAGTGTCAGCCATGGAAGCTGCTTATGGTATGCCTGACCCAGCCACAGACTTGCAGGGAGCCATCACCTGTGCCAGCACCTGGAGCTGCCTGCCCCACTGCAGCCAGCATGCCTGGCTGTGCTCAGTGGCCAGACCCCACACTCACTCACTCACACACGTCTCACCACCCCGCTTACCCTTGGCAAGCATGGGATCCAGGCCGGTAGTTTGAGCTGACCTTCCAGGCTTAGTGGGCCCAATGATCCCTAGAAAAACTCAGGCAAAATGACCACTGGCCAGAGAAGTTTCTGGCTGGAAAAGCAACAACTCAAATATCCCATCACACTACTATATTGGTTTGTTGTGCACAACATGAACTTAATAAAAAGTAGGTGGTTTAATCAATTAATGAGTTACATTTGAATACAGTTATAAATTCTAACATTGTTTTTACTTAGAAACCTATTCCTTTGTCTTAGCTTAGATCACTTTAATTTTTAGCTACAATTTTCAGCTTATTTATTCAGATAGTGAAAATATAAAATTCATATGGAGTTGATTTGAGTTTGGCTGTTTTGTCACAACATATTTTCTCAATTTTAATCTGGCATATACTTATCAGTGGAATTTTCAACCCTGAAATTGATTTAATTTACTTGTCATACTTAGTAATTTGAGTTCCCATTTTGACTTATTTGCCTTCATGTTTACACATTAAAACTATCTGGCAACATACAAAGCATTTGTAAAATTCCCCATATATATTTTCTTAGTACTTGGACAAAACGATATACACCTTCTGGTTTAAAGGTATTTTTCAGTCCATTTTCATTCAAATGATACAATTATGCTTGAGTTTAAGCATATTATTTTATGAAAGCAAAAAACTTTAACTTAAATTTACTTAGAAAGTGTATCAGTGAATTTCCTTGCTCTTCAAAAACACAGAGGTGTGTAATTGCTAAAAAGAAGCATAAATATATGGATATATTAAATATTATATTCAATATTAAACAATTTTGACAATAGTTAGAAATACAGTTGTTACAGTTGACAGAGACATCTGAAAGCAAGATTATCTGAAAAATGACATTATATATATATTTTTTATTAAATATTATAACAAATGAAGCTTGGCCAGATAATGTGTTGAAATCTCAAGGATGAAAGATTTAAGAAATTCTAGATGGAAACAATAAGATTATCTTTAATATATTTACAAATATCCTATCATCCTAGAAACAGATGGGTCAAAATAAATACTAGACTTTAATTTCAATGTTGTATTATATAGTGATGATAAATGTTTAGTGTAAGTCTGAATTTTAAAGTACTAAACCTAATTGCTACTACATTTTTTACCTTCGTGAAATTAATATTCAGAAACTGTTCTTAAAAGGGCCAGCTGCACATAATTCAGGTATGAGATTCAAAACTCATACATTCACCTGAGGGTTATTTAATATGAAGAGTCCAAATGAGTGAACCAAGTTCCAGTAATCATGACAGATATTAACGGTAAGCACACCTGATTAGGAGTTCATTCAGTTGTCCAGTTACAGTCATTGTTTAATGAAAGAATACATGTTCCATATGGACAGAATATTTGTGTTTCACTGTTATAATCCCAACAATGGATACAACATTGGAGTAAAGTAGGTACTAAAGAAATGTCTGAATAAATAAGTGAAAATATGATCATTTATAATGGATCTATTTTTAAAAGTTGCAAAATATTTTATTGAAAAAGGAAACAATCATGATTGATAGTTGTGTTTTTTTTTTAATAAAATATATCTATGTCTATGTAGCATGGCTATGCTTAATGGCTTGAGAGCATGATTTTGAACTCGAAAGACATCAAACCTTTACATATTAATTCATGTACAAATGCCACGTGATCTATGCATTCTGAGATTGTCAAAATAGGAGTCAAATTTATGAACATACCTCATAAAAGGGGAAAAATGAATTATATAGGTTATTTTTATTAGACCTGCCTTCATATTCAGCATAAAAATAATTTCATCTCCACTATTTAAGGAAATGGTTATTTTACAAACTTTGCACTTACTTTCACATGTTGATAGACAGATTTATATATGAATTTCAATATATATCGATTTCAGAGGAAAAATTAATATACATATGGTGAGGGTACATGTTCAGCCCTCTTTTTTCTTTCATATGGAAAATATATCCCATTACTTCCTAATGTAATACACATGTAAATTAGCTAGGACTAGATTACATGTGTATATGATGATGTTTAATCACAAACATCATCATATACACATGTAATCTAGTCCTAGCTAATTTCTTATGAATTCAATTCCACAAACATTTATTGAAAAGCCACTATTTGTTCACATTAAATAGTAGTCTCTGCCTACAGAGAAATGATAATGATTTGAACTTAACCTAGAGACAGGTATATTACTTTTCTACTACTTTTCCTAAAATTCCTAAAAAGTATGTAGGTAATTTTACCAAAAATAATAAAACAATTACATTAATATTAATCTAAATAAATAGAACATTCAGTAAGGTTGTTTGTGGTAAGGCTGACAATATATAAAGCAAGGGAAAAACCATATTTTAATTACTGGATTGACCAAAATATCTTATTTAATTTTACAGATAAATATTTAAGCTAAAAATACCAATAATAAATACAAATAGGCTTTTTCATAAACCGCAGCCTTAAGTTTAACATTTATGTATTCTTTTTTAAGTCAGTTGCATATTTAAGATCAGTATGCCCACTTGACTTTATCTTTCAGTCCAATTTTTCTTAGCATTAAATCATAAATAATACTCCAATTTACTTTTACCACTGAAGAAAGTTTTATTCAATTTTTCCCCTTTGTAGAAAGGAATGGTATTTTTGAAAGGATAAAATTTTGTGAGTTTTCCTTCTTTACATGGGAAAATATATTACTTCAGCATTTATATGACATTTAACTGATGTTTTCTAACTATTGACATTATTTAAAATATCTAGTAATTCTTTCCACAATATAATTTCCATTTGTAAATTAAAATATAAAAAATTAGACGTGTGTGAAAATAACACAATTAACTTATCTAATATATTAGAATTACTAGAAAAATATAATGAAACTTAACAATTATGAGTGCCTACTATGTGCCTAATCTCTGCGTGTTAAAAATTCTGAGGGGGCTGAGTCTTGTCAGGGTTTGGAGGAAGCACACTTTCATGAGCTTTACCTCCAGGAGTCACTAGGTTCTTCGGGTAAATCTTAGAGAAAAATATCTTTTTACTGCATTGTTGAACTTATTTACTTCATCCTAAATTAAATAAAATAATAGCAATAAGACCATAAAATAGGTAACAATTTTTTTTTTTTTTTTTTTTGATGGAGTCTCGCTCTGTCGCCCAGGCTGAAATGCAATGGTGTGATCTTGGCTCACTGCAACCTCTGCCTCGTGGGTTCAGACAATTCTCCTGCCTCAGTCTCCTGAGTAGCTTGGACTATAGGTGCCCGCCATGGCACCCAGCTAATTTTTGTATTTTTAGTAGAGACAGGGTTTTACCATATTTGGCCAGATTGGTCTTGAACTCCTGACTTTGTGATCTGCCCACCTTGGCCTCCCAAAGTCCTGGCATTACAGGCATGAGCCACTGTGCCCAGCCATGTAACAATTTTTTTAAGAGAAAAGCTTTATTTTGGAAATAACAGTGAAAAGAAAGATAAAAGAAAAATTAAACCTTCTTTTAATTATTTCTTCAGTAAAAGGATGCTATGGACTGGAGGCTATGTACCCACAAAAGTCATATGTTGAATCCCTACCCCTCAAAGTGATGGAATTAGAGGTAGGCTCTTTGTAAGATCATTAGGTTTGGATGAAGTCATGGGCATGGACTCCCAATGGTAGGACTAATATCCTTCTAAGAGGAGAAAGGGAGACTAGATGCCACTCTCTCAGCCGTACCAGGACACAGCCAAAGGGTGGCTGACTGCAAACCAAGAGGAGAGTTCTCATTGGGAACTGAACTTGGATTTCCCAACCCACTAGAACTGTGAGAAACATACACGTTGTATAAGCCATACAGTCGATGGCATTTTGTAATAGCAACCTGAGCTAAGACAGTGACGTAATACTTCAGACACTGAAAATTTGCATGTTAAAGGACTAAATATAGATGAATTGAGATCAAGAAAATTGTCTTAATAGATTTATAACTTCCTCTGGAAAGTATACACAAATGAATTTTGTTACACATATTTAGAAATGCTTAGATAGAATTCATTCTTTATCATGGTTTTATGTTCAAATATTACATTAGAGTCACATAAATACTATTTCGTATATTTGAAAAAAGATAATATGGATTGTGAGATAAATTTTAGAATAACACTAAAGTTCTATAAGTTTTACTTAGTATTCTACCTCGAGAAGAGTTCTTCAAGGCTTGATTGATCATGAATAAGGATTTTTTTCTTCTGCTTTTACAGACAATTCATTCATCCAGTTTCACCAGGCATATCATTTATTATGTTTTGACTATTGTTTTAAGATCACACATGATTTGTTTTTAAAATTAAAGTCTTCATTATGTGCCTATCTCCATATTCTCCCATGCTAAGTTTGAGAGAATAATGCAATATTTCATGAAAGTTGACATAGGTAAATCCAGATTCTGTTGCCAGAATTCTTTCTACACAGCCAGTGCTGGCAAGTCATCATTAATCTGTAGTTTTGTGATGTCTATAAGATCTCTACAAGTTGATTTATGTAGATATTATAAGCTATATTTTGTGCAACATGAAGTGAAAGTGGCCAAATATACTAGAAAATTTCTCATTACAAGATACAAACAACATGCATTTCCTTTACTCAGCATTGAAAAATAATGGGATCTCATTCTTCACTCCCATTCGGAGTGTAAGAGAATGTCCATATTTAGAAAAATCGCAACTACCATAAGAAATAAATTCTACTTCTGTATTTCATTATCAAAAGAAGATAATAGCAAAAGAAATTAAAATGACAATAAAGGAACAAATATACCAAGTATGATGATCTTGGCAGAGTTAGGCACTTAGTCTGAGTTGCTTCAGAAAAAGGTGGCAACTAATATGTGAAATATAATCTACCTTATCAATGGTATTCAAAAAGTCAATTAATCATAGTCTATCCTAAATTCAGGCTACTTATTGATCTGCATTTAACACCTCCTCATAACATTTGTAGGTGATGTGTCACCTCTTGGTTTCACTAAGAGACTGTAGGGTACAATATGTTATGACATTCAAAATCCTTATTGAGGAATACGATTTCCAGGAAGATTAATCTTTCCTCTTCCAAACAAAACAAAAAAAGACACATAAAACAAGACCATAGAATCCTATTTTACTATCCAAAATTGAAGCTGAAAGCATGGTTTTCCTTATTTAGTTTTTCCAATGTTTTATATTTTGTACTAACGCATTAAATATCAGTGAGGTAGATACTGTTTTCTTTATGATTATATGTCTGATGAAACAGTGAACTGCTTCCTTCAATAAATAGATAATTTGTATCTGTTTGAAAATAGGAAGCACCTATTACATTTCAGGATATCAAAATAAATGCTAAGAATAATTTATTTCCTTTATGTAAGAGACAAAATGTCATTTTGTTCTAATGGTACAATGGTATTACAGTGATAGGAAGGTATTTTTGAAATAATCTATAATGAAAATCTAAGGATATTATTGGCGTATAAGATGAGAGAATTTGTCTGTATGGATGGCATTTGATCCTGTAACATGGGAAAGATTTAAAAAATGTGAGATGATAAATAGACTATTGTTGAAGTGATGAAAAACTGAAAAAGTCAGTGGAGTGTCCAAAAGTGCCAGCTGGAAAGGAGACAGAAGGATATCAACAGTCTGCATTCAGAAGGAATCCTGATGTGTTGATGTAATAGCCTGATAATGAAATGACTTGCCTGCCTCTATTTACAAAGAACTCTTTGACTCTTTGAAGTGGGATGTTTTGGAGATCACATAAACATGGCCTAACATAAAAACTGTGTCTTTAAGTGCATTATATTTTCTCTATAAACATCCATTCAAATAAATCAGTCTCCAAGGTTTATGTGTTTATTAAGTATATTAAAATTGAGGATTGTTTAATATCTGCTACTTGCTCTAAATTCAAATCAAATTTTACTTTGGGATACTTTTTGGGGAGAAAAGACAATAAGTCAAAACTGATAACCAACTCTGTCTAGACTCAAGTAAATACATTGTCACCCAATTTCATGAATAGATAGTAGAGTACTTGTTAAAAGCATGTGACACTCAGATCAGTCAAACCTTGCCAGAACTGAAAAATGTAGAAATACTTGCCTTGAATTCTTTGAGGAGCTCAGTGGAATATGAAGAAAATGGGAAACAGAAAGGGAGAGCAGAGAAAAGAAAAAAGGAGAATAATAATATAAATTTCAAGATGAAAGGAGAAAATGATTAACTCTAAATTCTGAGATGTAAAGTATCCTCAGACTCTTTTAATATAGCATATGATATAAAATCACTGTCCTGAGTCAATCATCCAATAAGCCTAATTGATGATCAGCCATTATAGTCTTGGCTTAGCCCATTACTAGCTGTGTTAGCAGGTTCATAAACATCTTACTATAAAATGCCTAGTATATGTTATGCCATGGTCCTGGGGATATAGTGTTGAACAAGGATAGAATGGTAGTTTACATTCCTGTGGGTAGACATAAACAATAACCAAAAGCTTACAAAGAAATAATTTCAGATAATTAAAAATTCCATAAAGAAAAAAAACAAAACTGGATAGAGAATAGCTGGAGGGATGGAGGAGGATGGTTTATTATCTGATTAAAACTACTTGGCTAGGTGCAGTGGCTCATGCCTGTAATCCCAGCACTTTGGGAGGCTGAGGCAGGTGGATCACGAGGTCAGGAGTTCAAGACCAGCCTGGCCAAGATGGTAAAACCCCATTTCTAAAAAAATAAAAAAAATAAAAAAATTAGTTGGGTGTGGTGGTAGGTGCCTGGAATCCCAGCTACTCAGGAGGCTAAGGTAGAGAACTGCCTGAACCCAGGAGGCAGAGGTTACATTGAGCAGAGATCACATGACTGCAGTCTAGCCTGGGCAAGAGAGCAAGATTCCATCTAAAATAAAATTAAAATTAAAATTAAAAAAAACACTTTTAGTAGAAATTATATGAAGTGGTGTACTAACTGTAATAAAGCGGGCATGTGCACAAAACTATCTCTGGAAGAGTCAATACTTTCCTACAGGCCACCTCAGATGAGCCAAAAATGTCCGAGCAGTAAAATAAGATGACTCACTCCTGACTTCATACCCTTTCCATTTTAACACACCCCAACACTTGAATTAGTTTGAAACTTCAGAAATTACTTGCTATTAATAGAGGCAGTAAAAGCTTTCTTATAAATAGTATCAAGCATGCAAAAATACTCTTTGGGATTTTTGCTTTGTAGGAGCTCCAATCCTGTTTCAGCTGCCAGCTCAAGTGCTGCTTTCTACATGATATTCCTCCTACAATAACGCTCCAAGATGGTAGAAAGACTATGGAATAAAGAGTTGATTTGCCTTGGTTTGTACAAAAACAAATCTCCAAGGAAATCAATTTTTTCTTTTAGCATGTGTACCCATAAAATTAGAAAATATTTAATAAGTAATATTATTTATATTACTCTATTAGGAAGGATGGAGGGGAAACAGTAATGTTATAATTCTACTGTACTTGTGAGAGTGGGAAATGATGTAGACTTTTGAGAAATGGCCTTATCAACAAAATGGGAATTTAAAAAAACCTACCTTGTATTATCTTTGTTAAGTTTAATTGAGATAATCCATCTAAAATATGTTTCTGGCACATAGTAAGTGTGCAATAATATGTTGGTCATTATTTTCATTAAAATGTGTTGTTTTCCTTAGAATTTATTCTAGATGATGATTATTATTTTTATCTGAAACACTATTTCTTTTGGAGGCACATATCATATATAAATAAGCGGTAATTAGTATAAGAAGACATTCTGCTATAATCATTTGTATCTTGGCATAAAACAAACTTTCTTTAAAAATGACTTTTTCAGGCTGGGCACAGTGGCTCACACCTGTAATCCCAGCACTTTGGGAGGCCCAGGCAGGTAGATCACGAAGTCAAGAGATCGAGACCATCCTGGTCAACATGGTGAAACCCCGTCTCTACTAAAAATACAAAAAATTAGCTGGGCATGGTGGCGCATGCCTCTAATCCCAGCTACTCAAGAGGCTGAGGCAGGAGAATTGCCTGAATCCAGGAGGAGGAGGTTGCGGTGAGCCGAGATTGCGCCATTGCACTCCAGCGTGGGTAACAAGAGCGAAACTCCGTCTCAAAAAAAAAAAAAAAAAAAATGACTTTTTCTTCTATCAATTCTAAATCTCCTTGTTACCTTTCTGGTATACAACACAAAATATTTGGGATTATTCATTTTACTTCTATTTTTCGAATTTATAGAAAAGGATTTCACTATTTTATATTAGCTCTAAGTTTCTAAGTCTCTTATTCTCTAGTTAACCTGTGAATCAAACAGTAAAAATCCTGGAAAAAGCATTCTTAGAAAAATCAGAATATTTCCAATGGTATAACCTATCCAATATCACCTGTTTTGCTATCACATGAAAACAAAATGCAATAATGGAGTGGTATCAGGGTGACAGAGTAGGGGCCTTGAAAATAGCATACATTGGTTGCATACTTAAACTGTGCCATAGGCATAGCTTAATTCTGGAATGTGAGAAGGTAATTCCCACACTCTCCATTTAAGCATAGCTCAAAGTATAACAGGAGGAGCGCTTTCCCAAAATTAAGTACTTCCTTCTAACCATACAGTGACATTATAATTAACCACTGTTTTGGGACAGAATCCCCTAAACGACAAGGGCCACTTTCAGTTTGGATGGTTATTGACTATTATATGCGGTTAAAAATAAAAAGTTTTCATCTACAATGAGATACTGTTCTTACAATGACGCTTGTGGAAAATACCATCTGAATGGCGAATCTTGGAACCTGCCATTGATATTATTTACAAGAGACATCATTTTGAGGATGCATAGAAGTTTCCATTTACTGATATGTTCAATTATTTAGTTTTTTCTATGCAAAGACAAATATATGCTAAGCCCTGGAATTTCAGAAAAAAAAAAGATTCCTGCATATGGGAAATTCTCGTATTCCTAGGAGAAATGGGTCAAACACAAATACAGTGTGCAAATTATAATAGTGAAGAATGTAAATAACTCAGTGACTGGATAATATAATTATCAGTTGGCTAATCAAATAATGCTGAACATTTTTAGTGAGCAGATATGTGAAATAAATTTCATAGGACAAATAGGAGTTTACATAAGAAAGGAAGAATAAAGCTTGGTTTGGAGATGAGAATAGAAGTGGAGACAATTCCCAGTGAAAATTTCAGACAAAAGAGAAATCAGATGTGTAGGGCCACAGGGCCAGTACAGAGAACGTCAGTAAGTGCCTCCTTCATGCTTAAAACCTGGTACATACAAATAAATTTGGCTAATATGTAATGAATCAATTACACTGAAATTATTAGCCTACTAAATACTTACTATGAAATTGAATACACAGCATTTGTTTGCAGATACTGAAATTAATAATTATGGACTATTAATAGAACTTTCACTGTTTTTAAACACTGAAAAACACCCAAATTAACCTCATATGTTTGAAATTATTCTCCAAAAATAAACACAAAAGCCAGCACTGAAATTCTTAGTAATAAAAGTGAAGAATATAGAAACTCAAAACAATATAATGAAAACAATTAATCTTGACAAGACTTATATGTTGGCATTATAAATAAAGGAAGAAATTTCCAATTACTTTCGTTGTTTTGTTTTGGATATACAATGAAATAGAAACTGCATAATTTTAGGAGAATAATTTAATGTCTGATGAGGATTTTGAATATGTTTTCATCTCTTTCTTTTGATCTTATACATTTTTCTATTTAGTTGTCAGCATTTTTGGTATTCCAGAAAGTTTTGAGGTCTGAATAGCCTCCTGGAGTTCTTCAGTTCATTTGGCCTGTGAGCTCTACAATTGGCCTCCCAGCAGTACTTTTTGTTATTTAAACAAAGTGCTAATAAAATAATGCAAGACGAACATGCTGGTCCTTTAGTTTTTGCAGTCTGCAATGTCCAACTAAATAAAAACCAAGCTTGGACTATGATACAATGAATGCCTAATAATATACTGCCCATATATAATATAGTGCTTATATTTTATGTGAATATATCTATTTTTTCTTTCTCCTTGGAGTTTTTTTTTTTTACTAAATTCAGAACTCTTAGTTTTATAACATCAACATATAAGACAAAAGTCTATATGATTTGCATTCTAGACCACATCTGTACTGCTAATGACAATTCCTTCCCCTGCCTCCTCTCTTCCTCAAAAAGCTAAAACATGGCATATTTAATTGTAAAAGGATGGCATGTATCTGTTTGGATGGTCACCCCTTAAAGAATTCTAGTATTTTCTTCCATGTAACATCTTTGTCTTATATTAAGTAGCATAGAAACAATTTCTTTGAAAGATAATGTCATTTAAATTAATGGCTATGTGTATATATATATATATATATATATATGGCCACTAATATGTGTGTGTGTGTGTATATATATATATACACACACACACAAATATATATAATTAAAGGTTTAAAATTATATACATAAAACTTTAAGACATCAACTCGAAATTGATTAAAGTCTTATAAGACCCAAACCTATAAAACTACCAAAAGAAAACACGGAGAAAACAATTTACAACATTGGTCCTGGCAAGGATATTTTGTTTTTTTTTTTTTTTTTTTTTTTTTTTTTTTTTTTTTTTTTTTTTTTTTTTTTTTTTTTTT
>NW_016107499.1:2389426-2443873 GCF_001604975.1 Cebus imitator | reverse complement strand
GTAGAGACGGGGTTTCACCATGTTGACCAGGATGGTCTCGATCTCTTGACCTCGTGATCCACCCGCCTCGGCCTCCCAAAGTGCTGGGATTACAGGCTTGAGCCACCGCGCCCGGCGGCAAGGATATTTTGGATAACACAAAAAAGATAGGTAACAAGAACAAATATAGAAAAATAGGATTAAAGCATAACTAAAGGGTTTCTAAAAAGCAAAGTAAACAATCAACAGGGTAAAGAAATAATCTAAAGAATGAGAGAAAATATTTGCAAACTATGCATCTGATAAGTGGTTAATATCCAGAATGTATAAAAAACTCAAATTACAAAATAGCAAATAATAATAATCTGATTAAAAACGGGCAAAAGATCTGAATAGACATTTCTCAAAAGAAGAGATATGACCAACAGGTATATGAAAAACATATGCAAAATCACAAATTATTAGGAAAATGCAAAACAAAACTACCGTGAGATACTGCCTCACCCCAAGTAAATGGCTACTATCAAAAAGATGGAAACTAATATATGGTGTCTTGGATATGGAAAAAGAGGAATTCTTATACTCTGCTGATAAACTAGTATAGCCATATATATACATATAGTTTGAAATACTAGAAATAGTTTTATTCCACTATATCTGAAAGCCTGTCATTTTACATTATGATTTTTGAAATAAATCTTACATTTGTTTTAAAGTAGTCATGTTTCCACAGATGGATGCAAACACAATGTGCATGATACATGTGTTTCTACATCACCAAAGTCAGTGAATGTACTGGGTGAAGATCAGACTGGGAAACATTTAATTACTTTGAATTTCATATCTGGAATTTGATATTGGTTAGCACAATTACTAATGCTCCATTAGCAGGAGGTAACTGGGGCATAGAAGGTCTAGACTCTTCAGCAACCACAGTTTTTGAAAATATTAGAAAATTTATATTTGAAATATAATGAATTATTTATAATTATGTTTCAAAATTTCATTACTCAGGATTCTCCGGTGCATCTTGACAATATAGGATTCTTACCAACCCAGTAGGTGAAAAATGAAATTTTACTGTACTTTCAATTTGTTATATGCTCTTGATGATATAGGTTAAAAATATTTTCTATTTAAACATATTTTGAGCTCAAAATAAATAATTGCAAAGTTATAATCAAATTAGAGTTAATATTTAGGGGTTTAACAAAAGTAAAACTTTTTTTGATTTAATTAATTAGAAAATACAATTACTGTGTTAAGCGATTAAAGCAATTGCTCAATAGTATAAAATAGTAAATTGGTTTATGTATCAAAATGCCAAAAATCAGACTGTCTTCAAGATTGATCTTTTGTTTTTGGATAACTCAATACATTTAGTAAAATCTATGGCATGAAATTATTTGGGATATAACTTTGTGGCTCTTTAGTGATAGATGAGGCATAAAAGGTATCCTCACACTTTGTTCAGCATTTATTAAATCTTTAGAATTGGAAAGTCTCAAGAGACTACCAGGAAATTCAGAAGTGTTTTGAATTTCCTGAATCACACAATATTATTTTGAGCACATGTCGAGACTTCAAAATGTAATTTCTGCATATCTTGACATGAGCATTTTATATTACTGTGTGTTAGAATTCACATAATTACTGCTGTCCTTGACTTGAAGCATTTTTACTTTGCACATTGACATTCATAAAAATACTCAATTTCTTCATCACTGCTCTTTTCTTTTCTGTGATATTCACTATTATAACAAAAATATACATTTCTGAAATTAAAATATTAATATATCACAGACATTTCTATTATGAATTCACTTTATAAAATTAAAAGGAGTTTGATGTACAAATTGAATTTCATTTAGACTAAGGATTTATTTGAAACAGTATGTATATTAAATAATACGTGTATATAACTTTTGCTAAATTCTCAAGATTTTAACAGTTTGACATGCAGTATCTTCACAAAGTTGACCTTAGCAAAGCTATGTTTTCGGGAAGTACCTATATTATTTTAATACCTCTTTATTTCTTGAGGGAATGTATTCTCTTTCCAGGTCCACAGTGGGGCATACTTTTAAGGGCAGGAACTTCCCAGTGCCATGCCCCCATCCCATCTCTCTCCATCCAGAAGATTTAAAGGCTTATTTTTAAATTTCGTAGGCATGGAAAGAAACTGAGTCAATCACCCCAGCGGAAGTTCTAAGGAACTCCTTTCATTGGCCCCAGGGTCTTTGAGAAGGTGGGGGTTTCTCCCAGGTTAAAAGTCCCCTTCTTCCAAACCTCTTTGGGCTCCATGTTTGGAGTTCCATGTTGAAACACTCTTGTGGAAGCTGTTTTTCTCTATCCTGGATTTCCCCTCTGGAGTCTCCTTCCACACTCTCTTGTGGAATCCTGTCTTCCCCTCCTAAATTCCATCTCTCTCTCTTCCCTTCCACCCAATATGGAAGCTGCTTTCCTCTCCTGGATTCCATCTTTCTGAATTCTCTCATTCAGTGTAAGAGGAGCTTTCCTTCTCTGGTTTTCCCCCTCTGGGTACCCTTCTCACTCAGTGTGAGAGCGGATTTTCTTTCTCTCACTCAGTGTGCAAGTTAGCTGTCTCTCTATCCTTCTCCTTTTTCTCTCTCTAAATAAATCACTTTCTACAAACACTTTCAAGTCCAGCATTTACTGTGCACTGCACCATGGTCCCCTCATTCTTGAGAGGGCAGGAGACCAAGAACCTGGAGAAATGTCCTCTCAGTGGAGTTGAGGGCACCCTGAACCCCAATATTACATTCTGAGATAAACATTTTAAGCCAAGCTCATTTAGCTAATGAAAGAATGTATATTCATTTTATTTAATTGAAATAATATTTTCAATTAAATAAATAATACATTAAATAAATAATACTTTCAATTAAATAAAGTAAAATGCAAGTATCTTTAAAAACAAATGTTGTTTTCTGAAAAGTAAATTATTATACTATAAGTTCTGGGACATATATCACAGTTTTTGAAAATATTAGAAAATTCTTAGTTTTATCAAATCAACATACAAAAGTCTGCATGATTTGCATTCTATACCACATATGTATTGCTAATGACAATATCTTTTCCTGCCTCCTCTCCTCCTCAAAAAGTTAAAACATGGCGTATTTAAATATAAAAGGATGGCCTGTATCTTTTTGGATGGTCACCTCTTAAAGAATTCTAGTATTTTTTTTTCTATGTAACATCTTTATCTCGTATATTAAATACTACATGTCTATAATTTTGTTTCTATATCCCAGAACTTAAAGTATAATAAAAAAGTAAATTATTAAGCATTAAATAATTTTAATAACATAATTATCTCTATTTTTAGTAGACTGCACATCTATTTCTCTTCAACAAGGATTCTTCCTTGTTTTAAAAAACAGTTACATTTTATGGCAATTTTGCATTTACATTTTTAAACCACTAAATAAATGTGTACTCTAAGAAGTTAATTTGTCATTTTGATAATCTAAAATATTTCTGAAAGACAACTTGAACATATTAAATTTAATTTAAAGATAACTTCAAAATTGTCTTTTTTTTCTACCACTATCCACAAATTATAATACCATTTACATCTTTATGCATACAATTTTCTTTGGCTTAAAAGTACTTGGATTATCTGATTATATGAGGAGTCTATTTTGCAATTTCTTTGTTTTTTAATGATTGGTGTTTTATAAAACCTGTTTTTACATTTTAAAAATAATTTTTGAACTAGGGAAATAAAAAATACAGGTGTTGATAGTGACAGTAAAGACAGGAGTATTAATTATAAGTGTCTTGTGTATATGTACATATTGTAGATGGCTTTTCTTCTTGGTACATAATTTAAGGATAGTAATCACTGATTTCTAGCCTACTTATGAATATATGTATGTGTGTATATACATATATATGTAATATAACAAACTAATATATTTAATTATGAGCTTTTATGAGTATGATAACATAGGAAACAAAACATGTAGTTAGTGATTGCAACAAATGTGAAAAATCTAATTTAATAAATTCATCATTAATCACAATTTATTTAACAAAGGTTCAGATTGAATTTTTGAAGACTCATGGTAGCTTAGGAAACAAATAATAAATATTAAAAATCAATGTTTAAGAAACATGATTCTTGATTCACACTAATTTATAAAAACTCTGTGGTTTATTTTATCTCATCTATTAATCATTTGATTAATTCACCAATTTAAAAGCATTGAGATTTCTACTGAACATTTGTGGTAATGAATGGTGAGAAATACAAAATTAAAAACAACTCCTGTTCTCAAGAGTGATTAGAATTAATTTTGTGATATAAAAATTTCTATTGTTTAAGAAAGTATATAATAAATAAAAATATGTGTTATGACCTTTAAGTTGAGTAGAAATCTCAAGAAAGGAAATAAATAACTCACTGGTTTGAAATTGTCAGAAAATATGTTCTGAAGGCTGCAGAACTTGATTTCACAACCTCGATCATTAATCTCTATTAGCATAAATTTTATTATCAGCCTCCTGTCTATTCTCATTGTACTCTGTTCAGACTTGAAATTCCACATGGCACCTTATACAATTATTTATTTACAGGCAAACTCATATGTAAAAAGTGATCTTTTGGACCTGGAGACTGTTTTTTAACCCTAGTTCAAATTGGTGACTATCCTATTTAACTAAACTGGAAATTAGTAATATTTTGGAAATGTAACTGTATTTGAATAAATACAGGGTGATTTGTGATTTCTGATCATTCTTTGACACCAAGGTGACCCTTTGAAATAATTAATGCTGTTTTGGAGGAAAATGTCAGTGCTAATCATCTTGTTATACTTTTCTCCTAAAGGCCAAGAAAAACCAGAGATCTAAATAACTCTGTCCTCTCTTGTGTATTCACTTTTATTCACATATTTGGCTCAGAAAAGTTCACAGCTAAAGGGGTCAGCATTGTTTTTAATACTTGGGTTAACAATGAGAAAACTTCCAGGACGGTTATCTTTCATATCTATGTATTCGCATAGTCTGTATAGTAGGCACAGGCTTAATTTAACATTATTCTTTGGCCACATAAAAATATCATCATTCAGTTTTTGCAAATATATACAGTAATACAGTTCTTTAGAAAATAAAAATGTTATGTTCAAATTGTAGCAATCATAAATTATATGCATACTAGCATCACATTATTATATTAAGTAATCATGTTATGCTGCTATATTAATGTCCTTGAAACTATCTTCTCAACAATAATATTTATTACAAGTGTTTCCAGGATTTTCCTAACAGTACATCTATGAATTTGATTCAGAAACACAAGTGATTAATTTTGGCTCAATTGAAGGTTATGTGTACCACTAGATGCTATATATTGTTTAAAGCGTTTAACTAGGAAATGTAATTCCTCACAATATCTTCAAGGCTTAAGGATGTTTAAAAAGTATAATACATTTTGGCTGGGTGTGGTGGCTCACGCCTGTAATCCCAGCACTTCCATAGGCTGAGGCAGGTGGATCACATGGTCAGAAATTCAAGACCAGCCTGGCCAACATGGTGAAATCTGGTCTCTACTAAAAATACAAAAATTAGCCAGGTGTGGTGGTGTGCCTGTAGTCTCAGCTACCCAGGAGGCTGAGGCAAAAGAATCACTTGAACCCAGGAGGCAGAGGTTGCAGTAAGCAGAGATTACACCCCTTCACTCCAGCGTGGGTGACAGAGCAAGACTCTGTCTCAAAAANAAAAAAAAAAAAAAAAAGTATAATACATTTTAAATGACATATAAATGACCAAATTATTTTCCCATGTCCTGTTGCAATGGAAACAAAGGGAATCACCTGGGAAAATTTCCAAATGCATCACAAGGATAACTACAATAATATAGACAATTTTATCGATAAGGCTGTATCCCTCAAATTAATGATGGTTTACCATTCTATTATCTGCTTCCTAGATGTACATTTTCATAGCAGCATGGTTAAACTATGAACAAATCTTCAAGAAAAATTCTGTGCAATTGAATGTTTGTTGTGACCCAAGGCCATGTCTAACAGTGATCATTAGTGAGCGACCATGTTTAAAATATTTCAGGATTTCTTATATGCCAGTCTCTTCATATATATATGTGATTTCTGACTTTGCACATCATCACCTCTTTCCTGTCCAATATAGATCAAGCTCATTTTCCCATCTGTATGGGTCTTTCTACAGCATATGCCTTTTATGTGAAAGAAATGCAAGAATCTCCAAATTCATTTGGAACTATCGTCCTAAAGTAAAGAAAACGTTTTTACAAAAAATATGATTAGGTTAGAGAGTTATGAATGATTTCATATTTTTCTTCTCTATTTTTTCCAAATTTCCTTAAACTTCTACAACAAACATAGTAATTTAGTAATCTAAAAAACTATTAATATTTTCAAAATACAACTGAAATACTCATTTGCCTGGCATTTATTTTTGTCACCCTCCTTCTAAGTTTACTGCCTTTCTCATCTGTAAGCTCCTACTTATATCATTTTTTCAGAAGATCTACTAATATCACATTTTTGTCTAGCTGTTATTACTACTTTTTCTCAAAAGTGTAATTGCCTCAGTCCTTGAAACATTGACTTCACCATCCATGAGGATGCCAGATGTTCTACCACAGCAAAAATTTAATGCAATACATTGCCTTCAGTGGCTAGGATTTCACATCTTCTCCAGAGATCATTTGCTGCTTATTCATTTCTCTCCAGATAGAAAGGAGCTCACATTTAGAGTGACCTTAAAGGAGGTCTAGTCTTTCATTTACTCAGTACTTCACTATTGCACATCATTGAATCAATACTTTTGGTGCAACTTTACAGCTCAGTGCTTCAACTTCAGTTGATTAATTTTTAATTATAAAATATTAATGTAGCAATTAAAACTTGTATTCATTCAAGGTGCCCAGTGTGATGATTTGCTACACATACAAGTTGTGTACTGATTACCACAGTCAAATTAATTAACATCCATTGCCACCCATGGTTACATTACCCTTTATGTGGTTGGGGAGAGCATAGGGAGTGAGGACACTGAAAATTTGCTTTCTTAGCAAATTTCAAGTAAAAAATACAGTATTAACTATAGTTACCATACTGTACATTAGATCCCTAGAACTTACTTATCCTGAAACAACATTTGAAACCTTTGACCAATATCTTTTCATTTCCCTAGTGTTAGTCCCTGGCAACCACTGTTCTACTTTAGCTCCTATACTTCTGACGTTTTTGGATTCCATATATAAGTGAGATCAGACAGCATTCGCCTTTCTGTGTTCAGTTTATTTAACTTAGCGTAAGTTCTTCAGATTTATCCATGTTGTTGTCACAAATATCAGGATTTTCTTCTCTTCTATGGCTGAATAATATTCCACAGTGTGTATATATATACATATATCCAGACAGTATATATTATATATACATACACACACACACATGCCCTTAGAGTGTATATATTATATATACATACACAGACATATACTCACACAGTGTATGTAATATATATACACACACACATACACAATGTATATAATATATATATATATGTACTCACATACCCACACAGCGTATATAATATATATACACGCACAGCGCATATAATAGATATATACACATAGTGTATATAATAAATATATATATATATAACATTTTAAAATACATTTATCCATTGATGGACAGTTGGATTGATTCCATATTGTCGCTATTGTGAATAATTCAGCTAAATTTTTAGGTGATCCTTGTGGAACAATCACAACTCTGTGTTTCCCAGCCAATGTGTAAGTTGTTATTTCGCTATACAATGAATCCTCTTGCCTAGCGCCTTCACTAGCTACACACCTGGTGTAATGTCACCAACTAGTGGCATACGTAGCCTAAAGGGCGTTGAATTTTTGATCTTCTTGATTTTCCAGAATATTCCAAATAATCAAGTAAATTAGTAGTACTTACAATTTTTTTAAAAATACCTACGTAAAATTGAATTGTTTTATAAGGCCCAGAAAATTGAAATATATAAACACATTGGATGTTGTGCTCTACTTTATGTTGTACTGCAAGAAACAGGTTACCATATTTAAAAACTTGGGTCAAGACAACTACTATATCAATGATTGACCACAAAATAAAATTTTATGCAGTTTTTTTCTTAGACTATCATAACATTTTATGCCTTGCTTTTTCTTTATTACAAATTTTAAATGCATCACTTATAAGAAAAAATGTTGGCTGCATAAAGTTTCTTACTGTCCTATATGATGAATATTAGCTATTTATTCTAAATATGTAGCCTGCATGTATTTTGGTGATAAAATAAATGTTCATTACTTGGAAATACATTATTATGATAATAAACAGTGAATGTTGGCAGGGCACAGTGGCTCACACCTATAATCCCAGCACTTTGGAAGGCCAAGGTGGGCAGATCACTGAGGAGTTCGAGACCAGCCTGGCCAACATGGTGAAACCTTATCCCTACAAAAAAATACAAAATAAAAAATAGCCAGCTTGGTGGTACACACCTGTAGTCCCAGCTACTCCAGAGGCAGAGGTTGCAGTGATCCAATGTAGTGCCACTACACTCCAGCCTGGGCAACAGAGCAAGATTCCATCTCTTAAAAGAAAGAGAAAATGTTTATCTTAAAAATTTTTGTTTTGTTTTTACTTTTTGAAATAAACAACTTGCAAATCTTCAATGTTTCAATTTTACTTATTTATTTAGTGAAAACCTGCCAAGTACTGATTTAACGTACACATGTGTCCATGAAACATATCAGTATAATCCATCCCATGTAGTTTTCACAAAGGAGAGAAGAGGTATACCTAGTCAAAATCATGGGTAAAACTCAAACAACTCATATTTTATTTGATTATATATTTAAAGCTATGTGAATATATTGCCTTTAATAAACCATAGACACCAATAATTTTCTATTGGTTGGCTACCAACAGGAAGGCTTAAAAATCGTGAGGATGGAGTTTTTACTTCCAAGAAGAGGCAATAGTTGCATTTTTCCTATTTCTCTTGCAAAGTGCAAGTGAAACAAATATCAACAAATCCACATTTTCATTGCTTTTTTTTTTTTTGACTTTATCAGTGTTAATATTCAAGTTGTAATAATGTACTGCGGTTTTATAAAACATTACTATGGGTAAACTGGGTAAGAATACACAGGATCTCATTGCAGTATTTCTTATGTAAGTACAAATGTAAATTAAAATAAGAGGCATAATTCTCCCTGTGAATAATAAAGGAAGACAGAAGAACTCTTTTTCTCTCCAAGCACTTACTTTAGAAAACGTGTAATTATAAGTACTTTCTCTTCTCTTTGAAATGTATATAAATCCTTTTGAATTGTAGATGGCCTTTTTTGTCAGCTTTATGGTCTAGGATTGGCTTTCTGAAGAACCTGGGAGATTTCTCTCTGAAATATGAACCTCAAGAGAGACATCATCTGTATCTCCTAGTTTCTGTGGAAAGGTAGTAGCCTAACCTCAGATTAGCAATGTGAGATCCTTGCTTCAATTTGCATAACTACCTCCTATCATCAAGAGATGAGGAAGTTTGTTTTCACTCTAAATAAAGCCAATTAGCTAACATAGATCATCACCCCAACTACCAAGTGAATTTAGGTTGAATTACATATGACAAATAGTGCTAAGTCCTCTTTCTTGAGGACTAGTTATTGCTTATTTGAAAATACATATGTAATGAGTTGTATCTGCTTGACTATATGAAAGGCTTAGATTTCTCTCTGTTTTTGCAGTTCTTAGCTGACTGCTTATAATGCATATCACATTCTTATTTAATGCTTATTAAATATTAAAATCATTGTATTTCTTTTACTTTGTGGAGAGGTTTTATGGACTTGGGAGAAGACTCTTTTTTAATTATATTTCCCTAGTACTTATAACTGCATATGATTCTACAATTACCTTCAAATAAAATGTTAATGAAAATCATTAAGTTTTTTTAAAAAGAGAAACCACATTAAGTAATTTTAAAAATTAACGGTATAAACCATAAAAGAAAAAGGAAAGAATATTGATGTTGATCAAATTCAAGAAGATATGAGATTAGGTAAGTATAATATTTGGATTTCTTTATTAGGTCTTTTTCTCGATGCCCTTAACTCTTTATTATTACTCTCTGCCAATATTAGTTAAGCAATTAGAATTCACACCTGAAACACAGGAAACATGCCACCATTGTATCTCCCCTTTCACAGATCGAATGACTTCCCACATCTGCTCATTGTGTGCTTAGACATACACAGACCTTTCTTTTGAAGCAATGTGTCCCTGAGAAACCACATCATAAGAGCTTTACAGACATCTCTTTAAACATACTAGACATGGAAGCTATGTAAGGAGTAAAGAATGCAACTACTGACAAAAATAACATGCTTACTGCTTTCCTTACAGATAAGTGGAGGTTTAAAAAAAAGTAAAGTAACTAAAAGTGATCCTGGGAAAAAGAGTCTCTCTTCCTTTCTCTCTTTTTCCTGAAACACATCTTTTTCCCTTTCTCCCTATACATTACCCATACTTTAATAAGCATCTTTCAGAGACTACTAATTCAAACACTGAAGGGAGTTCAACTTTTTTATATAGATATTTTTAAAAATCAATACAAGTCAATTAATCAGTAAGGTAATACTATATGATTTGCATTTAATGACTATTAAAAGCATGAAAAATAAATTGTATGCATATATTATGTAAATAGCTATATCTTGTTTGGAAAGAATTAAAGTTTATGCTGTATTAAAATTAAATGTTTTAAAATTTATTAGGATGTTATATACTAAACTGATTATGCCTAACCAAATGAAGTAAAAAATAACATTAAGATAATTTAACCATGCTTATACTAAAGGCAAATTATGTGAAATCCCAAAAACAGAAGTGGTAAAATTTTACAACGATTATTAATTATTGAAGAGAATTTGTGATATTTTCCATGCAAATAAATAAATAAAAACCCAAAGCCTGTACATATTTAGACAAAACACTTAAGACTGCTCAGGCATTGTTTAAGGAAATAACTTTTGGGCTATAGAAAAGTAAAAAGAATAGTTTCAGTGGAAAGACTGGTGGGCTTGGTTTGATTAAATTAGAGATCTGCATGAACATGAGTGATCACCAAAAGGGGCAAAAACAAAAAAAGTTCATGCACATGCACAGCTGTAAGTACAATTTCAAGAAATGGATTGTTTTTTCATATCTGCCGAGAAGATATTTTGAAATATATCGAACCAAATGTAAACATTGTGTAAAATTTCCATTCCTTTTTACTCTTCCCAACAAAATAAATTACATACACAATCAGAGTTTGAGATTATAACAAAAACAATTTAAAATTGTTTATAACATTTGGTAAAGAGATGAGTGTGAGAAATCATATAGTGAGCCCAAGGACAATAAACATATGATCTGTATGAAATGTGTACAAAAGTGAACATTTGAACCCACAGGCTTATGAGGCAATATGGCCCTTATTTTTTCTTTAAAATTAGAATCCTTGTTAATAGTACAGTGACTTCAAATTGATTCCTTGATTAAATTATGGAAGTCATAAAAAATGCCTTATTAGCTACTCTCAAACTGTATTGCATTAATGACTATGATATGAATAATGAAATATATAGTTTCCTTTTTAATTGATATTACATTATGTAACTCTAGCTACTTTGTATGAATGAGCAATATGTTCTAAAATGTAATGAAATATTTATACAAATAACAACAATCTCAAATATGCTTCTAGCATGTAAGCTATATATGTTAAAAT
Organism: Cebus imitator; assembly: GCF_001604975.1. NCBI lineage: Eukaryota > Metazoa > Chordata > Mammalia > Primates > Cebidae > Cebus > Cebus imitator. The sequence continues at coordinate 2,432,074 of NW_016107499.1, read as the reverse complement.
GCTAATTATAAAGTATAAATTTGCCAAATTTTCAAATATTCAATAACAAATTTGGTGATTCTAAAATAAAACTGAATAAGATAAATATATACAGACATACTCATATGTATAAATACCCTAATCTATACATATAAATATTTACAAATATATACATACTTGCTATATTTATGCAAGTATGTGTGTATTTAATGCTATAATATAAAAATGAAAATGAAATGTAAAATTAATGTGGTAGATTGGGATTCTAATTCTTCGACCTCTAAAATTTGCAGATGATCCTTTATGTTAGACAGGGGCACCTCTTTTCTCTGAAAATTCTTTTAGTTGCTTCTAGATTCAGCACTCAATGTTTAAGACCTCCCTCTCTAGTTAAATCAGCTTTTAGACAAACTTATAAGAAAATTATATTTTACTGAGAAGAAAAATAACCCTCAAGATGAGCAGTAAAAATATACAATTATCTAAAATATAATGGTTCCTGAGTCAGCAGTATATGTACTTAGTGAGTCAGAGAACATACATACATGGAAAGAAACCTAGAGATCATAATGCAATGTTTTATAAATCTCTTTGGTAACCATGTGTGACAGGTAGAATAATGAGTCTCCTAAAGACGTCTGTGTTCTAATACTACAAACCCATGTATGTGTTACCTTACATGGCAATAAGATTCTACAGATATGACTAAGTTGAGGGCCTTGAATTGAGATTATCTTGGATAATTTAGGTGATGCCAGTGAAATTACAATGCTCATTAAAAGTGTGAAAGGAGGGAGACGTGTAGATCAGTGCAATCCCATGTGAGAGAGCTCAATTTCTCATGTTGTTTTTGAAGATGGAGGAAAGGAGCCATAAGCCAAGGAATATGGCTATCTTTTGAAACCAGAAAAGACTCCAGAAAATTTTCTCCTAAACCCTCTGGAAAGGAGTACAGCCCTGCCAACACCTTGACATCTTGATTTTAGTCCAGTGAGACCTGCCAAACTTATGTACAAACCTGGAAGGCAGTAAATTGTGTTGTCTACACTACTAAATGTGTGAGGATTTGTCACAGCAACAATAAAATTTAATGTACCATCAGCTCTGTATGACTGGACAAAGAATTCATTATGAAGTGCTTCACTTTAGACTGCCAACTTTATCTTCAGTGTATATGACAACAGCTGTAAAACATTGATACTAAACAAGTTACATACCCAGAACAGAAAACTAGATATTGAAGCTGTTGACTTTTATCTTTTTAGAAACTTCAAAAGTGTTTATTAAGAACCTCAAAATGTGAATATTTTCACAAGTCACCCAGTTTTCTTTAATTATATTTGAATATCAATGGGCCACCTTCATAAAACAGCATTCCTTAAGGCTGAGTTCTATTTGGTGTCCCTGCCTAACAGCAACTTCAATCACCTCCAATCCAGTCATTCTTGATTGTACCTTTTCCAGTTTTCAAATATGACAGAAATAATTCTTGGTAAATTGCATACACAATGCCATAAAATGAGACAATAAACCAAATCCTAAATTCACAACTTGTTTAACAGCATTCTGGTTCATTCAGGTCACTACTCAACTCTGCATTATGTGAAAGGAGAAAAAGTCCTAGTTCTCATTTAAGAGTCTTTTGCTTACTTTATAGTTCTTTTACAGAAAGTACTCATGTCAATTTAATCTCTCGAATATTAGTGTGTCTATAAGCAAATAACAGAAAATCAACATAACAGAGTCCTATGTAACAAAGAAATTTTTCTCTACATGGTTAAAATTCCAAGGTAGAAAATCCAAAGATTGTGTGATTATGTCCTATAATTCTTCATAAATCCAGACTTTTTCTAGATTATCCAACTAATCCTGAAGTATGGTTTTAATTACTATTTCTAAATATTAGAATGAATCCACTAACACATTTTCGTATCAGGCAGCAAGATGAAATAAGCACCAAATAATAAAATTTGAGTGTCGACTACAATTTATAGTTTTCCAGAAATTCACAAATGACATTTTTACTTACATTTCATTTTACAGAAACAAGTCACATGCTCATAACTAGCTAGAAAAGATTTTGGAAACGCCATCTCTACCCTGAATGAATATGGAGAGGAGATAGCTTTTTATACAATGGGAAAAAGTATAAACAGGTACTGAAAAAGCCAAACCATGCTTAGAGATAGGTAGACAATTACAAACATAGAAAAAAGGGAGAAAGAGAGACAAAGACGGAGAGAGGGAAAGGGCAGGAGGGAGGGAGGGTGAGACAGGAAGAAGATGAACAATCACATTTAATCTTCATAGATCTTTTATATGAAAGTAAATGCTACAGCCCCCATTTTGTCCACAAGAAAACCCAAGCATAGTGAGGCTGAAATGCATGTGAAAGATTACATAGCTAGAAGGTGATGAAGCAGAATTTGAACCTAGTTTTTTAAACTGAATACTTTTCTACCCTCAAACAGTAAGTGACACTATAATATTCTGTAATAACACAAATTAAACTTATTTTAACTCCTTCAGATTATTTCCTTTAATTGTTCTTTTTTTTTTTTTTTTTTTTTTTNTTTGTTTTGTTTTCTAAAACAGGCCTCACTCTGTCACCCAGAATGGAGTAGAGCGGTGTGATCTTGGCTCACAGCAGCCTCAACCTTCGACGTCCTGGGCTCAAGTGCTCCTCCCACCTCTGCTTCCTGAATAGCCTGGATTATAGACATGTGCCACCACATCCTGCCAATTTTTATATGTTTGGTAAAACTAGGGTCTCTCCATGATTTCCAGGTTGGTCTTGAACTCCTGGGCTCAAGCAATCCCCTTCCCAAAGTGCTGAAATTACAGGCATGAGTCACCATGCACAGGTTATTATCTTGTAATAGGTACATGTTAATTTTAAATTATATTTATATTCTGTTTTATAATTCTTTATAATTTTCAGCTATCTAAGCCTTCTCATTAAAGGGCTAGAATGCTCTTTTTGATATGGACAAGAGGCAGGGAAATACTGCATAGAAGAGGATGGCTCCCTGGCAAAGGCCCCATCCACCTCAATCCTGGAAACCTGTCTATCTTCATGCCCTAATGTTGCCTTTTCCAAGACCAGTCTGGCCTGCCATATCCCTATCCTGTGCCCATATAAACCCCAGGTTCCATGAGCAGAGAGGTACAGGGGAGTGGAAGAGTGGCAGAGTTGCCGACTGGAGTGGAGAGAAGAAAAGAAGAGAAGGATCATCTGAATGTTGAGAGGAGTTTGGCTGGGGATAGTTAGAGAGGAGATCAGCCACAGGACCACCAAACTCCTGGGCAAGATCATCTTTGCACTCTAACCCCTTTCCCACTCCTCAACCATTCTACTGAGAGCCACCTCCATCACTCAGTAAAATCTCCTCATTCAACATCCTTCAAGTCCAAGTGACCTGATTCTTCCTGGATGCCAGACAAGGACCCAGGTACCAAGAGGGCAGGGTGTAGAAGGCTGTCACTCTGATTCTCCATCAAGCTGATTTAACACTAAGCTTTCTGCAGACGGCAGAGCTAAAAAAGCATTAATTTTAACATACCCCTAGATGCTACCATGGGACTGGAGCGCAAAAGTGTTTGTCCTGGCTCCTGTACCTGCCCATCTGTGTGTTTCCTACCCCATAAAAGGTTTGGGCACATGACAGCCAAGCAAAGAAGCCACACTTCTGTCCCAAGTCCCACAAGAGGCCAGGGAACTCCAATTTCATTTTGATACAGAACCATGTTTAAAACAGATTAATTAATAGAAAAATTATATTATTTGCTTTGAAATAAATATATTATTAAACTGTATGCATGCCACTGGTATTTTTTGAATAAGCATTATACACAAATATAACTGACAAACTCAGCATATTAAAGATCATAACTAGTGGTTTTCTAAATTGCTATCATTTTTAAGTATTTTCGTTTTCATGCATACTACTAAGAGATACATACAGACTTTATTATGTTTCCATTCATAATCATTATAAATTCTGGAAAAGTAAAACATTAAGCACACAAAACCATACTTATCTGATAAAAAGGTAACTAAAAGCTCAACATCGAGCAAAGTTACAGAAGTGTTTTATTATTTCTTCTAAGTTGTTTACAAAAGCAAATGTTTCAGAATAAATACTGTTTTAAATAAATGCCCTAAATAAGTCTTACTACCTCATTACTTATATGGTCTATTACCATGAAGATAATATCCATGATGTGATATATCACTAGGTAAAGAGAATACTTCAGAGTATGATCTGGACAAAATTAAGACTGTAAATTATTTAACGTGTTTTTGAGTTAATGGATGATTGTTTCAAGTATTCTAATGTGGTATCTACAAACATATAGCAAATTATGTGTTTTTTAAATAATCAAATATGTAATCCCAAGAACTAGTACAATATAAATATAAAATATAAGGCCGGGCGTGGTGGCTCAAGCCTGTAATCCCAGCACTTTGGGAGGCCGAGGCGGGTGGATCATGAGGTCAAGAGATCGAGACCATCCTGGTCAACATGGTGAAACCCCGTCTCTACTAAAAATACAAAAAATTAGCTGGGCATGGTGGTGCATGCCTGTAATCCCAGCGACTCAGGAGGCTGAGGCAGGAGAATTGCCTGAACCCAGGAGGCGGAGGTTGCGGTGAGCCGAGATGGCGCCATTGCACTCCAGCCTGGGTAACATGAGTGAAAAACCGTCTCAAAAAAAAAAAAAAAAAAAAAAAAAAAAAAAAAAAAAAAAAAAAAAAAAAAAATATATATATATATATATAAATATAACTAAAAGTAATTAACAAAGTGAATAATTTAAGTTACACAAAAATGCAAAAGCTGTAAGTGAAAGATTTATGACAATTTCTAACTCAAATGATCACTGAGTTATATCCAGGAATGATTATTATCACTAAAAAGATAATATATTTACATGATCAAAAACCAGAACACTAATAATTTTTATTAGTGGTAATATGAATTCAGTACCTTCCATATTTAAAATATTTTGTGATGAAAAGAAGCAGAAATATTGTCTTTTCATCAGTAAGCATGTAATTTATATATACATATTAAAATATTTTACATAATTAATAATTTAACATAAGTGTATGAATAATGAAAATATCAAGAAGCTGGGTAATGCTTAGTGGTATTATCTTTCTGTTTAAATACACAGAATCTTATTTAAACTATGTTAAGTAAAAAGAATATTCCATGATTTATATTTGATCTGCATTCTCTCTATCCATATGCAGAATTACTCCCCTTAATAACAATTCTAACTTTTCAAAGACTCTTAAGTCAGATTTTGGATAGCAGTTAGCAATAAGGTGGGGTAAAGATGGTGGGGTGTAGTTCAAAAGTCATCTCTACATTTCTAGTATGCTCCTACCTTCCTACATGCTTTGAAGGTGATCTGCTGATTAACAGAAAGATGCACATATGTTGCTTGGTCATTTACCTTAACCTTATTTCTCTTAACTGTATTTCTGTATTTTCACTTTACAGGATAACAATGTATATGTTAAGTTTATTTACCAATTGAAGCTGATAATCCACATGGAACTAATTACTACTAATTTGTAGTTATACTCAACAGAAAGACAAATTACTTGGGTTGAACATAATATGTTTTAAAATATTTATTGAACGTATAATTTATTGAACAATCTCATAATTTGCTCTATCTACTATAGTCTACAGAAGACCATCTAAATGGTTTATACATTTAGATTGTATTCAGTAGGAACTCCAACTCAAAGCTAAGCTAACATATAACACCATTCTATAACCAAGTAATATTAATGTTTCCCTTAGTGATGTTCTATGTGTCAGGTACTCTGTTAGGTACATTTTATGTATACCAACTAATGCTCATGACAACGCTGCTCAAGATTACATGGCTGGCAAACAAAAGAAATTCTTTAAAATCTCATAATACGTGTGCTTTCTAATATTTAAAGCATAGTTTGTGATAATTCTAACAAACAGTTGTCTTTGCAAAATATATATAATTCAAGTAAATGCCTAATTCAAATAATAAAGCTGAATTGTAGTAAGTAAAACTTTTTTAAAAAAAACAGCAGCCATCCCAACTATGATTATGATGAATAGGTAAAACCATTTATAATATTTTTTCTTTCAAATAGGATTCAATGCAGATGTGCAAGCTATAGATTCACTAAATAACAAAGACAGACTGTGTCACACTGAAGTGAAAGAAGAATCTATGCTACTAGAGGCTTTTAGAAAATGATAGTCTGCATCTGTGGGCAGTTTAACTTTCTGCCAAGTTTTTCAGCTTCTTTTGTTTACTAAGGGTACATTTTAAAATTAAACATCTTGGGAATTGGCGCCAGAGTTTGTGACATACAGCAGCACTTTGACATTCCTTTGGTTTCCCAAAGAAACTGGTTATCTGCATTTGGTAAACACAATAGCACGAACTAATATTTTACTGGTTTATTTAATAATCTTGCAGTCAATTTTAAAAATACAGATTCTAAGTAAGAAACTTGCATTTCAAGGTTTTCAGAAGTAGATAACAGTAAGCCTATATTGTGACATTGAAGAACACTTTCTATACTGTCTTCACTTATATTTCTTTTCCCATTTGATGATAATTTCAACTTAAGTTGTCAATTAAGTTGTCAATGATAATGTCATAAAGCCAGTTTACTATCAGCCTCAAAAATTAAAAAAAAAAATACATCTTTTTTTATTATTGCAGGGGGATCATTTGTTCCTTTTCTTATGTACCAAATTTCACCGAGTACTTACTATGTTTTAACTACTTTTAAAAAATCTTCCATGTTAAGAAGATTATATAGATGCTATGAATTGAGTCAGATATGTAAATTCCCTATTTTATAATTATGAGCTATTAAAAGTGTGACTTTCAGAACAGATAACAAGTTGGGGTTGAGTGAGACAGCCCATGGAGAACGTGTGGACAGTGGTCCTCATCTTGAGTTACATGCCAGAATCATTTTCTCTGCTTTAGGGCCTATACTTTTTGGAGCCCCATCTAAAAGCTATTGAATAAAAGGCTTTCTAAACAGAGATCAATCAAGACATTTAAAAAATTTTATAGAAGCTAATATTTACACAAAAGGTTGGGGAGCACTGTGGAGAGAAAGACAAAAAAAGAGTAAATACTAGGAATCCCAAACACCAGTATGTGAGTTGGTGATGGGAGGAATAGTTAGCAAATAAGATGGGGTAGAAAGTGGAAGGGAACAGAATCTTGTAAAAATAAGGAGGCCAACAGTTTCAAGAGTAAAAAGGTGTCAGACGTACATCTTGTAGATAATTCAAGCACTGTAAGAATTAAATATAGGCTAAGAGATTTGTAATTTCTGAAATAATTGGTAAAATTTTTCAGTGATTTCATTGGGAGAAATTCTGGACTGAGGAATAAAAAAAGAATGGTGACCATGTAGGAAATTCACGAAGATAGATTTTATCTTGATATGTAGGGACAGTTTTACAGGTATAAGAGGGGAATCTCATGTAATACACACTGATAGTCCCCATTTTTCTATGAGGTTTCAGATAAGGGCAGCATGCCGAATTAGGACTTAAGATATTCTGATAACTTGATTCACCTAATTATTATTATTATTTTGGTTTTAAGGAGCGGAGAGTTTAACAGGCAAGAAAGAAGGAAGGAAAAAGACAGCTGCACAGAGACTGAGATGCGTTTGGAACAAAGACAAGGCTGGAGAAGTGGTGTCTGATTTGCATACGGTTGAAGGGATTGGTTTGACCAGTCATGTCACTCACATAGCTCCCCAAAAAGACTGGCCCTCCCACGCTAGCTGTTTAATATGTAAATACAGGGTGCCATGATGTTAGGGGTGGGTGGATATGTGGGGGCGGCCATATTGCCAGGCACATATGGGGGCAAAAGCAAGAAGAGGGCGGGAATCACCATGCTTGGGTGCACCCAGTTTCTAATGGCTGGCAATTGGAACCAAAGCTTGCTGCCTGGCTCTAAGAGCCAGGGCTTTCCTGCTAGACAACACACATTTCTGGAGCTGTTTTAAAAGAAACAAAAATTTCCCAAGGACCCGTTTTCCTCTCTATCTGCCTGAAGTGATTTTTAATAACTCCTATAACACATCCCCTGTCGAGATGTCATTCTAACTGCTGTTAGGTGGTTTGGGGTGACGACTCCTTCTGGCTACTTGCTGCTGAAAGGGGACATCAAATGGGAAACAGCAGCTAGGTCTCCTCCTAAGGTCAATTTAAGGGTCCTCGGAAGAAAGCCATGTCCATGGGTGGTAGCAACAATGACAGTGACACTAGCAAATTGTTGATATTTATGGAGATCTATTATATGCCAGATGTTGATTTAGGATATTATATGTATGAGATGATTCAATTATTATGTAGTCTGGTAGATCATAAAAGATATAAATTTGTCCAAGAGAATATAAATAATAGCTGATACCACAATTCAAACCCATGACTGTTTGGCTCCATTACTCTGGCCCTTAAACAGTACTCCAGATTCATTTCTAACTACTTGAAGCAAAGTATAGCTTTAAATCAGGTTTTATATATTTATGAGATAGAGAAATCATTGGATTTAAAGGCAAGATTAATAAAATGTCAAAACATGGCAATAACATTAAATTTGTCCCTTTGGTCTTAAGAAGTAAATATTAAAATTACATGATCTAGTGTTTCTCTATTACTTCTCGAATAGCAATTATAACTTCAGTTGATAAAATGTTTGCCTAATTTTGTAAATATCTTCACTTAAATCTTACTGCCTCTGTGGCAACTGAAAAATCACAACCTAATTTAACATGAGTTTCCATTTAATGCATATCTTTATAGCAATTGGATGTTTCCATGCTTCTTGGCCTCAATTTACCCTCACTCCAAATTTCAAAGGCACCCTCAAGGATGCCTAGAAATTTTAGTGCAGTCCTCCTGTAGACTGACATTTTGCTGTTTAAATTATTTTCCATATTCTATCTCCATTTCTCCTTGCTTCCCAGCCCTAAAACTCATGACTTTATGTCAAATGCATATGAAGAGGGGATTTCTTCCATTCTTCCACTAACAAGTCAGCTGTCCATCCTCAGCTGTACAAATGCTCACTGCCTTCCCTTGTCTTCCTATGAATGATGTGCCTGTGTGCTGCTCAGTGACCAAAGTCTCTCAGTATGCTGTGGATCTACTTCTGTTTCAACTAACGACTTCTGTGCTCACCCCTCTTCTCAGTGTCATGGCATCATTAATTACTCCCACCGTATGTGGATCACATCACCAAAGATATAATCATAATCCTTATTGCCTTTTTAATGTTCATAATTAATTATTTTACTTTTTAAGTTGACAAATACAAATAGCATATATGTATCGTAGACAACATAATGTTTCAAATATGTATACATTGTGGAATAGCTATATTGAGCCAATTAACATATGCATTACCTTACACAGTTTTTACATGTTGAGAACAAAGTCTACTTTCAGTGATTTTCAAGAATACAGTGCCTTGTTATTAACTGTATTATCATGTTGTACAACTGCTCTCTTGAACTTATTCCTCCTATTTAACTGAAATTTTGTATCCTTTGACCAACATTTCCCCAGTGCTCCTCCAACCCTACCCAACCCCAGTCAGTATTGCCTCTTTTAAAGAAGAAGATTTCCCAGACTGAGTGTGGTAGCTCATGCCTGTAATCCCAATGCTTTGAGGAACCTAAGAGGGAGGCTCACTGAAGCCCAGGAGTTTGAGGCCAGCCTGAGCAACATAGTGAGACCCCATCTCTGTAAAACATTCAAAATGTAGCCACATGTGATCCTAGTTACTCGGGAAGTAGTGGAAAGAGGATCATTTGAGCCAAGGAGTTTGAGGTTACAGAGAGTAATAGATCTGGCTGCTATGCTCCAGCCTGAGGAATACAACAAGACACTGTCTCAAAAAATGAAACTTCCCTGCACCCTGCAAATCTCTCTATGTTCCCATAGCATGACAAAGCTTCTGAAAATAGAAGTATATAAGTTCTTGTTTCTAAACTATTACCTCACATTTTTTCCTCAATCTATTTCAACAAGGGTCCCATTCCTACAACTCCATGAAAAATGTCCTTGTAAAGATCAAAATAGATGATGCAGCCAAATCTACCTATGACTTCTAGGTTCTTCTCTTATTTGACATCTAAGTAACATTTGAGCTAACGGACCATGTTCTCTTTCTTGCAACAGAAATCTGAGACCCCAAGTTCTTGTGTTTTCTCCTACTTCAAAAGCCATCTCTTCTTAATCATGTACACTGGCTCATACTGTTCTGTTCAAGCTTTGAAATGTTTGAGTATCTTATGACTCTAATATGGATGTGCTTTTCTTTGCCATGGAAATATTCTTTGCAGATAAACTCATCCTATTCCATTGCTTCTAATGTAATTAATACACACATGAATCTCAGATCCGTATTTACAGTCCATATATTTTTTCTGGAACTGCAGGCATGTATATTCCATTGCATACTTGACATCTACATGTGAATATCTAACTGATGTTTCAAATATAGCTAGATCAAAACAGGACCCTTGTTAAACAACCCCCACCCCCAAAAAATCTGTTTCTTTTTAGGTCTCATGTCAATACAGGCATGCACAAACACTCAGAGGGTAAAACCAAATCTCATAGTTATCTGTGATTCTTTTATTTCCATCCAATTCTCTTTCATTCATCAAAAAAATCCTGTTGAGTCTATCTCTAACATGCATCCAAATTTGTCCCCTTTTGCCACTCTCACTACCAACACCCTATCTCAAGCTCCATTATTACTCTTGTAGACAATTGCAATAGTTTTCTCACTGTTTTCCATATTGGTGTCTCTTCAAGGCAGCTGACACAATCTATTAAAGCTTAAATCATATCATATTAATTCCTCTACTTCAAACATATTATGATTATGGCTTTCAATTATCAGGGGTGTCCAATCTTTTGGCTTCCCTGGGCCACAGTGGAAGTATTGTCTTTGGCCACCCATAAAATTCGCTAACAGTAACAATAGCTGATGAACTAAAAAAGAAAAAAATTGTGAAAAAAATCTCATAATGTCTTAAGAAAGTTTACAAATTTGTGTTGGGCCACATTCAAAGCTGTCCTGGGCCACATGTAGCCCACAGGCCACAGGTTAGAGAAGCTTGAATTACATCAAGAATTAAACACTGTTGGTGGGAGTGTAAATTAGTTCAACCATTGTGGAAGACAGTGTAGTGATTCCTCAGAGAACTAGAAATAGAAATTCCATTTGACCCAGCAATCCCATTACTGGTTATATATATCCAAAGGATTATAAATCGTTCTACTATAAGGACACATCCACACGAATGTTCATTGCAGCACTGTTTACAATAGCAAAGACCTGGAACCAACCCAAATGCCCATCGATGATAGACTGGACAGGGAAAATGTGGCACATATACACCATGGAATATTATGCAGCCATCAAAAACGATGAGTTTGTGTCCTTTGTAGGGACATGGATGAACCTGGAAACCATCATTCTCAGCAAGCTGATACAAGAAGAGAAAATCAAACACCACGTGTTCTCACTTATAGGCAGGTATTGAATGATGAGAACACATGGACATAGTGAGGGGAGCATCACAGACTGGGGTTTGTTGGGGGGAAATAGGGGAGGGACAGCGGGGGGTGGGGAGTTGGGGAGAGATAGCATGGGGAGAAATGCCAGATATAGGTGAAGGGGAGGAAGGCAGCAAATCACATTGCCATGTGTGTACCTACGCAACAATCTTGCATGTTCTTCACATGTACCCCAAAACCTAAACTGCAATTTACAAAATAAAGAATTAAACAAAATTCTTATCCACAAAGCTGTGTGTGATCCATCTCCTATCTTGCCATTTTTATTATCTGGCTCTTCCAAAAATGTTTGTCAACTTCTATATTATTATTAATAATTATTATAATTTTTGAGACAGAGTCTTATGCTGTCACCCCAGCTGGAGTACAGTTGCATGATCTCCACACACTACAACTTCTGCCTTTCAGGTTCAAGCAATTCTCCTGCCTCAGCCTCCCGAGTAGCTGGGATTACAGGCATATACCACTATGTCCAGCTAACTTTTATATTTTTAGTAGAGACAAGGTTCCACTATGATTGCCAGGATTGTCTTGAACTCCTGGCCTCAAAGATCCGCCTGTCTCAGTCTTCCAATGTGCTAGGATTACAGGTATGAAGTACCACAGCTGGACAACTTGTCTATTAGATCAAGAAGTATTTGATGACGAATATTTAACTCTTTTTTTCCCCTGTGGAAAAATATTAATTAGGAAATAAAAACATCATAAGCTATGGTTTTAATTCTGACATCAACTCTAATTCTTGTCTATTAGATCAAGAAGTATTTGATGACTAATATTTAACTCGTTTTTTTCCCTGTGGAAAAATATTAATTAGGAAATAAAAACATCATAAGCTATGGTTTTAATTCTGACATCAACTCTAATATAGGCAGTAAGGTAAAAATATTAATTAGGAAATAAATACATCATAAGCTATGGTTTTAGTTCTGACATCAACTCTAATATAGGTAGACAAGAATGCCAATGCCACATCTCATTTTGTAAAGTTGGATAGAAAAATACCTAAAAGAATATGCTTCTGATTCTTAATTCAACAAATTATCAACCACTACAAGGGTTAAAATCAACCCTGGCAATCTGAGGTCTTCTATGGATTATCTCTTCCAGCTAATATTAATGTTAGGTGTTGAAATATCAAGGTGACACAGAAACAGTTTAGATAAAGCTGCCGGTACAGGATCTATGTACTCATCCATCTCCCAGGTAAACAATTCAACAGAAAAGATTAATGGTCCTCAGAATATTAGTCTTACTTATCTCTTTAGTTTTAAGACTAGTAAAGCTGGCAATTTTATAGGACTGTGGCGTCAAGCCAATGTGTGTGCCAAATTTAAATTTCTCATTTAATTCTAAACTGCATCATAAAAGCCATGTGAGATTTTGTTTTAGGACACTTTATCTGTTAAGAGTGTTCCTTTTTAAAAGATACAGATTTTTCCTTGATTTGTTAGAGAAACACTGAGAAAAAAGAATCAGGTGCTATATTGAGTTATATAGAAACATAAAATCTGCAAACTGCTAATAGAATCAATCAAATGCAAAAGTCAAAATTTAAATGCCAGATTCTGCATTAGAAAAAAATATATACAGTCAATTTGCGTGAGACTGAAATTTTTTGTTACTTCATTGTGCTGTGTTTTGCTGCATCAAATGCATCCTTACATAGACTACTAATTATTTTTTTTTAATAGGCACTCAGTAAGTTTTATTTAAGACTATTTAGTGACATGGAAAAAATGTTCACAGCACAAGATGAAATTTACAATGCAATAAATATGTACATGAACTATTATCTTAATTAAATAATAAATGCTTTACAATTTGAAAAATAATACCTGGCTAAAAATATTCCAACATATTAATGAACTTTATTTCTAAGAAAATGAAAGTTAATTTTTAATTTATCAATCTTCAAATTATCTATAATGTCCATGTTTTATTTTCAGAACAGAAAAGTACATTATAATTTGTAAATTAAAAAATACTGCACATTAAATTCTGTATCTCATTTGCTCTTATAAATAACTGGAACATTTTCACTTCAACTATAGTGCTGCTATATATATATTATGTATATATAAAACATATATATACATTACTCATATATGAGTAAACTTATTCATAATATATATAGCCTGTGACAGACATTATAACAATATTTTATTTTTCTATAATTATATTTTCAAATATTTGCATTAAAAAATTCATATTTACTGTCATTTTCAAGAATAAAACTTTTATTCATTCTGTGAGGCTTATCTGAACACCAATGCTTAGAAGACTTTCCCTTAACTTATTTTGAAGCAAAAATTTGCCAATCAATTACTAACAAATAGTGTGAGCATGGCCCACACAGACAGACCCAGCTCCTCACTCTTGGAATGCTGGTGAACATCTGCCATGATAGCTTTAGGGCAACACTGTCAAATGGCCTTTGGAATCAATTAGAAGCACCAGTCCTGCAACAGGAAATTATGGCTCTCCTACTCCAGAAACAAAGCAAAGCAGAAGCTTCCATTATTAACTAGATTATTTTGTAAAAGAAGAAGGAGAACATTTGAATCTTGCTAAGCTTTTCTAAATAATTACTGGTTATAACTACACTCATCCACAAATGTGGATGATTTTTTCTTAAATTTTGTCTTAAATTTTCTGAAATCTTAAATGTCAGAATTTAAGAAGAGATTAGAGAAAGAGACTTATTATTCCACACTTTCACTACCAAGAAAGTCTAGCTAACCGGTGGTTACAGTTCTTTTTTTCTTTTAATATATATTTTATTGCACTTTACTTTCTGGGGTACATGTGAAGAACATGTGGGATTATTGCATAGGTACATATATGGCAATGAGATTTGCTGCCTCTACCTCCATCACCTATATCTGGCATTTCTCCCCTTGTTATCCCTCCCCAACTCCCTAACCCTGCTGTCCCTCCCCTACTCCCTCAACAGACCCCAGTGTGTGATGCTCCCCTCCCTGTGTCCATGTGTTCTCATTGTTCAACACCCACCTATGAGTGAGAACATGTGGTGTTTGATTTTCTATTCTTCTGTCAGTTTGCTGGGGATGGTGGTTTCCAGGTTCATCCATGTCCCTACAAAGGACACGAACTCATCATTTTTGATGGCTGCATAGTATTCCATGGTGTATATGTGCCCCATTTTCCCTGTCCAGTCTATCATTGATAGGCATTTGGGTTGGTTCCAGGTCTTCGCTATCGTAAACAGTGCCACAATGAGCATACGTATGCATGTGTCTTTATAAAAGAACAATTTATAATACTTTGAGTATATACCCAGTAATGGGATTGCTGGGTCAAATGGAATTTCTATTTCTAGGTCCTTGAGGAATCACCACACTGTTTACCACAATGGTTGAACTAATTTACACTCCCACCAACAGTGTAAAAGTGTTCCTATTTCTCCACATCCTCTCCAGCATCTGTTGTCTCCAGATTTTTTAATGATCGCCATTCTAACTGGCATGAGATGGTATCTCAATGTGGTTTTGATTTGCATTTTTCTAATGACCAGTGATGATGAGCATTTTTTCATGTTTGTTGGCTTCATATATGTCTTCTTTTGAAAAGTGTCTGTTCATATCCTTCACCCACTTTTGAATGGGTTTGTTTGTTTTTTTCTTTTAAATTTGTTTTAGTTCTTTGTAAATTCTGGATATTAGCCCTTTGTCAGATGGGTAGATGGCAATTCTTGTTTTAGAAAATTTGTCATTTTTCACTGAACAGATGCCCTCAATTACACACTACAACAAACTGCCTACACCTTGATTTGCGGTCTGGTCTTTCTCAAGTTGTCATTCTCTCATATTGTCTTTCTGACATGCTAAGTCTTCTCAATCTAATTAACTATCTATAATTTAAGGGTCCATGCAGAAAGCACAATGGCAGTGCTAACCAATGCCTGTCACTAGTCTATTCCTTAACTTGAGGATTCCATGAGTAAAAACCTTCACCAGAGCATTTCATTTCCAATGTCTCTTTTAAAACAAAAACTATATAAGTTGATTGACAGTGGAAAATGCCTCTTTAGTAATACTTCTAAAGCTGAAAAAATACAAGACCTAATTTTGACCACCTAACTTTGTAAAAAAAAAGAACTTATTTAGCAATAAATTCAATGCCTTATGTTTCTTGAAATTAAACATTTTTACTTAGTTTATACTTTTTGAGAGTTTCAGATTTTAATTATTTTAAATAAATGCTTCTTTTTAAAAGTGGTGCTCAGAAAAGCAATATGAAAGAGTGAAGCAGTGTTTTAACTTCTTGAATTAATCTTGGTGCCACTTCTGGGCAAGGATGTCCATTTTAAATATTCTGCAGCAACCTGCACCTCTCTCTATTCCAGTCCTTATCATTTCCAATGTTTACTTTTGATTTATGTTACAATTTCATCCATCTATCATAGTGACTAGAAAACAGTAGTCACTTAATTTATGTTAGAATTAAGAAATGAATATCTATGTGGAATGTTTAACAAACGGGGCATTTTGTTCTTGTTGGAACGTATGGATAAAATATAAGATGTGATTTAATAATTGATTTCAAGTATGAAAAATCAACTGCAAACTTACAGAATTTGAGATAGCAGCCAGTTAATAAATTCAGCGTAAGCAAAATAGTGTGTTGTTTTTTTTTTTTTTACCTGTCCACCATTTAGTACTTCTATAAAAGCTACTTTATAGTGCCTAAATTGGACTGGTTCTTGACTTTTCTGTTATCCCTTATTATAATTTCCTAGTGAGGCCTGTCCATCCAAAGTAATATCCAGGATTCTGGAATTATTTTATGTACTTTCTCTTGTACTTAAAATCTTTGTCACAGTAGTCAACTAGGCTTAGATTTCAATTTCAGCTCTAACTTTTATTGGTCGAATGGCTTTGCTCCAATTATCCCTCCTAACCCTCATCTACCCAATAGCGATAACAGTGTTATCTATTATAGGATTACTTCTCAAAGTAATCTTGTAAACTTAAGCAAATAAAATATCATAACTTAATATCTGAGCTTTGAAAGTGTTAAAATAATTATGCTTACAAATATGTTATATACAAATAACTATACTTATATAAATGTAGCATATGTATTAAATACGATTAACCTGAGTCCTCTTAATCTGGGGAGTTTCTATATATTTTTCACAAACAGGACAGGGCTATTATAAATTTGTCATTCCCAGTGTTGTGACAAAGTTGTTACCAATCCAGAGGTATTTACAATTTAAAAGCCAATAAAAGCTGCACTCCAATATGTAATTTTAAAAAGTACATTAAGACACATATAGAGATTTGGGAGAGACTTATTGAGGAAGACAACCTGTCTTTCAAATTCCCCTGAAATAATACACACATAGATGCCTATTAAAGACCTACTAATAAGAACTATTGTCCCATTATAAATACAATAGACTGTGGCTTTAAACTTAGCAACTAGAATGTTAGAGAGATATGTGATTTAAAAGCAACCGTGGAAGAAGAGAGCAGACTAATATATAATCTATATACTGCATAATGGAGTAATATTTTTTATACCATTTTAGATTGGGCCTCGTAGCTTCTTCTTGTTCCACTCACCCCCAGAATAAGGGAAAGGGTGTGTGTGTGTGTGTGTGTGTGTGTGTGTGTGTAACAGAGAGAGAGTGAGAGCATGCCTGTGTGTACACTGTGAAGAGGTTTGGCAATGTTCTACTGAGGATGTGAGGCTGAGGTCTGTAAATGTAGGCCTGCCGTTACTGTGAAACACTCTGTAAGGACAAGGTTGCAGAAGGATCACAAAACAGAGAGGATTAGGAGGTGCTAACAATGTTTTGAGAAGCTATCTTTAGTAATAGGTCCACATATTCCGCAAGACAAGTTTTTAAATCTTTTCCTTGTTTATAAAATTCTCAAACATATATGTACATTTATTTTTTCTTTACATTTTTCTTCATTTTATATTTTTTCCACAATAAAAATTAACTACTGTATAATTTTTGAGCAATTATATTTTAAAATTTGTTTTTATATATGTAACGGTCAGTTTTTTGCTTAACATAATGCAAATGAAAAATACAGGATGCTTTCATGGGCCTGATGATGATCAAAAGACCAAAGTGTTTCTAATCTCTAAGTCTATTCTGATCCAGCAATTCTACATCTAGTTTAAGAGTTCATCATAAGACTTTTTTCAAATATATATATATATACATATATCTATTATTATTATACTTTTCAGTTCTGGGGTTACATGTGCAGCTATTACAGGATTGTTACATAGGTATACACGTGCCATGGTGGTTTGCTGCCTCCATCCCCCTGTCACCTACATTAGATATTTTTAAGTAATTGGGTGACTATCTCATACAGGGTTATTTGATGCAACTCTACAAAAGTAAAAACGTAGATCCAATCAATACTAAAGTCTATCTGAAAGGATTTATGAAATAAACTATGGTACATCCATCGCTTATAGTTCTTAGCTATTAAAATAATGTTCAGGTCAGGTGTGGTGGCTCATGTCTGTAATCCCAGCACTTTTGGGGGCTAAGGCAGGCAGATCACCTGAGATGGGGAGTTCGAGGCCAGCCTGAGCAACATGGAGAAATCCTGTCTGTACTAAAAGTACAAAATTAGCCGGGCATGGTGGCAGCTGCCTGTAGTTCCAGGTACTATCGAGTCTGAGGCAGGAGAATTGCTTGAACCGGGGAGGTGGAGGTTGCAGTGAGCCAAGACTATGCCATTGCACTCCAGCCTGGACAACAAGAGCGATATTCCACCTCAAATAATAACAACAATAATAATAATAATAACAATAATAATGCTCAGAAAGTACAAACTCAACATTACGAGACGTTCTTACAAGATGTTCGTCAAAACAATGCTGACAACTAAGCCCATTGGAGAGCACCTGCCCAGTGCAAAGAAGACATGTGCCATTTGGCTTCCACCACATCTATGTAAGGCTGAAAAGCCAGCACCACCAGATGATCAATCTACTTTACAAGAGAAGGTGCACAATGCATAGGACAGGTTCTTGTAGAAAGATAAATCACAGTGTGGGTTTTAGTCATTGCATTCTCTTTAGGGAAAGACCCATGGTACCCCAATGGTAAAATGAAGCTGATACAGAAAGTATATTGTTTAAAGGAGCATGTAAGATATATATCTTAATAATATTGCTCAGGGCTATTGAATAGGCTATTATATTTTAAACTTAACATGTCCTTCACAAATCAACAAATTACATGTATGATATTCTATTTTTCTTAATAGCACTTGCTGCGTCACATCTCATGGTTAACGATAATAAATATAATTCAGGCACGTATTTCTATGATTTCTATGTTAATGACAAATGTAAAATTTCCTCAGTGTTCTAGTGCACTTCTATGCTGATAGCCAATAAAGTAACTAATAATTATTTCAATATTGCAATTACGTATAAATCCTGCCTTTCTGTGTATTAGTCTGTTCTTGTCCTGCTATAAAGAAATGCCTGACACTGAGTAATTTATAAAGCAAAGAGGTCTAATTGGCTCAGAGTTCCGCAGGCTCTACAGGAAGCATGGCTGGGGAGGCCTCAGGACATTTACAATCATGGCAGAAGGTGAAGGAGAGGCAGGAGCTATGTGGCAGGAGCAAGAGAAAGAGAGAAAAGTGGGAGGTGCTACATACTTTTAAACAACAAGATCTCATGATAACTCACTATTATGAGAACAACACCAAAGGGAAAATTCTCCCCAATGATCCAATTACCTCTGACCAGGCCCTACCTCCAACATTGGGTAAAGATAATTCTAACAAATGAAAGGAAGTTGGACTAAAGGGCTTCCTGTCCTTGGTGGACAAAGAATTAACTAGTTTAAAGAGTTATGAAAAAAAGAGAAATTAACTTTGTATTGCATTGAGTTTTGACAATATTTTACTTGTTCCACAATGACTTTTCCCAATCTTAATTAATTTAGCAAAAATATATTGAATTTATCTACTCTACTACACTTATTATGCAAAAAATCTGGAGTCTCAGTATAATTCTGATAACAGCGACCACACGTCCCCTAGCATTTGATGGAAACACTAGTTTAGATCTATGAGAGTTTTTTAATGTGAATATTTGTGATATTGGTTGTTTTTTATTCCAATACACCATTCCCCTTCAAAGTCTTAAAGATTTTTTGACCTATTTAGTTTTTCTCTTCTCTGCTACCAAGAAGAACTGAGACTACTAACCATTGTTTTTAAGTAAGAATGCTAAGGTGGATGGCACTTTTCTCAAAAATGTAAACTTTAGGTTATTACTGCAATATAACACTAATACTTACAAATTCCATTTTGAAATTTTGATAGAAAAATGAGGTAATGTGGTAAACAGAGAGGTTTTTTTTTTTTTTTTTTTTTTTTTTTTTTTTTTTTTTTTTTTTTTTTTTTTTTTTTTTTTTTTTTTTTTAAATACTTTTTTGGGAAAAGACTCTCTGCCCAGCTTTGAACACAATGATTAGCTGCCTCCGGGTCAGCTTCAGCTTCTTAGCCAATATTTGCGATTCCCAGGGAAAAGACTTTGTCAGGTCTATTTCTAATTTGGTATCTCCCCTTCCCAATCAAGCTTTGACCCTTTTCTTTTCTTTGGGATTATAACTCAAATAATCCTTTTGCCTTACTGTCTTAGAACCCAACCACCATATCAATGCTGGGAATGGTCCAGGAAAAGAATTATTTAGATGAGATCACTTACTGACTAATAGAGCATTAGGGTCTCATTCTGAGTTTTCAGGAGAGCAGAACCATCCTCTAGAATAAGGTGAAAATCCAAATGGAAAGAAATATACCTTGTCTTCCTGGAAAAATTTGTCAATGTAGGAGATTGCATTGACTGGTATTATGACTCAAGCATCTACAATGTATGCATAAAATAATAATTAAGAAAATAATGGGGGCTGGGCACGGTGGCTCAAGCCTGTAATCCCAGCACTTTGGGAGGCCGAGGCGGGTGGATCATGAGGTCAAGAGATTGAGACCATCCTGATCAACATGGTGAAACCCCGTCTCTACTAAAAATACAAAAAATTAGCTGGGCATGGTGGTGCGTGCCTGTAATCCCAGCTACTCAAGAGGCTGAGGCAGGAGAATTGCCTGAACCCAGGAGGCGGAGGTTGCGGTGAGCCGAGATTGTGCCATTGCACTCCAGCCTGGGTAACATGAGTGAAACTCCGTCTCAAAAAAAAAGAAAATAATGGGATCCAATGGTTATATTTAAGTTGCATCAGTACCTCACAGATGGATAATATAAAGCTGAGTCCAATTAATAAACAACTTATATTTCATACTTGCATATTTATTTTGCTCTTGCTAGAACACTGGATGTGCTACCTAATCTGACTTAACTATTTTTTTCCCATTTTGATATTTGCATATTATATCAGCATTCTGCCTTTTACAGATAAACAAGAAAGAACTAAAGGAAAAGAAACAATAGGTTACTTTGTTTGTCTTTATCTTTCTGTGTGGCTATTTTCAGCACAAGATGTTGACAAATATGCAGAAGTAATACAGGGAGTTAACACAGGAAAGAAAACATGTAACTGTGTTTCTTGTTCTTTCATGTTTCTTACATCATCTGAATTAGTTTCCTAGGGCTGATATAATAAAGTCTCACAAACTAGGTGCCTTAAACAGCAGCAACGTCTTGCCTCATAATTCTGGAGGTCATGATTTTAACCTTACCTCTAAATAAGTTAACATTCTCAGGTACTGGAAGTTAATACGCCAACATATTTTTTGAACAACACAATCCATGTTGTCATTGCCGTTCTGCTAGCAAAGCAAATTCTGGCTTGAACACGATGATTCAGGGCCATCAACACCTGTGCTGACTGACTAGCCCACATAACATGCTTTCCTTGTATTCACTGCTTTCAGCCTCATTAAACTGCCACATATTATCAGTGCACAAAATTTTGTTTTCATGAGTCATCATGAACGCTATATATAAATGCACTATTGAAAAATTGTGGTGGACTCAAATATTGTGCATATCTCCCATACTTACTTGTATGTTGCATTGTCACATCAGATTTCAGTTATAAAACTCAAGTTCCAAGACAAAATTATTAAAAATTTTGTGGCATCATGGTTTCAGATCATGAAGTTATGCATTATTCCAACAACATGGACCACCACTTGCCCTTACTGATCTGCTACTTCTGCTTCTAAAAGTGCAACCTGTCAGCAATATAGACCAAGAGCACCAGTTAGAGGTGATTACTTGAAGAGATGAACTGGCCATGATGGAAACCATCTCAATTTGTTCTCACAGGAATAGAAAACAATTTCAGCTATAATGTTGCCTTTGCTACCCGCAGAGCTTCAGCTAGCACCCCTTGAAGGGACTTACAAAATATCTGATTCTCAAGCATAACATTTAAGCAGGAAATCAATTCAGCAGTGTAGAAGATGCTGGATGGTCCTATGACCATGTGATGTTGGTTATATCACATACCCCCACCACCAGCAGCTTCTGCCTAGAAGTATTAGAATAATAAGAGTATTCGAATGGCATGTTTCAAAGACACAACTGAAGTGTCATCTTGGAGGAAATAGCATGTAAATACTGCTCGTGATACTCCAGTGCATAGTGTACACGTAAAATCAGAGAGCATTGAGTCAAATCGCATTTTGTCTCCTATAGAAGGAATATGCATGTTTGGGAAACTAAGGGTTGGGGCCAAAGTTGGCCAACTTATCACTTCTATTGACTCACCAAGGGACTTATACTTCCTGTCTCTGTAACTCTGATCCTCAAAGAGTTGCAGGTTTCTTTGACTGAAAAGCCACGGCTGCTGGCTGGAAACTCTGGGCTCCTTATGTCCGGGGGCTGATAGACAATAAGGGGAGTATTCATCTCAACAGAGGTACTTGACCATGGTTAGGCAAAGGTAACTCTACGTATTTACTCAATGGTGGCACAGAAAAGCATATGTTAAATTCTGGCAAAAATCTCTTGTATCTCATGGTTTATCCTTGCCAACTGTGATTATAAATGAATACTTGCAATAACTCATTCTGAAGAAAGGTTATCAATTATTCGGATACCTGCAAAATAAAGGTTTAGATCAAACTATCAGGCAAACTAAAGGGATTGGAAGAAGTGGTAGCTAAGGAGAAAATAATTTAGAATGGATAGTGGAAGAGAAAATGATGAGTACCATTTGTGGTCCCAAAACCAAATGCAAAGACCAGACTGTAATTCTTTTCACAAATCTCCTTGTTACAAAATTTACTCTTAGACATGTAAATGCTCAGCTAAAACCTCCTTTCAGAAGAAAACTTGATGCTCTCTTGCAAGAAATGCAATTAACTCTTAACTCAGAGTCCAATTTGGACTGTTAGTAAAGGCTAGGCTCTTCTCGTGACAAACCATAGCCAATAATGGGCAAGGCAGTGGAAAAAAAAACTGTCGTTACTACCCTATTTGGGACTTTTCTAGTGGGCAGTCATTCTTTGGGCATCCCCCTTCATTTGGAAAGATTTGTTCAAGTATACATTGCAGTCTGATAGTAACCCCTACCCAATCATACTTTTTTTTTGTTTGTTTTGCATCTTTCTCAGGCTTTTTTCCCTAAAAAAACTTTTGGAGTCTTAGCTCCCTTTCAGTAATTGTCTCTAAGCAATTTCTGAATGAGCCCACTGGAAATAAGCAAGCTTATTTTTCAATGTCAATTCCAAGAATAGAGTAGTTAGTACCTGCAAATTAAGGCTCCCTGAAATGATAGCATGAAGCTGAGATTTGATATCATAATCAATCAGATCCTTTCCAGCATGGGATACGTAATAATGCAAATAATCTATCCACTTTGAAGAAGCAGCCTAGTTCTAGACAAAACCATTTGCATTTGCATCCCCAAAGTTACCAAATATATTTTGGTGTATGAAAAGGCAATTCAAGCAGAGGGCTAAAATTTCTATAGCTATATTGAATATTGTGTAATAGAATATAGGAGCAAGTGATAATACTGATCACTAAATCTCTTGATATTTTGATTGCTTGTTGTCTGTGTATATAAATGCACATATATATATATATAAAAACATATGTATCATATATATATATATATTTTAGCTGGAGTGTAATACAATCTGGCAATGAAAATGTGGTAATATGGTTATAAAAGAGCAAATTTAAAAATTCAGTGATTGCATTATGACCCAAAATTACTTTGTTCAGTAAGGGAAACAA
This sequence comes from Cebus imitator, assembly GCF_001604975.1. Taxonomy (NCBI): domain Eukaryota; kingdom Metazoa; phylum Chordata; class Mammalia; order Primates; family Cebidae; genus Cebus; species Cebus imitator. The sequence continues at coordinate 2,408,222 of NW_016107499.1, read as the reverse complement.
GTCCTAAGCTTTCCTTCATAATATAGTTCAAAGCTGCTGTAAGCTCAAATTCTCAGGGAAACTGTAGAGTGCAAAATAGAAAATTAGCAGGAGAAAAAAAGCTTAGGAATTATTATTTTTTTCTTTCCTTACTTTTTTTACTCTGCTCTATTTCTTTAGCAAGGACAGCTTAATACCTCTCTTGAAGGTTTATAGCACTTGTGGGGTTTGAGGTTTGGAAGTTAGACCTCCTCCTTTTCCTTACATTTCCATTGGCTGCAGATGGTCTCTGCTGGTGAGAACACAAGATTACACACTACCACTTTCTTTCTTCTCCTATTCCGTAGCTGACAAAAGGGACAAGAATACTGCGTTGTTGGCCATCATAGCAGAGTGACACTTACAGCACACTGAAAGTCAGGAAGAGCTGAATTGTACGTACTAACACCACAAATTTAATACAGTGGAGAAAGACATTTCTGGAAGTAATTATAACTTCCCACATGTGTGTCTTTAGAGCTGAGTATTGTTTATTTTGTGGAAAGGATAAGGTCCTTCTTCAGTAGAAAAGCATAAGCAGACTAATAAGGGGACATGCTGAGTTGAAATTTCAGGAGCTCCCAGCTCCACAAATGTCATTTTTTATTCTCTTTGCTTTGAAACAAGATTCAAGCAAAGTTACAACTATAATTGCAGAGTGAAGGAACTAAGTAATAGCATGTTCCAAAATTTCTTCTTTTAACTCAGTGTTATAGCCTGTGAAACAGACAGATAGTCATGAATATTGCCTGAGTATTATGGAAAACTAAATGAAGTGGTACTAGTTCTATAAATTCAATGTGCTTCTTTTGTTTCTTTGTTTAATATTGGCAGCTCTTTATTAAAACCTACTTTAGGCTAGGCATGGTGGCTCACGTCTGTAATCCCAACACTTTGGGAGGCTGAGGTGGGTGTATCATGAGGTCAAGAGACTGAAGACCATTTTGGCCAAGATGGTGAAACCCCATCTCTACTAAAAATACAAAAATTAGGCTGGGTGCAGTCGTTCATGCCTGTAATCCCAGCACTTTGGGAGGCCGAGGCTGGCGGATCACGAGATCAACAGATCGAGACCAACCTGGCCAACTAAAAATACAAAAATTAGCCGGGCGTGGTGGCACATGGTCCCAGCTGTGGTCCTGTGGTCCCAGCTACTCGGGAGTCTGAGGTGGAAGAACTGCTTGAACCCAGGAGGTGGAGGTTGTAGTGAGCCGAGATTGCGCCACTGCACTCCAGCCTGGTGACAGAGCAAGACTCTGTCTTAAAAAAAAAAAAAAAAAAAAAAAAAAATTAGCTGGGCATGCTGGTGCGTTTAATCCCAGCTACTCTGGAGGCTAAGGCAGGAGAATTGTTTGAACCTGGGAGACAGAGGTTGCAGTGAGCAGAGGTCATACCACTGCGTTGCAGCCTGGCAACAGAGTGAGACTCTGTCTCAAAAAAAATAAATAAATAAACACTTTGTTGGTATGTCATCACTGACCATAATGATTTTTATAATAGTATATTTCAGTCATCAATCGAAGTTTTTCTTCATAGAGATAGAAATTCATCTTATTTTTCTCTGTCACAGGAATAATTTATTAACACTTTACTAATTATGGCAAAATCTGAATGTTAGAACTTAGTATAGTCTAACATAATTTAATGTTAACATAATTAATTGACTAGATGGTATAATAATCAGGGAGATTTAGAAAATAAATGCAACTAAGGCTATTACCTCACTTATTGATTTAACACTTGAAAGCAAATTAGTTGTTCAACAGGGGGAAATCAGAGATTTCCACATAAAGTACTGTGTAGTTGATATTTGGAGGCAAATGTAGAAAGGAGACAGGGAAAAATAGCGTGGTTTGCTTCTGATTACATATCATGTATCTCGGTATTAGACTATAGAGTTTTTATAAGATAACTATTAATAAAAGTACACACACATTTGCATGGAACCTCAGAATATCAGTTCCAGAAGAACCTCATATACAGGTTTCATGCATACATTTTTCTTGGTGTTTATTACTAAGATCAAATGTGCCCCTATAGGTTTTCTCTTCTTGCCAGTATAACTACGTGCAGCCTGTGGCAGGTCGCTGAGCTTTAAAATGCAATGCTGCATTTAAATGTCAGCTCTTAGATGCTTACTCAGACTTTCTTGAAGAAAGTTATTTTGTTGCCATAAGGTGGAATGGGCATACCAGACCTCCTTTAATGGACATGGTATGGGTAGATTAAGACAAAGCCCAACATCAAGAAAATTTTATTTCTTGTTAAGACTTTGGCTGCTTTACTAGAGAAATATTCTAGGAAATAAAAACCTGTACCAATAGATAAGAGATTTATGAGAAACCTGGAAGCTCATCTCATATGTAGGAGGCCTGTCCTTAGGCATTAGAGCTGCTGAGTGATTTGCAGATGGCTCCTCAACTTTTAATTCAAAGGTAATATTTTGTTTCCACTCTTTGTTATTTGGTCTCAAGTGACTCTTTGTAAAAGGGAATTAAGGGACCTAGTCTCCCTATGTAGAAATTAAGGCAGCAGAAGGGACACGTTTTTGGAATGTACCAGGGCTCCAGCACTATAAACAGTCATTATCCTTATTTATATGGATATTGCTCTGGCCACTGGTATTCTAATGATTAGGGCCTGATGTCAAGGTTTGTACAGGACAGTTTTCTGTGTTTAACAAATATTGAACAAACTAAAATTGGAATTGCAATACCGATGAAAATACATATCATGGCTTAGGAAACTATTCACAATGAAAAATGTGTATGTCTTCTCAAAGCAGATGGTATAATCCCAAGAGGCAGGCAAATGGGTGCATAAACAGGATAGTGGCTGTGAAGGAAACTTGCGCTAAAGTGGGTATGGTGCTGCGAGATCCCATGAGATTCCCAAACCAAAATGATTGGGAGTGGCATTTACATGTTATGCCTAAAGACATGAAACCTTCCCATGACAGGAAGGTTGATGACACTGAGCCACTCCCTAGTCATCAGGGTAAAAGTTTGTTCTAACAGAAATTTATGTTTGCACAAAGTTTGCCCGAATTTCCTGGATGACTTCCAAACACTAATAATGCTATTTTATAGAGGCATACATTGAAATCGATTGGATGGTGGAGGCTGGACAAGTTTTCATGGGAGATAGTCAACTCTGCCCCAGGGATGGGCCAGGCACTCTAAGAATCTAACCACAACCTTTCCACTCTGGCTTAAAATCACTAAATAATTCAAGAGTTTGTTTTTTACTTAGTCTGGCTTTCCCATAATCTGCCCAAAGAACTACTATTTTATTTTAGTTAAAAATAACCATAGGAATAATAAAATTTGCCTTTGAAGTTTAGGAAAGAGAAAAATATATTTAAAATTGAGTCATAATGTATGTTACATGACTATACAGAAAAAAACTGGTATAGTTTGTGAGTTAATTAGGGATTCAAGACCTGCATGGTATCTCTAGCTTTTAGGCAATATTTTGCAGAGTGAAACTGGAACATACCAACTTACTAAAATTATGACTACTTTAATCCATTGTGGGTTTGTTTTATCAACTCAGCTTTAAAATCTGGAAATTCTTTTCATTCTATATTCTGTTAAAATACCTAGCTTTAATCCAGGAGGTCAATAGGTCTAATATTGGACTACTATGTTGAGAGTGGGAAATTATTGGTAAATTCTAATATTGATCATAAAAACTCATTGTACCAATTTAACTTAGCCCTCAAACAGTTTACCTTTGTGAGGGCCAAAATCTACAAAGCTGTGTAGCTTCTAACCACTGGCTGAAGAAAATAGTCCACCTCAGAAAATATGTAGAAATAGGAGTAAAACCTGAAAGGTCACAGTTTTTATTTTGATGTAATTTGAGATTATTTTCATACGAGTCAAATTAAAAGAAAACATTTTTTTTCTCTGGGCATGGTGGCTCCTGCCTGCATTTCCAGCACTTAAAGGAGGCTGCGGCAGGCAGATCACTTGGGGTCAGGAGTCTGAGACTAGCCTCCCCAACACGGTGAAACTCTGCCTCTACTAAAAATACAAACATCAGCTGGGTGTGATGGTGCACATCTGTAATTCTAGCTAGTAGGGAGGCTGAGGGAGGCCTATCCCTTGAACCCAAGAGGTGGAGTTTGCAGTGAGCTGAGACTGCACCACTGCACTTGAACCTGGGTGACAGAGAGAGACTCCATCTCAAACAAAACAAATAAACTAAGAATAAATAAGAAAAGAAAACATATTTGCTTGTAATCTTGTAAATTATATCACAGGAGAGAGAGAATATAGTTTTAAATTAAATTTACCTTTGAAAAAAAATAATAAAGAATATAAAACTTGTCTCCAAAAGGCAGAAGTAAAATTGCACGCACCTGGGAGGGTCGGACACTTGTCATCACCTGAATGTTATTCTTTTACTTGTGGTATGTTGTTGATGAGTCAGATGGGCACCAGGTCCTTTCTGAATGTCTTGAAAGATGGACAGTAAATGTTTTTGTTTTGCTTTGGGTTTGTTTTATTTTGTCTTTTATCCTTTAAAACAGTATTTCTCAATGTGTGTAGCCTTGAATTTTTTGAAAGGATAATTGTTCACTGTAACATGCATTGCATGATGTTTCATACTCCTGGTATCTACTTATTAAAATTCTGATAGCTGGTTCCCATGTTTTTAATAAATTTTTTTATAAAGTGACTCCAAACATTTCCTAATGTCCCTAGGAGGGTTGAGAACTACTATGAGGTTTACACTTATCTGTTCCCGATGAATGAAAACTTGAGGGGCGACATGGGGCATGTGACCCTTGGAGAACCCAGCCTTTCGGTAAGGTGCTTTGGCCATTTTCCAGCTGAACATTTTTTTTTTGGTCCTCTAGGGAAAAAGTCAGGCTTGAAAAAATATCACTGGAAGGGAATTGTATAAAAGACTTAGGCCACTCAATTCCCAAGGGAGAGGAAGAAATGTCATGGGGAGCAGTTCATTTCCACATTTTCTTAAATTTACAACCCGTAATACTTTACCGAAAGGTGAGGGGGAAGTTGCTTTCCAGCATTACAAACTACAACACACTTATATTTGAGCACCATGATCACTGTCCATTGTTTCACAGCTGGAAGAGAGGACAATCACCTTGCAACCCTTGTGCAGATGTCAACATTTTTCTGCAGAAGGCCAGATGCAAACATTTTAGGTTTTGTGAGACAAACCTTTTTTGTCACAACTACTCAACTGTACCATTATAGTTCAATGAAACCAAAGGTGGTATATAAGTGAAGGGAATGGTGTGTTCCAATAAAACCTTATTTATAGGCCTGGTGCAGTGGCTCACGCCTGTAATCCCAGCAATTTGGGAAGCTGAGGCAGGCAGATCACCTGAGGTCAGGAGACTGAGACCAGCCTGGCCAACATGGTGAAATCCTATCTCTACTAAAAATACAAAATTTAGCCTGGCATGGTGGCAGGCGTCTGTAGTCCCAGCTACTTGGGAGGCCAAGGCAGGAGAGTCGCTTGAACCCAGGAGGCAGAGGTTGCAGTGAGCCGAGATGGTACCATTGCACTCCAGCCTGGGCAACAGAGTGAGATTCCATTTTAAAAAAAATTTTTTTTAAACCCATATTTACAGATATGTACCTTTTATGTCACAAAATATTATTCACTAATTTAATATTTTAAATGTTTAAAAAAATGTAAAAACCATGCCTACTTTCTATACCCATCCTACAAAATAAAAAGCAACAGGCCAGATACAGCCCATGAGCTACAGTTTAACACCTGAACTTGAATGGCCACCTGTGGACTAGCCTTAGCCAAGTTCACCAGCTCAGGTGCCACTATTGCTCAAGAGACTTGGCTGTATTTGAAGGATTAAGGAGGAAGGGATCCAAGATCCCTAGTAACATAGTGACTAAAGAATAGGTGATCCCAATAAAGAGCTATGTATACAATGTGGTGTGCATATTTTAATCTTTCACTTCTGTGCACAGGAAAATTTTTACCCATTTAAACATCTTAACAAATTTTTGTCTCTTATAAAAAAAAAATGAGAGGAATGGTGTGAACAAAGCTATTTGTCTCTTGAAGTTAGGAATCTTTCATTAACATGCTTAGAAAAATATTTAGTTGCAACAGTACTTAGGAAGAAGCAAAGAGGAGTATCTCACCAGGTTTTTGCCTAAAAATTTAGCAGAAATATTGTGGTGTGTAGGGTTAATTTCAAGTTAAATGCTGCATTGGGTTTTGCTGACTGAGACGTATATTCATGAAAATAGTTTATCTCCCAAGCCTCTGCTTTTCTTAATTTTTTTTTTTACTATTTATTATTTTTCTTCTTAAGAGCAATAACATACTTTTTTAAAAGTCTGCTTCAAAACTGTCACAATTATGTTACTCATACCTACTCTCAAAAAGCTAATAAAATAGGTGAGAGAATAATTAAATACTTCAAATATGTATTAAAATGATCAGCCTGTTTGCACAAGAACTCTCTATGCTAATTCTCTTCCTTTTATATAAGTTTGAAAAGTTTTTGTTTTGCTGTTGTTTTTGTTTTTTTAAGATGGAATCTCTGTCGCCCAGGCTGAAATACAATGGCACAATCTAGGCTGGCTGGAACATCCACCTCCCGGGTTCAAGCGATTCTCCTGCCTCAGCCTCCTGAGTAGCTGGGACTACACACACATACCACCACACCAGGCTAATTTTTGTATTTAATAGAGACAGGGTTTCACTATGTTGGCCAGGCTGGTCTCGAACTCCTGACCTCAGGTGATCTGCCTTCCTAGGCTTCCCAAAGTGCTGGAATTACAGGTGTAAGCTTCCATGTCCAGACATTTGAAAAGATTTTAATACAAAAATTAAAAAGAAAAACATATGATCTCTTTGTCTTCTTTCTCTTTTATTCCTTTGTATACAGTCATTCATTAAATCTTGTTAATTTTTGGCCTAAATGTCCATCTGCATATCACAAATTACTCCAATTATTTAGAATTCTCATTTTCCTTTTTATCTTATTTATTAACTTCTCTCAATATCTAGTCTAATTTCTTTAAATACTGCATGTGTGTCGAAATGCTTCCTTGACTCCCTGACTCTTCCCCCAGATTGACCCTTATCCCAAACACTTTTACCTGCTGTTTATATAAATGCATCAATATCCTCTCCTATTTCCTCTCTCATCTTCTCTTTTTTAGTAGAAAATATTTTTCTTAGCATCCTTTAGGACTAAATCTTTCTTACCTATATGTCAAAGCTCTATTTCTTAAATAAAATATTTCCTTAGTTCAAAGATAATTTTATAAAGGGTAATGTTGTGATTCATTCAAACATAAAATGACTACAGGCCAAATATTTTATTTACTCATTAATCAATAAGGCAGCCATGAGGCTGTAACAAGTAGTTTACAGAAGAATCCAGAGAAGAGATGCAAATATGCAATAAGAAATATTAAATATAGTTGCTAATAGAAGTAAAAATTCAATATATATGACAATAATGTAACTGCCTTTGCAAAAATTATAACTGAGACAATTATTACAGTGAAAGAGATGTGACCTCACTGACTCCATCTTGCTGCTAAACTCCACGCTGTCTTTCTTCATTCCTGGGCATAGGCCAAACTAACTGGCAGGAACTTAGGTCTTTTGGTTTAGCTTTGAAACAAAGACAGTAATACTCCTTTCCAAAAACAAACCCCCTTCCTTCCTGGGGACTAGACTGCCTTGCAGGACTAACAAATTAGCCACAAGATGAGAAATAGTCATTTGAGAGTCACATGCAGCTGGAGGCTGCAAGATTCTAAACCTCTCCAAATTGCTTCTGGTGATAAAATCACTATTGTAAAATCTGCCATGAATGCTCCAGATATTTTGCAGACCTTGCACTCCATGGATCAGCTGGCACAACCCGGATGGATAAATTGGCTCATCTGGTCCTGTGTCCCCCACCCAGGAACTGACTCAGTGTAAGAGGACAGCTTCCACTTCCTATGAGTCCACCTCCAACCTGACCAATCAGCATTCTCCACTTCCGGACCCTGTACTCACCAAATTATCCTTTAAAACTCTGATCTCCAAATTCTTGAGGGGATTGATTTGAATAATAACAAAACTCCAGTCTCCTACACAGCCAGCTCTGTGTGAATTACCTTTCTCTATTGCAATTTCCCTGTCTTGATAAATTGTCTCTGTCAAAGCAGCCAGTAAGGTGAACCTGTTGGGCAGTTACAATAAGCAACTGGAAATACATGAACAAAGTTCATTTCCCTTACTAGGAATAATTTGCATTATTGTTAATTCTTTATCATTTACAGAGTTGTAAAATATCTTAAATGCAATGAATATGGCATACCCAGGGAAACAGATAACCCAGATGATTGCATAAAACAGAATGCCCAGTAATCTTGCTGTGTGTGTGCCCATTACAAAGTCTTTACAATTTTTCCTGACACTGAGTCACTTCTGATTTTCTCCCTTCCTTTTGAAATGTTGCCTGTGGCATGTACAGCAGTTTTGGTTCATCCCCTTCATAACTCCAGGGAGCTCGTAGGCCAGCAGCAGTGGTATCCGCTGGGAGATTGGTAAAACAAACATTCTCAGGCCATGCTCCAACCTCTTGAACCAAAACCTGCATTTTAACAAGACGATCAGGTCACTTATGTGAACATTAGAGTCTTGGAAATGGTGGTCTATACTACACCAACTAATGCCACTTACAAGCTGATGAACTTGCATTGTTCGCTATTTTGTTACTATATCTTATGTTTATTTCCAAAATCTTTAGAATATAGCTTTAAGTAAATAAGGAAATTGAATTCAATTAATTAATTAATTAAAATCTTTTCTCAAAATGAGGCAGATGCTGGCACCGTTTTCCATTACTAAATGTTCTTAAATGGCTTTAAAATTTATCTGTCGTCTGATACTTGTGGAAGCTACAAGACATAGCTGAGCTCACAATGCACTGGAAAAATGAATAATGGAATTTTTTTATTCCTTGAAATATTTAAGAAATGTGCTATAACACATTATTATATATAAATAAAAGACATATCAAATACTAAGGGAATAAAGATCAAGTAGGTATTTTACTAATTAAAGTTCCCAAATAGGAAAAACTGTACCTTGTTTTACTTAATGTATATGATGTTCTCAACAGTGCTATGTTCCTGAAGACATTAAACAAAAGAGTTTTGGTATCTCAGTCTTAGCAAGTCTGAATTGAGTCAATTCCACACATGAGCAAAATATACTTTTACAAGATTTATGGTGCTCTCTTTGGCAGCACATATACTAAAAAATTAGAATGATACAGAGATTAGCATAGCCCCTGCACACCGATACCATGCAAACTTATGGAAATATTCCATATTTTTTGGAAGAAAATATCCTGCTTTCTGACAGATTACCTTGAAGGAAGAAAAAAGAACGTATTTTTGTGGATTATTTACCAATCACACTGCACAAGCATTTATTTTAGTAGATTTTTAAAATAAAACTGCTAATGCCAAAGCTTTGCATTAAAATAAATGAAATAAAAATAAATAAACAATAAAAAAATTTATGAAGCAAAACTAAACTCAAAACCACCTAATATGTTCTTGTTAGGTTTAGACATATTGTTATTGGGGCTAACTATATTAGCAAAAAAAAAAGTTAGAGGGATAAATATCCATTTATACTTTCACACAGGAACACACTACAGGGAGTTGTTCTGGTTGAAAAGTAGGAATGTTTTACCATGAAAAAAATTGCATTTATTTTTAGTTTATCACAGGTTCAGCTGAACTTTCTCTCTCATGTAATTTGTTAGTTAGTAATCAAAGCTATTTCAAATTATGTTTCTTCCTAAAACAGTTAAACCATAATTTCTTTTTAATTATACATTTGTATATATATCTATAAATGGGTAGCTCATATATTTTTATTTAGGAAAAATTTTTTTATAGGAAAAGCTTCTTAAAAATTCAGATTTGAAGTGCCAAGTTCTATTCTACTTAAGGCTTATTTCTAAAGAGAAAGCAATCCAAAAATGAAATGCCAAGAAAGGTGTTTTTAGCTATTCAGTATCCAACAACCACCTCTCTGCCTGTACATAGGCTGTTTTCTCATAGATCCTTTAATATGACAGGAAAGGTGGGCCATAAAATTTTCTTTTCCCGTATGATCTTACAACAAGGAAAAAAGCAACATTTGCTGTGCAAATAATAATAAAGACTTAGGTTATCAGCTCTGAGTTTCATGATATGAATCTGACTTCCTGCTCTAGTCATTGAATTTCAATTGACATAAAACACATTGATCTATAATTATTGCTGTAATATGAAATTAAGCAACATAAATTACAATGCCAGCAGGTGAGGTGGCTCACACCTATAATCCCACCACTTTGGGAGGCCAAGGCAAAAGGATCACTTGAAGCTGAGAGTTCAAGATCAGCCTTGGCAGTATAGCTAGATCCCTGTCTCTACAAAGCATTAACAAAACAAAAAATTAGCTGGGTGTGATGGTGTATACCTGCAGCCTTAGCTACTCAGGAGGCTGAGACAGAAGGTCCCCTTGAGCCTAGGAGGTCGAGGCTGCAGTGAGCTATGATCATGCTACTGCATTCCTGGCTGGGCAACAGGGTGAGACACTGTCTTTAAAAATAAAAAATTAGAATGCCAACAATTAATGTTAAGGTTAATTTTATACAAGAAAAATATTTCATCAAGTATCACTTCAATTTTCACTCCTTTTTTTCCCAAAAACACAATCAAATTAATAAATGAATGAACTGTCCAAACCCTTGCAGTCAGTAATGATAGTTTTCCAACTTTCAAAACTCTTTATACTCATTTTGGACCTGCATAGTTTTAGAATGTACCCTGAGGCAAGCTTTTCTTCAACTGTTTTCTTAAAGTACAGGCTCCTGCTAGTTTTGGTTTGTGGTTGATCAAGATGCTCCCTCTCTTGCCCATTCCTGTTTTGGTGTCTCATTTTATATTTAAGGCTTTGACTCACGGAGCTTCCTGTTTTGTAATCGTCTGACTCACCAGGAGAGTGGAAATGAATATCAAATATCATGTCTTGAAACTTTACCATATCAATTAGTTTACCTTTACCCATACTGTAGGATTGAATCTTCAAGGAAGGATTTTGTGTGTGTGTGTGTGTTTTGTTGTTGTTGCTTTTTTAGGGAATTATTTCTAAATAAAAAGAAATTCTGTTTTTTTTTAAATTAATCTGTGGTATTTAAGACTCAACTGAAAGATGTAGGTTCAGTTCCAGATTGTTAAAATATATGGTTAGATTTTACTTACTCAAAGATTTTACCTAGAAGTCTTTTAGAGGTAAATAATTCCCACACTCAAAGCCTAATCTCCTTTCTCTACTTTTTGTCTACAAATCTTCTCTCTCCAGGTGGGTTCCTTGGTTCAGTAATTTGTACCATAACCTTTCATCCACTCAAAAATCTATATCCACATAAAGATGGATTATTAAGCATATGTACTTATAGATATGACATTCATAACAGAAAAAGACAAGCTTAAAATTCATAAAATGTTCGTCTTTTGACATAACCTCTCTCCCTTCCCCTTTCCCTTTTCATATTCCCCTCCCTCCTCCTCCCCATCCTTTCTATCCTTGGTATGATGAGTAGCTCATACTACAATTCAATTAAGTCTGAAATGACTGTCACTTACAGAAGATCTATTTTGTGTGAGCCATAGTACTATCTAAGGGTATATATAAAAGACATATACCCTTGAGGGTATATATCTTTCTGTCAGTGCCCATGAGAGACTTCATATCACATCATATACTCACAAATTATAGGAGTTAATACATGTAAAATGCTAAAGTATTAGCTAATAAATAAATAGAAAGCACAGGTAACTCCAACAGAGGCCCACTGTGAAAATTGTTATAAGTAAGAGTACCAAGTTTCTGTAAGAACAGAAAGATGAAGTTGAGGCCTACATGTGAACAACTTTTAATATTTATCAGTACAACTGTTTTAATTAACTTCACCATTAGGCTTTTATAACATTAAAATGTTTACATTTGCATGGAGATGGATATATTACAAAAAAATGACTCTCTAAAAATGTTGCTCTTTTTTTGTTTTTTTTTTTTTTGAGACAGAATCTCACTCTGTCATCCAGGCTGGAGTGCAGTGATGTGATCTTGGTTCACTATAACGTCCACCTCCCAGGTTCAAGCAATTCTCCTGCCTCAGCCTCCTGAGTAGCTGAGACTGCAGGCACCCACCACCATGCTTGGCTAATTTTTTGTATTTTTAATAGAGACAGGGTTTCAACATGTTGGCAAGGCTGGTCTCAAATGCCTGTCCTCATGGTCCACCTGCCTAGACCTCCCAAAGTGCTGGGATTATAGGCGTAAGTAGAGGATAGAATGAGGGCTTCCACAGGCTAGGAAGGGCAGGGAAGGGGAGAATGAAGAAGAATGAAAGAGAATGGAGAAGGTTGGTTAATTGGTACAAAATACAGTCAGATAAAGAAAGAAAGTGGAGCAAGACAGCTGAATAGAACCCCCAGGAACTCCAAATTGAACAATTATCCTTGCAATAAAGCACCCTCATAAGAACAAAAAATTAAGTAAGTAATCACAGTATCTGTTTTAAACATAGTAACAAGGAAAGAAGCATTGAAGAGGGTAAGAAGGAAAGTGTTATATTGCCTAAACCATGCCTCCAAACCCCAAATGCCAGGTAGCCTAGAATGGAGAGGCAGTATGTATGCTTGGAGGAGAGAGAACAAATTGACTGTGAGATTGGCATTGGAACACAGTGTTGCGCTTTCACAGCACATGAAATGACAGAGTTCTGCCAGTGACCATGTCGCAAACATCTACAAATATCTACAGACCCCTGGGCCGGCTGGGCACAGTGGCTCACGCCTGTAATCCCAGCACTTTGGGAGGCCGAGGTGGGTGGATCATGAGGTCAAGATATGAGACCAGTCTGGCCTATATGGTGAAACCCCATCTCTGCTAAAAATACAAAAATAAGCTGGGTGTGGTGATGCATGCCTGTAGTCTCAGCTACTTTGGAGGCTGAGGCAGGAGAATCACTTGAACCTGGGAGGTGAAGTTTGCAGTGATCCAAGATTGCGCCACTGCACTCTAGTCTGGTGACAGAGTGAAATTCCATCTAAAAAAAAAAAAAAAAAAAAAAGAACAACCCTGGGCCAGTGGAGAATCCTTGGTCCCAGCAGAAGGAAACTGAGTCTCAGCTCACTCCACCACCAGCTGATCAACTGATGAACGTGTCCTGTGACCTGGAATAAATTTGAGTGGCACTTGGACCACAAGGACTGCAATCTGTAGGCAAGCCCTTGTGCTGTCTAGGTCTTGAATGCAGTGGACTTGTGGTGTGACCCAGTATGACATCAGCTGCATTGGCCAGGAGAGTGCTTGTAGCATCCTTCCCCCAACTGTAGGCAGTGCAGTTGGAGGAGATACTGCTTCCACTTAAGGGAAGAAGGGGAAGAGTGCAAAGGACTTTGTCCTGCAATTTGGGTATGAACGCAGCCACAGTAAAATACAGCACCCAATTCCTGAAGCAATTGGATAACAGAAAGAAATAGAAGGCATGCAAATTGGAAAGGAAGAAGTTAAAGTATTCTTGTTTCCAGAAAATATGATCTTACATTTAGCAAAACCTGAAGACTTCGCCAAGAAAGTATTAGAACTGCTAGATTTAGTAAAATTGCGGAATACAAAATCAACATAAAAAATGTGTAGCTCTTCTATATGCCAATGGTGAACAATCTGCAAAAGAAACCAAGAAGGTAATCCAACTCACCATAGCTACAAAGAAAAGAAAAGAAAGCAACAAAAAAACAGAAAGTAAACTTAATCGAAGACATGAAAAAGAAAGAATTCGACAATGAAATCTATGAAACACTGATGAAAGAAATTGAAGGAAACCCAAAGGAATGGAAATGTACCTTGTGTTCATTGATAAATTGATTGGAGGAATCAATATTGTTAAAATGTCCATACTACCCAAAAAGATAGATTTAATGGAATCCCCATGAAAATACCATTGGCATTCTTCTTCACAAATATAGAAAAAACAATTCTATAGTATATATAGAACAACAGAAGACTCAGTATAGCCAAAGCCATCCAGAGCAAAAAGAACAAAGCTGGAGACATCACATTACCTGACTTCAAATTATACTACAAAGCTATGGTAACCAAAACAGCACCTTACTGGCATAAAACCAGACACATAGACCAATAGAAAAAAACAGAGAACCCAGAAATAAGTGCAGGCATTTATAGCCAACTGATTTTCAAAGAAGGTGGCAAGAATATACACTGGGGAAAGGACAGATTTTTCAATAAATTGTACTGGGAAAACTAGATATCTATACACAGAAGAATAAAACTAGAACCGTATTTCTCACCATATACAAAGATTAAATCAAAATGGGTTAAAGACTCAACTATAAGACCTTAATTTGTGAAACTATTGGAAGAAAACTTTGCATAAGCTCACAAGGACATTTGTCTGGGCAAAGATTTCCTAAGTAAGACCTCAAAAGTACAGGCAACCGAAGCAAAAATGGACAAAAGGACCACATCAAGCTGAATGCTTCTGAATAGCAAAAGAAACAATAAACAACGTTAAGAGACAATCCACAGAATGGGAGAAATTTTGTGCAAACTAACCATGTAACGAAGGATGACCAGAATATATAAGCAGCTCAAACAACTCATTGAGCTTGTTCGAGGGGGAAAAAAACAAATAATACCCTCCTTCTTGCCTGCAAGAAAGTAGAGGGTTACAGTCTTAAGGCAATAAACACATGAAATATCATATTAAAATTTTACCTTTTAGATTTTAATTGAGAATTAATGGTTCTTAATAATAAGAGGTGAAGCACCCAAGTCCATATGAAGGACATAAACCCATGAAAAGTGAACAGTTAGAAGCAAAATGATCCTGGGGTATGGTTTTCTCCAACAATATCATTAGCCTCAAGATGAAATAGGCATGAAAAACAACTACACAGAAAAATAACCAGTTTGAAATACTTGTTTAGATAGAAAGTCTTATCAACACTAACAAACAAGCAAAATGTCTCTTTATTGTATCACCAAGGAAAGAATTGTTTATCTAAAGAACTTCACTTCCTGGGAACTACTATGATTTAAGCAAGGAGATAAAAGATGACTTCTAAAGCAAGTCTCACCCTTTAACTCTGCTATCAAAACTTAAAATTATACCTGTGTATTGTTTTTATGGTCATCAGAACTAAACATATTTCTTTTCTCCAAAGAAAATCATATCTTAGGGTCAGGCACATTGGCTCACACCTGTAATCCCAGCACTTTGGGAGGCCAAGGCGGGTGGATCACAAGGTCAGGAGTTTGAGACCAGCCTGGCCAACATGGTGAAACCCGGCTCTACTACAAATACAAAAATTAGCTGGGTGTGGTGGTGGACACCTGTAGTCCCAGCTACTTGGGAGGCTGAAGCAGGAGAATTGCTTGAACCCTGGAGGTGGAGGTTGCAGTGAGCCGAGATTGTGCCCCTGCACTCCAGCCTGGGCTACAGAGGGAGACTCCATCTCAAAAAGAAGTGAAAAGAAAAGAAAAGAAAAAAGAAAAGAAAAGAAAAGAAAAGAAAAGAAAAGAAAAGAATCTTATTTTAATAGAAAAAAGCAGTTTGCAAGAAATGTTTCAATTTGCTCTCAAGGAAATTAAGTTCCCACCAGAATGTGCCCACAAATTTTGGCCTTTATCCTCTGCAAACTGTTCTATCTTTCTTCTCGGCTCCCTAGGGTCCATCTATTAACTTTGAGAGCTATAGATAAACTATGGTGAGAGGTTTACCCTCTCCAGTTAAACACTAATACTCTTTATGTCCTTGAGCCTTATTAAAATTGAATTCAATCACTGCAATGTGCTAAGGGGAACTTCTAATTCAGGTGATACAAATAAATCGCAAACTAAAAAAGTAGAAACGCAAGCTATTCCAGCTTGCTAGTCTACATGATTAGCATTTAGGTCTATAGCTGAAGAACCTGGCCAGTCTGATATGCAGGTTCCTAGTCCTTTCCTGGATACACATTTTATATCTCTAATTGGTTTTCAAGCACAATTAGCTATATTACCCACATTTCAAAATAAAACTTTGAAGGGCTTTGTTTCTAACCCCTTTGATAGATGTTAAGAATTTGGATTACCAAGTGTATAAGATAGTAGAATTGTAAACAAAGCTTTGTACTCTAAATATGCTTGAATTTTATCACCAGTTGGAAAGTCTAGGTTTGAAAAAAATGATTCAACAGAATTTTGCTATTATGCAACACAGAAAAACACTCAATAATTTGTAAATAATTAAAGCTTATGTTTTGAGTTATTATTATATAGAACAGAGTGAACTTAACACAAAGTTGGTTCAGGGAACAGGAAAATTAAAATTAGTTCAAAGGAGTTGAATATGTTGACTTCAGAAACATTCATCCACCAATCAAGAATAAATCAAGAATTTAGAGTTGATCTGTTCAACTATCATACATTATTTATTACAAAATATATTATTCACTGATCAGTAAATATTTTTATTGGATGCAATAACCATAGTATCTAAAGTATATAGTCAAGTAGGGAAACTAAAATTATATAAAATAACCCAATAAAGTAAAAGAATTAAATGCCATAAAATATGTTTAAAAAACATTGAGAAAAAAATGAGTTTTGGTACCTAGATATGAGTGACTCTTTAGAATGCAAACAAATTATATTGAAATTGCTGTCACATCCACTGAAACACAATACTTGAAGAACACAATTTACTTTTCATCACTATATTCTTTACCTCTTCAAGTAATCATATGGATTATAATGTCATTTTATACAAGAAGAAAACTGGCTGAATGATGATAGGAAATAGGTCTAACACTATTCCACTTATAGGTGGCTGAGCCAATATTCAAACTCAGATGACCCCCAGGCCCTAAATTTCAGACTGTTATTTTTTTGAATATTGTACTAATTTTTTTTCTCCATTGTATTAATCTGGAAAAAAATATAGAGTTGGAGAGATGGCAGGCAATAATATAAAGGAAGGATCTATGGTTAAAAAAACCTTTTGAACTGCATCTTTATATATATATATATATATATATATATATACTTACACACACACACACACACATTAATTTCTGGGGTAATGTGTAGAACATGCAGGTTTGTTACATAGGTATACATGTGCCATGGTGGTTTGCTGCATCCGTCATCCCATCATCTACATTAGGTATTTTTCCTAATGCTATCCCTCCCCTACCTCCCACCCCCTGACAGGCCCCAGTGTGTGATGCTCCTCTCCCTTTGTCCATGTGTTCTCACTGTTGAACTGCATCTTGAAGAGCCTTTAGTATCATGAAGAGATAGAACATGCATGTATTCTAGAAGGAAGAAAGCTGAGCAAAAATAAGCGGGTCACACAGTACCAGAAGAATGTCAACTGCTAGCTTCTCCTAACACTAACAAAACATTCAGTTGATAAGATCTAGAAGGTTTACTGCATACAGCAGCAAGGGAGACCACCACTATTTTTTAGTAGTCTCAGCAGGAGAGGTTGAAATTAGAATACATTGTTTTAAAACTATGGCTTCCTTTTGTTTTGGTAAATAAAGGGTCAATGAAACACAATCACACCCATTCATCTAATCATTGTCTACAGTGATTTTTACACCATAAAAGCAAAGTTGAATGTGTGCAACAGAGATATTGACGTCAAAAATATTCAAGTGTTTGCTACACAAAAAGTTTGCAATTCCTGATTTAGAGGATTTCAGTTTCATATAAATAGTTTAGTTTTTCCCAGCATAGAGAACTAGCATAGTTCCTAAGTACCTACTCTTTCTTAGTATATTAAGTATACTTAATTATATGGTAATAAGTATGCATTATGCTTAATTATATGTTGCCATTGGATATTATTATATGTTTCAACTAAAATTACTATTCTATATTACTCTTAACTATACATACTTAATTTATATTAATATGTATTCTTAGTATATAAAGTCAATCTTAAAATCATTTATAAAGCAGTTATTAAATGCAAGACATAATTCTAATTTTGGGGAATGCAATAGCTAAAAAAGACACCCCCACGCACATACAATTTTTTTTTTTTTTGAGACAAAGTCTC
Source organism: Cebus imitator (assembly GCF_001604975.1). Taxonomy (NCBI): domain Eukaryota; kingdom Metazoa; phylum Chordata; class Mammalia; order Primates; family Cebidae; genus Cebus; species Cebus imitator. The sequence continues at coordinate 2,390,038 of NW_016107499.1, read as the reverse complement.
ACTCTGTCACTCAGGCTGGAGTGCAGTGGCTCCATCTTGGCTCACAGCAAACTTCACCTCCAAGATTCAATCGATTCTCCTGCCTCAGCCTCCCAAGTAGCTGGGATTACAGGTGCCTGCCACCACACCTGGCTAATTTTTGTATTTTTAGTAGAGATGTGTTTTCACCATGTTGACCAGGCTAGTCTCAAACTCCTGACAACAGGCGATCCACCTGCCTAGGCCTCCCAAAGTGCTGGGATTACAAGCATAAGCCACTGCGCTCAGCCAACGTACTGAGCAAAAAAAAACAAAATTTTTTTTGTTTGTTTTTTTATTGTATTTTAGGTTTTGGGGTACATGTGAAGAACATGCAAGATTGTTGCATAGGTACACACATGGCAGTGTGATTTGGTGCCTTCCTCCCCTTCACCTATATCTGGCATTTCTCCCCGTGTTGTCTCTCCCCAACTCCCCACCCCCATCCCTCCCCCATTTCCCCCCAACAGACCCCAGTGTGTAATGCTCCCCTCCCTGTGTCCATTTGTTCTCATTGTTCAACATTCGCCTATGAGTGAGAACATCTGGTGTTTGATTTTCTGCTCTTGTGTCAGTTTGCTGAGAATGATGGTT